>NW_020664481.1:38551180-38711795 GCF_002925995.2 Terrapene triunguis | reverse complement strand
CTTAGAGAACTGTCTGTTCTCTGGACCCTCTTCTCCACTCCTATTGTTCCTGTTGTCCCACACCCTTTCTCTCTCTGTTAAGCCACTCTCAATAATTGCCTTGTCTTTGTTATCAAACCTTCTCAGCTCTTTAAAATCTGTCATTTTACATAATTTCAGCGGAGAGTAGAATGTATCAGGAAATGAAGACAGGTATTGACGTCATAGAGAGGAGAAGTTTACCTGCTATCACCAGAGTAAAACTTAGTTTGAAAGAATATTGTGAGCATGGTGACTAGAGAGAGGTGTGGTTGAGAAAATTAGCTTTTCTGCCTTTTAGATCAGAGTACCCTATGACATTGTGGACTATTGTCTTCCTGCCTATTAAAACACACTTGTTCTATGTCTAGTAGTAATTCCTCTGCATCAAGATGCATTCAAATTCAGTTCTCCTTTCTCTTAATATTTTCAGTTACCAAGCTCCTCTTTTTCTTCTAGATCGTGTTTTTCTACCTTGAAGTTTGGCTGATGCTCTGATGATAATTGTCTTTAATGACTCTTCCTTATTCACTCATTGCCTGTCTTGGTTCATCCAAATGCTTTAAAGGTAGAAGTGAAGAGTTTCTCTTGGGCAAAAGGAGCATTCCCAAATACATGCAGCTGCTCTGTCTCCCAGCTTAACAGAGACCTCCTTTTTCCCTTCTGTGTCCATAAGTGTAGCTGCCTCCTTTTTCACTGAACTTGTTCCCTCCCACTTTTCCTGTTCTTTCAAGTTGGTTTCCCCACCTCTGTAACATTGCTTGTGTACACAGTTATGATGACTCCTCATCCATGCATGTCTTTGTCTCTTCTCAGATTGACTATGGCCTCCCACTTCTCCAAATTCCAGCATGTACGGAATGCTGCTGCCTGTCTTCTCCCACGTACAAAGAATCACGACCACACATCATGCCCATCCTTATACTCCTCCACTGGCTCCTCATTAATTTCAGGCACAATTCAGAATTGCCCCCCTTGTTTTGAAAACTCCCTGGTCTTACTTTAGCCTACCCCACCAACCATGTTTCATTCAGTTCCTCTTCACACTCCCTCTGCTTAACTAGTCCCAATCTCCTTCCCTCTTCCCATGATTTCACTGCTTATGATGCAGGAATCTTTTGTTCAATTTCTGGTGATGGAAACCTTTCCTTTATCTTCCTACCTCCATTCCTTCTCCATCTATTTTCAAAACTAAATTTGGAAACATAATTTCTCATTTTCACTGTATTTATAATCCTGCAAAATTCCTTTTTAAGTCTGGGATTTGGCCTGTATAGTTTTAAGATGTTCTGGGGTACAGTTCGTAAGAATAATGCTGATGAGCCAAACAAAGATGCATTGTTTCCTGTTTGCTCTGTGTAACATATTAAATTAGGTTGCAATCTGAATTGTAGTACAGTCATCCTGCAGGAAATGTTATTGATTTTGTATGAGAGAGAGAGAGAGAAACTGCTTCCACTTTAAAGTATGGTAATGATACAGCCATGACTGTGAAGTTTGTATGAGTTGTGATGTCTTCAGGACCCTGAGTTGTCTGTGTAGCTTTATCTTCAACCAATCATGGCTGTGTCATTACCGTCCTTTAAAGTGGATGCAGTTCCCCCCTCTCTCTCTCTCATACAAAATCATTAAACTTTTCTTGCAATTTTTTAGTTTATTTATGGATTTCGTCTCCCTCTGAGAAAGCCACGTGTACTCGACAGTCTGCTGTTCTACATCTGTGCTATCCTGTTCCTGATATTATGAACATTGAGACGTGACCCTTGCAGATTTTGTTGTTCTGTTTTTATTTATAAGGGATCAAGTTGAAAGGTTCTTATCTCGTTCTGACTTAATTGAGAATTTCAAAAAGGGCAATAGGCTTTGGCCCAAGATTAATTGTAGCAATAAAATTCTCTGATTTTAAAAATAAATGGCACAAGATAAAAGCTGACACAGTGACTATAAAAAGTCCCTGTTTCCCATTTTTGCGTGCGTGACTGCAAGTCTTGCATAACCACTTGAAAATGCAGAGGTGTACTAACAAAAATAGTAAAAAAGGGAAAAGCCTCTGGGGCTGTAGATGAACACCACCGAAACTAGTGACCAGTATGCGCGCGCGCACACACACACACAGACACACACACAGACACACACACACACCACCCCCTCCTAAATATGACTTTTGTCACCAGCTGGCTGTGCTTTAGAGACCCACATGCTTATATTAGTAATTATACATGTTAATATATATATACGCTGTGTGTGTTTGTGTATAAAGTATAATATAAGTATACTTTTTTTCAATAATAGCAGATTATCCAGTCAACATCTGCTCAAACTGTGAAACGAAACCCTGCTTGCCAGACTACCCAGATTAGGATGCCAGTGGTAATAACTCAGACCATTAGACCACAAGGTATGGGTTTAAATGTTCTAGTGAGCTTATGTTACATTTGTATGAATTTAATTGTAATTTTATTACAAAGTAGTAGCATGGGGAAAACTGAGCGTTGACATTGGCAGGCTTGACATTACCTTTTACATTTTCCTGGCTGAAAATGCATGTTTTCACTATATAATTTTGACATATTTTTCAGACTGATATAGCTAACTGTTTTATAACTACTAATTTAAGGCTACATCCTAAATTGCCCAGGTTGCACTCAGCAGTTTCTTGTGTGACGGTGCGAATGAAGTGAGGGATATGGTTTTTACTGTTTTATTGTATGACCTTTTCCCCTCGTGTGGGAAAGACTTTCTTCACTTTTCTGATGCAGCCCTGAGAATGCTTTGGTTTAATCTCCCTGCTTTATCTCTCCCCCTTGAGGCCACACATTGTAGCCACTGTCTTTCCAGCTGCAGAGGACCAGGTAGAACCCCTTTGAGAAACTTTTCAGCTATACGCCTTTCATCTGCCACCAATGTCACTTTTTGTGATGCCAGAGACTGAGTGCTGCATGCAGCATGCCTAGCCACTGACAATCTGGGGTGCAAGAGGCTAGGTATTGAACCTGGATGTTCTATACAGCTGTGCAAAGATAGATTAATGGACTGGCTTATTCTCTCCTCCTTATTCTCCCTAGAAGTTCTTGTGTGTGTTTCCCAGCACCCCTTTATTACTTGCCATCTTTAACCTTGTTTCTCTTTACAGTTGTCAAATATCTTTTTGGATGCAGGCAGTTAGATAACTGAGTATTTGTAATGGTATACAGAGCTTGTCATCTTAAGGTCTTCAGTCTGAATCCAATCTAGATTGGGAATGTCTAAAATCATTATTGTCTGTCTGATGAGTAATTTGGTCTCTCCTGTTGTCCATGGGCAAGTATACACATCCTAAACCCGCCATTACGATTAGCACCAGTTGACACTCTAACTGGCCATTCACTTCAGAGAGGCCAAGGGTTGCCTGGGCATGGAGACTGATCTGTCTTTTCATGCTTGGGACTGCTTTCTCCAGTCAGGGTTGAAGTGAGTTTACTTCTTAAAAGAAGTATTGGATTGACAACACTGACACTAAGATCCTAAATTTATTAACACAAAAATTATTTAATATGTAATGAGAATGCAAGCTTTCACACTCGGAATCCTGATTGGTGTACCTTAATGTGAGAAGGTTAATTTGATTTCCATGCCCATTCAGTGCTTGGCCTCTGTGCTGAGAATGCCAACAGTGGTGCTAATGGTGGTGAAAGTTTGCATGATGTGGACATCTCTCTGTTAAACTATGGCTAAAAAGCACATTTATTTCATGTAGCCCATTGATTGGCCATGAGGTGGTAACAGGTGGCATTCACAATCTTGCCTAAAGAATAATTCTTAGCATTTATATAAAGCTTTACACATTCAAAGCATTTAGAAACATTAATTCTTAAAACTCCCCTAAGTGAGATGAGTATTGTTATCTCTGTTTACAGGCTTGTCTGCATGCAAGTTATACTGCTTTAACTATCTCAGTATTGTTAAAACAGTACAACCCCCTAATGTGAACACAGTTATGCTGGTGTCTTACACAGTATAACACATTCCCCTCTCCATACAGGAATAGGTATAGCAGGACAAAGCATCTTTATCCTGGTATAATGGGGTTTGTGCTGCTTTAACTTTACTGGTATAGTTAAAGCAGTACAACTTTTCAGTGTAGGCAGACTGTCAGGTATCTTTTTATAGTTGTATAACTACATCCACATGAGGGGTTGTACCGGTATAACTGTTTAAGTAAAAATTCACACCCCTTACTGAAGTAATTACACCAGTACAAAAACAGTGTAAACCAGGCCATGCAGCTGTGGAAACTGAGCCAGTGGGGTGTAAAGTAGCTTGGCAAAGGCTACACATCGTTGGCAGCGCCAGGATTAGAACTAGGCACTTACTGACAACTAATCTCAGGCTCATTCCTCCAGACCCTGCTGCCTATACTTAAACCTGTGACCTAATGGTGAAAGACTCTGTGTGTCATTATCAGTCTCTTGAGGTCTCCAGTCCAACAGCTGATTTTAATTTACAAAAGTTATTGCAAATTGTGTTGGGCTGCCTTAATAAACAAAGAGATCATTATCAAGGTTTCTAGCTTTGCTTTGGGCCTTGCAACAACCAAGTACGCAACCTAGGAAATTGTTGCTTATATACAGACAGTAGCTGTTAAAAATAGAAAAGGAGGTATACATCATCCCAGATTTAAAACCTCATACTTAATTACATTCTGTCAGATCCATTTGAGAAAATTCATATTCATAGGGTGAAGGCAAGTGGAATTTAATTCTCACATACAGTTTAGATATGACAGTTTATATATGTTTAGATTGCTTTCAGGAAACTAAAGGATTGACTACTGCATTGCTGTACTTTCTGTAATATTCTTGGATCAAAGTTTCGCATCCATAGAAAAAATCAAACTATTGATGCTAATTAATTCTGGATGAACATTACTACTATTTCATTACTTTATTTTTAACAGTATACACTAAATCTGTTACACCTTGCCACAGCCATTGCAGCTTTTTTATTATTAATGCCCCTTTGAGTCTCCTGAACAGAAATAGCACATGCTGAACTATGTTAATTTTTCTTCTATTTCGTTCATTATCCCATGCTTTCCAGTTCACTCAATAAAAAGTCTTCTAATTAGTTTACCTGAAATAGATACATGAGTTGACCAGCTAAAGGACTGATGCTATTTGTGTCATCTCATGGATCTTCAATATGTCACAATACATGTTCATTCCCTGGGCCTAGAAACTGATGGCCTAAATCTTACTGTGGATTTTCCAAGATTGAGGCTTCATACAGAGGTTTCTGTAATACACAGTAGACTGAGGGATTGAACAAAGACTGTCAAATAAATTTTGTCTTGAGAGCTCAGACTGAAGTTGAACGAAGATCTTAGAATTAAAAAAAATGCTGTCCTCAGTCAAGGCAAACCCTTTTGTTACAGAAAAGCATATGTTGTTAAATAATTTATTAGTTCAGCTAATCATGCTTTAGTTTTTAGGGCTTATGAAACAAAAAATAATATAAATCACAAAGGTTCATGAAAGCATGCCCACTTGCAGATAATAAATGAGTCATAAGACTACTGCAAGGTCTTTCAGATGATTTTGAAGGTGTCTCAAGGTCTTCTTTACATGTGCATGTAACTCATTAATAGTCATTGAGATTTGTAAGCATAAAAAGGGAAGAATTTATCAATTCAGAAGACCTTAATTTTTAATATTTTATACATGTCTAAAAAGAGCTTGCACTGAAGAACGATAAAGAGAATCAGACCACCTATAGCCTGAGTAGATGTGACTAATAAAGTATATAAGCAGTAAACTAAAGTATCACTTAAAAATGTAAAAATTCCACTTGATCAAAACTTTTTAATTCAAGCCCTGGTATAATGTTTCCTTGCATTGATCATCCAGAGCTCTATTGCTTTGTGGTAATTTTTATTGCTAATTAGTAACAGAAATTTGTTATGTGTTTTGGTTGGAATTTTCTAAAGCACTGATGGGAATTAGATGACCAATTCCTATTGACTCTCAATGGGAATTGAGTGCACCTAGGCCCATTTGAAAATCTTTACTTTGATTTATATAACTATGTATTTGAAAGTATTTTTTCATAGTATAGATACAGAAGTGAACTGCTTACAAAATATTTTTTAAAATGAGAAAATAAGTGTAGGGCTTTAAATAGGATTTTATTTCAAATTTTACATACACCTCTACCCCGATATAACGCTGTCCTCAGGAGCCAAAAAATCTTACCGCGTTATAGGTGAAACCGCGTTACATCGAACTTGTTTTGATCCACCGGAGTGCGCAGCCCTGCTCCCCCGGACCGCTGCTTTACCGCGTTATATCCGAATTCGTGTTATATTGGGTCACGTTATATCGGGGTAGAGGTGTATTTTTATGTACTGTGTAAAACAGTAACTCAAACTGTTTTTTTAACTCTGAAAATGTGTGGTTGTTCATTGTAACAAAGTGAACCATTATATAGGAAAATAAGAAAATATATTTTACATTTCAAAGACAAAATACTACAGTATTATTGAATATCTTTAAACATGATTTTTACCAAAACTCTTAGATGGTACCACTTGCTTATCCTTTAAAATAAGTTATTTCAGTTCCTGTTTGCTTATTCTGTGCAGATTATGTAGAAGAGCAGTTTACTGGTAGTCGCAAACATATTTATTGCCATTAATTATATTTTAGCCAGCTATGAATAATGGTTTGCAGTGTTAGAATCTTCAATTTTTTCACAAGTAAATGTTGAAAAAAAGTTAATATTCATCTTTATTTTTTAAATCGTTCTCTCTTCTTCAGCAATGGAACCTTTAAAAATAACAACTTGCTTTTGTTTGCAATTTAGAGACAGTTAAATTTAGTTCCTGGACAGAAGGTTCTTTGATGTAAATTGTCTAAGACAGCTCATAATAACATTGCTTGGTGTTTTTCAGGCACAGTAGGGAAGGCACCAACAATACAAGCCAGCCAAAGTCCTGGGGGCTTTGGTGTTCAGGTCTCTGCAAATCAGAAAAACAAGTTGAATGACCCTGGAGGTGGATCTTTCAGGTAAAAACAAAAAACAACAACAACCCCCTTCCCCACACACACAATTTAGAATGGGCTTAACACCAGAGGGCAGTATTTTATAATAATTCCTAGATTTCCCATGCACTTTGATTGGATGGGAATCTGCTTATTTAGTTCAACTTTTTTTAAAAAAAGGAAAGATGCCAGATTTTTTCCCCCCAAATGCAGATTTTTAAAAAATATTTAATAAACCTTACAAATCACTTTTGTGAATATGAATTATTTTTTTAGTAAAGGAAGCTATGTAGATGAGGTTTTCATAAGGGTGCAATACAGCTATTTTTATTAATCAGATTGTAACACTCATATGAGATGTACCTTGTTGAGATGATCCTAATTGTGACAGCAGGGCATGCAGTATGTAGATAAGCTTGTGCAGGTCAGCTGCAGGTGTGAAGCCTAGGGAAAACTCTGTTCTTTAGAACTGAAGAGAGAAACTTCATTGCCTTATTTGCTGTTGTTGTGATTTGTTTGCGTGGCACAACTTGGGGCATTCTTTGAGTTCCTGTAGTGGTCAGGAGCTGCAGAAGTTCAGCCCAGTAGCATGGGTTTATTGAGCTGCTGTGCCTGTTATTTTGAATACCCTTCAAACTTTTATAAATATTATTGTACGTTCTAGGTTTTGAACATTTTTAATACTTGTAGTGGAAAGCTAATGTTATATTTGCTGCTTTTATCGCCCTCCCACCTTCATTTTAATTTTGTTTCATTGATGTAAGTGCATTTTAATTCCTTTTAAAATATTGCCCTTTTTTCCTATTTATTTGCTAAAATGGGAAAGTATTTTTAGACTGTCACATTCTTCCTTTAGGATACTTACTTTGATCTGACCTCATCAAATCAGTAATTAATTGACAAGCTTAGACTTTTACAGGTAGAGTAAAAGAGAATTTGTAGGACGTTGTGAAATATCTCTGCTCTGAGGCATGTCAGCATTGCAACTAATAGCGGTAGTACTTAGTATTAATCTAGAAGCAAAATCATTCAATTTTTTATTTTCCAATGCACTTGCCTCCCACTGAGTATTTAAATGATTTAAAATGTATGTTGGGTTCAATTGTACTGTCTTAATAAATATTTTTTATATTAGTAAGCAACATAGGCATTTATTCTTCGTTAACATGGCTTTCAATTTTACATACACCAAAAGGGACAGCATTTTTTTTTTTTTTTTTTTACTGGATGTTGTAAATTGTGCCAGGATTGATTCTTTCATTCACTTAGTTTATACGTAGAATATATTAGGTTAGTTGGAATTGTTAATTTTCCCTAGGGGAGAAGCAAATGCTCAAGGCACTGATTGATAAATCAATAAATCTTTAGTGAGTTTGGTAAATAAGCTGTCAAGGGTGTATGTCATTTTTCCTCTAGAGAACAAATTTTAGTCAGAATGAATGTGTTTGTTTTCTTGCATTGTTTTCTTGTTCAAAATAGTAAGACACAATGCTGAATTTAAATAAATCCACAGAATTGCAAGGATTTATTAAACAGTAGTAGAGATGGAGTTTTTTCTTGATATCTTAACAAAGAATTCTGTTGTTTGCATATTTGCATTTCAACCCCTAACCTCTCCTGAGGACAAATAGATGTCTGACTATTAAGCCTAAAGGCATAAAGCTGGAAATCTGTATTAATCCTCTGAATGCTGACTAGTTTTCCTCAACATTCCCAGCGTGTGTGAAGAATGTGTTTGTAGCCAGAAGGCAAACTGGCATCTAAGCAGAGCAAAAATTTTGAAAAATAGTTGTGTTATGTATAAATTCATTTTACCCTTGGTGCTTTATTATTGCATATTTGTTTCATTATTTCATACTCTTTCTTTAAAATAACTTACTTTAGTTTTTCAGTCTTATGGGCAAAGCGTTGGTCACTAGTAATAGAAATGTGAACTTTATTTTTCTAGACATTTTCTTTTAATCATGTAAACACTAAGTCTATCATATCTTGCTGAACTATTTTTTCCAATATAAAATGTTGTTTACTGAAGTGAGTGTGAGGGATTTATACATGCGAGGCACATATGAACTGAGGGTTTCACAAATGGTAGCTTGCTTAGTCTTCAATATTGACAATAATTATTATGGTAAAAGTTAGATTCACAGGGCATTGTGGAGTGATGGTTAGTGCTCTATAGTTCAGATGGAAGCTAGTTTCCCTTCATAAACCCAGTTGTCAATCCCCTAACTTCCCCAAAATAAAACCCACATAACTTCATATATTGTTTTATCTTGGGGTAAAAACTCATCCTGGCTAAAATTTGTCAGGGAAAAATGTGAAGTACCCCATTCACGTGTATGGTGTTGTTACCTGTGATGATACCTAAAGATGAACATTATTGCCATAGGCAGGCTCCAATCTTGTTTGGGGGCCTTTGGGTGCTACTATAATACCAAAAATAGAATAGTATTTCCGAAGTATTGTATTTCTGCAATCGGGGAGGAGAGACAAACAGAAGTCTCCTTGAAATCCAGGAGGGGCCACACCATTGTGATCTAATCTGATACTGGGGTTCTCAAACTGGGTGTCCGGACCCCTCAGGGGGTCATGAGGTTATTACATGGGGGGGGGGTCGCGAGCTATCAGCCTCCACCCCAATCCCTGCTTTGCCTCCAGCATTTATAATGGTGTTAAATATATTAAAAAGTGTTTTTAATTTATAAGCGGGATTCTCACTCGGAGGCTTGCTATGTGAAAAGGGGTCACCAGTACAAAAGTTTGAGAACCACTGTGCTATGCTAATCTGCCAATTCTACAATCTTGGGAAGTATATATTAAATTCTTTGATAGTTGGATTTATAAATTGAGATGATAAATGACTAACTGTAATGAGTGTTTGGAGATGCAATAGTGACTCCATAGTTCAGATTGCATTTACATTTGCACATTAAGCATGGTTTACATTGTTTTTTGTTTGCATAAGCATAGTGAATAATAGAGGTTATCCTCCCCAAATTTACAGCACTTACTCTTTGAGTACAGAATTAATTTTCTGAAAATCTGATTTTTTCACTTCTTTGTGTACGTTGGGAGGGATAATATTGTTGAATTGAAAGTTAGTGTGTTAGACAGGGTATTAGTGTTTTTGGATGGTTGAGTATCATAATGGCAGGGTAGGCGTGAATGTATGTCTTTACTTTGTTTTACTGGCTCTTAGGTGTTTGTGGTGTGAAGAAATATTCCTGAGCAATATCAAACCTAAGTTAACCAAGTATTTGTGGGAAAAAATGTATTAAGACTCTACTTAACACTGATTTCTGTGGCATGCTACTCCTCGCCCCATCACAACTTGACACGCATCTGTTTGTTCATTGACTATGGTTCCTTATCCAGTTTTCAAATCAGATGAATTCATTGTCCATATCCAAGCTATCATGAATTATGTTGTAAATAATTATTTGATGGACAGGTCTGAGTGGAAAGAGTAACGCTTGATTGGATAGATATATTGTAATTAAATTAGGGCTGTCAATTAATCGCAGTTAACTCACGATTAATTCAAAAAAATTAATCGCGATTAAAAAATTAATTATGATTAATTGCACTGCTAAGCAATAGAATACCAATTGAAATTTATTAAATATTTTTGGATGTTTTTCTACATTTTAAAATATATTGATTTCAGTTACAACACAGAATACAAAGTGTAAGGTGCTCATTTTATATTACTTTTGATTTCAAATATTTGCACTGTAAAAATGACAAACAAAAGAAATAGTATTTTTCAATTCACCTCATACAAGTACTGTGCAATCACTTTATCATGAAAGTGCAATTTACAAATGTAGATTTTTGTTGTTACATAACTGCACTCAAAAACAAAACAATGTAAAACTTTAGAGCCAACATGTTCACTCAGTCCTACTCCTTGTTCAGTCAATCGCTAAGAGAAACAAGTTTGTTTACATTTACGGGAGATAACGCTGACCGCTTCTTATTTACAATGTCACCTGAAAGTGAGAAGAGGAGTTCGCATGGCACTTTTGTAGCTGACATTGCAAGGTATTTAGGTGCCAGCTATGCTAAATATTGATATGCCTCTTCATGCTTCGACCACTATTCCAGAGGACATGCTTCCATGCTGATGATGCTTGTTAAAAAAAAAAAAAGTGTTAATTAAATTTGTGACTCAACTTGTTGGAGGAGAATTGTATGTCTCCTGCTCCATGGTTTAACCCGCATTCTGTCATATGTTTTGTGTTATGGTAGTCTCGGATGACAACCCAGCATATGTTGTTTGATTTAAGAATACTTTCACTGCAGATTTGACAAAACACAAAGAAGATTCCAATATCAGATTTCTAAAGATAGCTACAGCACTCGACCCAAGGTTTAAAAATCTGAAGTGCCTTCCAAAATCTGAAAGGGACGAGGTGTGGAGCATGCTTTCAGAAGTCTTAAAAGAGCAACACTCTGATACAGAAACTACAGAACCCAAACCACCAAAGAAGAAAATCAGCCTTCTGTTGGTGGTATCTGACTCAGATGATGAAAATGAACATGTGTCAGTCCGCACTGCTTTGGATAGTTATCGAGCAGAATCTGTCATCAGCACGGACGCATGTCCTCCGGAATGGTGGTTGAAGCATGAAGAGACATATGAATCTTTAGTGTATCTGGCACGTAAATATCTTGCGACACCGGCTACAACAGTGCCATGCGAACACCTGTTCTCACTTTCAGGTGACATTGTAAACAAGAAGCAGGCAGCATTGTCTCCTGCAAATGTAAGAAAAACTTGTTTGTCTGAGCAATTGGCTGAACAAGAATTAGGACTGAGTGGACTTGTAGGCCTTAAAGTTTTACATTGTTTTACTTTTGAATGAAGTTATATTTTTGTACATAATTCTGCATTTGTAAGTTGCACTTTTGTGATACAAATATTGTAGTGCAATCTCTTTATTAGGTGAGTTGAAAAATACTATTTCTTTTGTGTGTTTTTTACAGTACAAATATTTGTAATAAAAAATAAATATAAAGTGAGCACTGTACACTTTGTATTCTGTGTTGTAATTGAAACCAATATATTTGAAAATGTAGAAAACATCCAAAAATATTTAAATAAATAGTATTCTATTATTGTTTAACAGCACAATTATTTTTTTGAGTTAATCGCATGAGTTAACTGCGATTAATCGACAGCCCTAATCTTTACAAAATGTTCCTCATCGTTTCAGACATTTTGAGATGTTGGTATTGTATACCCTGCTTTTTTCCTTTATGTAAAATAATTTAAAGCAGGATTATAGTAACTATTCTCATAACGGGTATCTTACTCCACTGATAGTTCCACTGAGTACATCAGGACTAATTGAGGAGTAAGGTTCTACGAGAAGTCTGTAAAGTATTCATAAATCTGGCCATTAATGTTTTTGCACAAACTTTTTTTGGTTTCTATTCTCAATTTTTAGATAACTTCGGTAGTTTTGTCTGTTTCAAACGTGAAGTCTGTTTCAAACGTGATTACATTTCGTGACAGAATTTGGAAAACTTTGCTGAGTCTTCTCGGAAAACCATCTAATCTAGTTAAAACAAGTTCAGTACATCCTGTTTCTCTGTAAATTAAATCTTGAAACTTGAATCTTGAAAACCTGAAATCATTCTGGTTGCTGTGCAGATTAAAAAGGAATTTACTCTTGCTGAAGTAGAATTAGTTTATTTCAGCTAGTATTCAGCTTTGCACTAATATAATAATTTTAATCTGATTTAAAATTATAGGGCAATGATTAAAAAATCTTATTTGCTGATGATGATAGTGGTTGCACATTAACCTTTTAAGAGAATTTTAACTTCCTATTTTTTCACAGACAGTTATTTTACAATCTTTTGAACTGCACAAAAGTATGTGGTGGTAGATTTTTTTGGTTTTTAGCTCTCCATTCCGTTTTCAGATTTACTCCTTTTCCCATCCACCTCATGTACGTTTAATAATAAAAAAAGGAATGTTAAGGGACTGGGACTGTAATAGGGTAATCAGTGATCCAGCCCCGAGTGAAGTGTGACTAAAAGCCATCATCTGGCTGATCTCATTCATTATAGAAGACAGACCTGCCAGATTTAAAACAAAGAAACTGCTATGACTGGCTATAGGGAACACTGCCAATGTAGATTTGTTTTATTTGAGTTGGGATAGATAGGTATAGTGGTTATCTAGGTTCACCTTCCTTTTCCAAAGGCCCCATATTGTTCTGAGCTGTATTTCAGAGCTGGCTGTATGTAACCTCTGAACCTCATCAACACCACTCCTGGTGCTGCCAGAGTAATGTATTGTGGAACCTATGCCTATAAAGTGAGAATAAGATTCCCCTGAAACTCTGAGCTCACTTTTAATGTTGGAGGCCAACACCTGTGGTGTACAGCCATTGGTCCATGAACCTTTAAAATAAGAAGGTCCGTGTTAATAGTTGCACGTTCACAAGTAGACTTCATCAGAAGCTAGTTTAGACTCATGTTGGAATGGCCAAAGACAGAATATCTGAATCCTTCCCCAACTAAAGGCGTTGGCCTCCAGCATTGTCACAAATCCTTTAATATTTAAAATAATATGAAGGGAAAATATATGTAAGAACAAAGCTCTGTTTACTCTCTTTTATTTCATATTTTAGAAATAAAAGATCAATTTTATAATTGAAATAAGACACTCCAAATTGGGTGACATGGTGGCATATTGGCATAGTCAAGTGATTGAATCAATCTCCTAGGACCTATCAATATCCTGCTATGATGTGCAAAGTGTCTTGTCCTGTTCAGATAGTTAAAATGGACACCGTCAATGATTTACACTCAAAATTGTACATTACTTAAAACTTTTGATGTAGGGCTTCCAGATTCTCTGCTTTTCCAAAGAGATATTTCAAGCTAGATACATGTACAATTTATTTCACATTACAAAATAGAAAGTTGTAAATATGTGTGGTAACTCCAGTTCTAATACCATATTTTAGTACAGGGGTCGGCAACGTTCAGCACGCGGCTCGCCAGGGTAAGCACCCTAGCGGGCCGGGCCAGTTTATTTACCTGCTGACACGGCAGGTTCGGCCGATCGAGGCCCCCACTTGCCGCGGTTCGCCGTCCCGGGCCAATGGGGGCAGCGGGAAGCCGCGGCCAGCACATCCCTCGGCCCGCGCCGCTTCTCGCCGCCCCCATTGGCCCGGGACAGCGAACCGCGGCGAGTGGGGGCCGCAATCGGCCGAACCTGCCACGTCAGCAGGTAAATAAACTGGCCCGGCCCGCCATGGTGCTTTCCCTGGCGAGCCGCGTGCCGAACATTGCCGACTCCTGTTTTAGTACTTTCTCCAAAATAGATGTATAACCCACTGGCAAAGTATGTGGCATGTCCACCACTACAAGTTGGTCTATACACTATAGCTATACACTATAGCCTACTCCCACCATCATATACTCCACACAGTTCAAGTGGAATAGGTGTGTGCTGTATATCTGAAGGTTTGGGTTCAAATCCTGCTGACAAGTATGAGAGAAAAAGTGTATGTGATAATGTATTCAATGCACAAAGAGGCTGGCTACATGACACTGGCTCTCCTCTCTGTTTCCACATGATCATTAAAATTGCATTAAGACAACTACATATATATATTACTTTCCTTCTTAATTTCGTTTTTTCATGTAAGCAATGCTATAATTGCCCCAGTGTTTCCTACATGAATGGAGGAAAGGTGGTTTGTGTGATTACATATGGGAGGGAAAATGGTCCATTAGACCATCTCTCTGTTAAGATGTAGACAACATTATGAGCTTGAGGGGAAAAAACAGTCCTACACTAATAAATAATACACACAACATTGTGAGGCTGCTTCCAATACCCTAAGAACTGTACAATACAACAAAAGTGGGAATCATCAGCTACTATGCTATGTTGTACCTTTAGAGCACAATGTGATGTGCAAAGGAACCTAATGGGGAATAGATAGTAACTATCAATCTAACCTACCACTGGATGGCATCTTTGTTCCACAGAATTATTACTGAAAACCCAATGATCTGGAGTGAAAAGTTGACTTTTATGGGAAACGGTTGAGAAACAAGGTTTGCAAGTTTTTTTTGTCATTTCTTCTTACAGTATCCAAAACCACTCTACCCTCCATTCTATAATTCTTCAAAATTTAAAAAAGGAAAATGACAGACTACCATTAGACTGGAAGATTCAAATCACCAATTACTATTACAATTTGCTTTTTCTACCTTTCCTGTAATATTTTATTCTCTGCACAACTATTGATAAATAATTAGCAAGTGAGATGCAAGAAATTATTCTATCCAGGGGTTCTCCTGATGAACTAAACTATTAGTGCCGTTGAAATGCTCTTGATGATATCATTGGAACCCTTCCAGAAAAAAATAGTTTATTGCCACTAATTGCAGCCTATTTTATTTTGTTTATAATGTATGGACTCTAATCTTTTATTCCAAATGTGTATACTTTTAAAAAAATATTAGGTGGCAAAAGTATCATGCAGAAGAAGGGGAAAGAGTTGAGTGCATCTCTAGAAGATAAATATAAATATAAAGGATAAACTTCTTTATGTAAACTTAGCATTCTACTTTTTGTGATGTTTATACATCATCCTTGCAACTTGACAGAGAGGGTTTAAAGCAGTGAATGTTTTCAGCAGTACAGTGACTTATGGTGGCATTAGAAAGAACAATAAGAATTTATTTTTAAATTGGTGTGGTAGGACCACATGGTTTTTACAAACAGAAAATAATGACTCATCCCTCTATTTTGTAGCTTTACAATAACTATATCTAAGGAGCTTATTCTTTTTTTTGTAGCCGGGGGGCAAAAGGGGGGCGGATCACCATGATGATTCGTAAAGAGAAAACAGTTTGGCATTGAAATCGTGATGAGTAATACTGTACTTGGTAGGGTCTGTGATCTGGGTGTAAAATAATTGTCACATGTTCATGATTCAAATTGACTTTGATACAACTGTTTTGTCCGAATGTATGTATGAGTTCCATTTATGCATATTTACATAATTGTCGAATGTTAGTGCAAGAAGTAATCAGTTATGGTAATGATCCCTTTGCATAATATATATAGTTGTACTTTTTAAATTTTTACAGCAAATAGGGTTATCTTTTTCCACAACTATTTATATTGATGTTTTGGGTTAATAATTTTCTCATGTATCACAGGCATAAACAACAATGCTGGCACTATACATAAGTTTTCAGTTACATTGCTTTTTAAAGCCAGTGTTACTATTAGACTGTGGTTTAGGGATTTAAACCTGTCTCATAAGTGAATAAAGTTCTCTACCCTTACTCAGATAGCGTATGGAGATTTCTTTTTGTGCTATTGCCCTTGACTCACTTTCCTCAAATCCTGATCAGCGCCATCTCACAAAAAGATTCCACATCCACAGTCTTGTCCCTCCCGAGGAAAAAAATAATCTTGTCCTTTGCCTATGCTATTTTCACCAGCGGCAATAGATTAATAAGGATTATAAGATATTGAGTGCTCCAGTGGGCTTCATTTCAGCAGCAGAGATCATAGCCTTTCTTCAGGGCCATGGATGGTTTTGCTGTATGGCCAGCAGGGTGGTGGATCCCCTTGATCTATGCACTCTGGTGTCAGCCCCCACCCATGCACATCTTACTTCATTATCCCCCTGCTTGTGCACAGGGGCATCAAGCCAAATGGAGTCACATACACTCAGAAGGCAATTCTGTTGTACGTGTTGCCGTCAGATAACCTGCCGTTATATGCAGTTCAGTGAGACAAATGTAGTCTGATGGTGGATTCCTGGCCAAAGACTGAACTGCAGTCCAGTGGCAAAAAAATGAGCTGCTAGTTTCAGTTCATTTCTCGGTGGGAAAGTGTGCACATCAATCCTCTCACCCCTTATATTTGACTGTTTCAGAAGAGAAGACAAGGATCAAGTGTGAATGGCAAAGTGTGTCCACAAGAGCAGGGTTAAAGAACAATGACAGAGCATAGAGTTTGTGGAACATTACTCTGCTGTTACCCAGGCCATATCTGTTTTGAGGGTAAATGGGATTTTTTCAGTCGTTAGGGTTTCTTGTACCTTTCATGAGCACTAAGTTCAATAGAAAAACATGGAAGTAAAAGATTTTTTTTAAATGAATTACCGTACTTTGTGAGGTTTATTTGACTGTATTATTAAGACTAGTATCTTTACACTTCTTCACCTGCAAAATGCACATGTAGATTTTACTTTTTTCCTGTAAATTGTACATTTTAAAACTTCAGAATTTTGAGTTTTGCTGTTACAGTATCTTCAAAAACTACCATACAGAAAGAATGTTAATCAGGGGCTCTATATTAGGACTCAAATTATGTAAAAAAAATTGATTTTTACTTACTGTTAAAGCATAGTAAGGTAAATAGTTCAGTTCCTGCTTACTATTGTGAGGCAGGTGGCAAGGAGGAACACAGATAGAACACTAAAGAAAAAAGAAATGAACATTCCCGAAAGTTAATGGGAAAGGGGTGTTCCTTACAATTATGTTTTGTCTTGAAAATTCTGCCAATTATTGAGTGATAAATGTTAAAGCTATGGTAATCGTTCAAAATAGCATTTGTAGAGGGCAATATTAAAACAATTAATTGCACAGTTTACTTTGGTGTTAATGTTCAATTAAATTTCAGTACATGACTAATCAAGACGCACAACAAACATTTCAGTCAAATATAGTAATACCTCTAACTTACCTTTTTATATAAATGTAATGTTCCTTATCTATTTATACATATATTTTTCAAGCCTTGCAGTTGTTTTCACTATCCAGTTTAAAAATTCCAGTTGTCAGAATAGAGAGAGTCAATCTCAGGGTTTTTAAGTCATTACCAGTAAAAAAAAAATTGGCTTCTTAAGGTTCAAGAACAAAATTTGTTTGCCTGTATGTCATACTATGAACTTTTGTGGGAAATGGAGAATACTTTCTCTATTTTTCTGTTAGAATGAATGTTTGATGGAGGTGAAACTGCCTCTCAGAGACCAAATGCTGGAATCACAGGCTGAATATGTGAAAATGCTAAAGGTACTTGTAGCTTTCCAAATTTTTCTGTACAGATGTATATATCATGGGTCCTGGTTGAAGTGAATGCGATGACATTGGCTGTATGTCCGTGTAGAAGTTGACATAATAATAAGTTTTGCTGCAAGATGCTTGCAAAATCCCATGTTTATCATAATCGTTTGGGAACACACTGATAACGGTGTCAGCATTTATTGTGTTTGCATTTCGCTTGTTAGAGACTCCGTGGGCTTGTTCTACATATACAGGATGTTCCACAGAGTGTAAATGCAATAGTTCAGAGCCATTTCTGTAAGAATGACTCTAGGTCTTTTTCTTCCTCACTGCATTCCGGATTCTTATTAGGTGTTCATGTATGGCATCTTTGTAAGTTAGTGCTTTGTTTTCATTAACTACACAACCAAGTAAGCTTAAACAGCTTTGTAGTATGGTCAGCACCTTTGTTTTAGCTCTAATCGGAGAATTGGGGCTCCAGCCTATTTGTTCTAGATTCACTTACTCTCCATACCAATTTATCTAACCATGTGTTCATGTTTGTGATTATCTTCACATGGTCCAATATTCAGCTAAGCTCATATGGCTTGGCCAGAAATGGATCTTCAGCCTCATGTGATCTTGTTTAGCTTCTCTGAAGTGGTGCCAGTTCCATCACAGGCATTAAGGTTTTTATGCTAAAAATTTTTGTGTGTGGTTTGTTTCCTTTTTTTTCTTCAGCATTTTTGTGAGATTTGTTGTTCTCAATTGTAGTTTTAATAAGGGTATCTCTTGAACCTTGAGCAGTTTGAAATAATACAGTGTTTTGGTTTCAATGTCTGTGGGTTTTTTGTTTGTTTCATTACTGTTGTTGATTGACCCCTACTTCAAAGCCATCAGTGTATGGGGGAAAAGTGAGGGCCTTGTGGTCTGCGGTCACTACTAACCTTTGTCCGCTGGCCACATAGCTGTCATTGCTATCACGTTTCTCATCAACTTCCGGTCAAAGGAAAGGTGCCCATATAGAATTGTGGGTGTTTTTGTCCATGCTGGACACACTACTTTTGCAGATTGCCTGATGCTGAGTGGTCAAAGAGATATGTTCCATTAAGTTGTTTCTGAATCTTGGGTATTCCATGATAAGGTAGAGCCAGGTGGCTGTGCCAATAAACTGGCCCCGCTTCCCTCTTCTGATCAGGAGCATTGCATGATTATTCCCTTTAAGGGAGGCAGTTAATTTATAAAAGTTACTGTATCGCATGCAAAATTATCTTTTGTTTATGCTTTTGTTATAGAGATGACGATGACATCAATGATGTTGCCTCTATGGCTGGAGTTAACCTTAATGAAGAGAGTGCCCGAATTATGGCAACCAACTCCGACTTGGTTGGAACCCAGATACAGTCTTGTAAAGATGAACCCTTTCTTGCTGCTATCCCTTTACATAAACGAATACTAGAAATGGGTGAGAAGCATGTCATTTGCTTTCGGTAGTATTGCCTTTGGAGCTGTTCAGTTTTAGTCAGTGTCAAAATACACGGTAGCATCCAGCATTGATATAATTAAGGTTCTATAAGCATTTTTCATTACAAAAGTATCTTGGCTGTGTCAAACTGTATCAAAATGGCACTTCGGTATTATAATCTACTTGAGGATCCCCAAACTCTTTGCAAACATTAAGGAAATAAACCTCCCATTGTCCCTGTGAAGTGGGGAATCATTATTATTCAGATGTTGCACATGACCAAGATGAGGCACAGAGAGGTAAAGTGACTTGCCCAAGATCACAGCAGATGTCTGAGAGTGAGTCAAGAATGGAATCCAGATCTCCTGCTTTCCACTCCCTATGGTTTAGTGGAAGACAAGTTGTTTGCCTGGATGTATTTTTTTCATACAAAAAAGATTTAAAATGTATTAATCCAATTTTTAACGTCTATAATAGGGGTCGGCAACGTTTGGCACGTGGCTCGCCAGGGTAAGCACCCTAGCGGGCCGGGCCAGTTTATTTACCTGCTGACGTGGCAGGTTTGGCCGATCGAGGCCCCCACTGGCCGCGGTTCGCCGTCCCGGGCCAATGGGGGCGGCGGGAAGCGGCGTGGGCGAGGGATGTGCTGGCCGCGGCTTCCCGCTGCCCCCATTGGCCCGGGATGGCGAACCACGGCCAGTGGGGGCCGCGATCGGCTGAACCTGCCACGTCAGCAGGTAAATAAACTGGCCCGGCCCGCTAGGGTGCTTACCCTGGAGAGCCGCGTGCCAAACGTTGCCAACCCCTTGTCTATAACTATTTTAAAATTTTATGGTGGTTTTATTTGCTATGGTATGGATAAAAATAGATTATCTTTTTACTGACAGTTGGGCCTGAATGTTATCAGTTCTTTTGAGAATTAAAAAATAATTAAAAAGTAAACACTCAATTAGTGACATTTAAAAAGTGGCAAGTAATTATGCTCAGTATTTATTTTATGTTACTCTGAACTAGGTTAAATGTGGTGGCCACATAAGATCTAAAAATGTCAGGAAAACTATATTTTATTTTGACTTAGGAGGCTTTTAAAATTTTATCCTAAGTCCCATTTTAAAATGTGATTTAGGATCTTAAATACCATTGACATTCAATGAGACTTGGGTTCTTCAATGCCCAAGTCACTTTTGCAAGTGGGATTTAGGCTCTTATGTTACTTAGGTGACTTTGGAAATTTTACCTGTAGTCTCATACTACTTAAATTCAGCGTAAATGTATGGAAATCCTTTTACACTCTGACAGGCCCTCATCTTACAAAGACCTATTCATGTGCTTTGCTTTACGCACTATAAGTAGTCCCTTTGCAGTACTGGGGCCGCAGCGAGGAAATAAATGCCATGTAAGTCCACAATTCTTTTTCCAGTGCCCTTATGATGATGTCATCATATGAAGTTACTGCACCTCTACCCCGATAGAACGCGACCCGATCTAACACGAATTCGGATATAACGCGGTAAAGCAGCAGGGAGCCCCGGGCCCTTTAAAGCGCCACCCAAGCCCCGCTGCTTTACCGCGTTATATCCAAATTCGTGTGGAGCCCTGGGTCCTTTAAATCACCGCCCAAGCCTGGCTGCCGAAGCACGGCACGGCGTACCGGCCCGAACCCGATATAACGCAGTCTCACCTACAAGGCGGTAAGATTTTTTGGCTCCTGAGGACTGCGTTATATCGGGGTAGAGGTGAATAAGAAAATAGTAATGCAAATTTTGGGGAATCTGGTGGTTGCTGTCTGAGATTATGAAGTCCACAAGCTGTTAGTGCAAGTCTTTGGAAGCACCACTGTGAGGCCTGCTGTGATTGAACTGTATACTGGTGCAACAAAACAAAAAGCAAAGAAAATTAGACCTAATAACTGGAAAGTCACTAATAAAGTTGCCATGCAAGCCTTAATTAATTCTTCTGGGTATAACAATTGCAGCCCAACATGGAGTTGTAATTTGAAGTGTCGGGCTTAGAAGACTCTGTACATACTTTAAGAGCCACAGAACACAGCACACTGTTCACCATTTGCCTTTTGGGGTTTGCTCCTCAGAGAAGCAAATCCCTGTGGCTGTTTTTTGAAACTTTATTGGCTTTGATAATTGAAAATGAAACTTTCAAAGCTTTTAAAAGCAGCTGCAGGGATTTGCTTCTCAAAAGCAGTGAATCCAAGAGCGTGGTCGCTCCTAGTGAGCTCTTGCTGCTGTTTCTAGAGCTTTATTTTGGCTTTATATAAAGTCTTTTGTAGTTTTGAAAGTGGCTTTGGGGTTCACTAGTGGCTACTATTTAGTATCCATGGCTCTTGAGGAGAGAATTCCTGCAGCTGAGTTTGAAGCTTTAAAAGCTTTGTTTTCACTGTGTGGGGCCAGATTTTGTTGCTCTCACAGGACCACACAAAATTCAGTAGTTTGTGCTACGGGGCACTTAAAATAATGGGATTGTATGAGTATCACAAAATCAGTCTGACCATGTGTTGGTATGCCTAGGCACACAAGGACTAAACAAAGGAGACTGTCACATTCTTAGACACACTAGGAAAAGAAAAGTCTCAGATAACTGGATCCACTATTATCTTATGTTTTTGTATTATGCCTATTGACAAACAAGGTAAATGCACTTTTTTCTTACATTAATGTATATGAATATGGCTTAAAATTGGGAATTTTTTTCTATCTTGAACGCTTTTCATATTTAATAATCACTTTAGTATTTAGGGCACCTTTCTAATGTTCCAGTAAAAGAAAGAACTGTGGTATGTACAGTATCAGGACACTGCTATTCACTCCTGTCTCAGAAGCTGGTTCTTTCAAGTTTTCTGTAATATTAATCCCCCGCTCTCTCATCTCTGAGCAAGAGCTCTGTAGAGAAACTCAGTAGTGTTCCCCAAAGGCTGTTTCAGAGATTATGCTTCCATTCACTAGAGTCAGAATTTAAACTGCTAAAGTGAGAGCAGATGCTATGCAGTCTTTGGCAGTTACCACCAGCCAAATGCCTCAAAGTTATAGTAAAAGAGGTTTCTTCTTAAAATATTGTACATTCTTATCTCTACAGTAACTTGGCAGCATTATAGTCCATAGTTTATTTTAAATATAAATATTATCGATCCTTCTAAATATAAGAAATAGCTGAAAGATGCATTAATGCAAAGACACTAGTTCATTGCCTAAATTACTTCCTTCTCCATGTGCCTTTGTGTCTTGTCATCTTTGACTAGCAATTGTTGCCATTTGTTCATCTATGAAGGCAAGGATTTTGATTGATTCAACCTCTGTCTTGATTCAAAATCAAGAATGAATGTTTTTGCACCAGGCAATGTATTTTGTCGCCGCTCTACCCGGGATCATAAAGCTTAAAACCTGATTCTTCTGCATGGCAGCACAACACAATGGCACACACAACACCCTGCCTCTTCTTTTTTGAAAGGCTACAATTTCTCTTGTGCTTGCTGGTGCTGTATGTTTTTATTTGGCAGATCCTTATGCTTGCTCCATTAGCACACCTGGGTAGTGTTTCCTTGATGAGCCGAGAAAAATTGATTAGCCCCATGCCATGGCTGCACTTACCCAATAAATAATAGTGATACTTCCTAGTTTTCATTTGGGAGAGAACACAGAAAAATAAAGTTGGATCATTTGTGCTTGTTTTTTTTTTTTTTTTCATTTTTAGTTGTTCTTTGACTATTTTTTGGTGGACAGGGACTATCTCTTAGCTTTTATTAGCTTTTAAACATTAGCTGTTATGTGGACATTCTTTGAATTGAGTTTCCATTGTGCAATAAACTGTCAGCACCACAATATACATAATGTGTCACAGCTCCTAAGAGGATTATTGTAAGAGTGAGTTTATTCTTTTTGATTCGTAGCAGTTTTGGTAAAAGTAGAATCACCTTTATTCAACTTATGTATAATTGCTGCTTGATTGTGAGGCAAATAAAAATTAGGCTACAGTTAATTTTATATTGCATTTAAATGAAAGGTAACAGGACACAAGTAAAGGGTGAAACAAAAGAAGAATTTGTTTATGCATTGACAACTAAAACTGAGAAAAAAGGGAAAAGGTACAAGAAGAGAAAGAAGCAAAGAACATCCACGATCACTGTTAACACATAGTAACAAAATAAGAACTGCATGCACAGTAGGAAGCATGAAAGGTAAATGAGAAGTCATACAAAATATATGAAACTGTACACTTGACCATAACCTTACTCTTTGCACAACTATAGTGGGCCTTCAAGAAAACTTGAAGGATTGTAAAAGCTGTACATGGGGAGGAAAAGCTTGGTGAGGCAACTAGTTCATTTTGTAGTGTTTCATGTGGCCTAATGATAAATATTGTTAGTAATTGGTTCCCATTCCTACTGGTTTTGGGTGGAACCATCTCATTTTCTGTGGAAATCCTGATAGTCATCCTAAATTTTCCTTTTCTTAACATTAGCCCATTAAATGGGACAATAGGATAAAAATCTAGTCCCCTCCTTTTCTCACACACCTTCTTTCTTGAAAAACTATTTAGGAGAATATCCCTGTACTTGTCTCTGTAGAAATGATGAGCCCTAGAACTTTGTTTGGCCTTCAAAAAGCCCTCTTTTGGGGTTCCAGGTCACCAAAATGCAATCTCCCGATAATCTTAGGATTTGTAAGAAAACACAAATTCCCACAGTTCAGTCTTGACTCCACCTGACTTCCCTTTCTATTTACAACCCAACCAAATGACACCACAGCCTATATCTTGCTCTTACTTTGACTACCCCAAAATGTCATAGGTTAGAGTGACATGGCCATGTAATAACTCAGTTACAGCAAGAATAATGAAACATAAGCCTGAAATACTGTTCTTTGGCTTATACTATTCCTTGCTCTCTCTCTCTCTCTCTCTCTCTCTCTCGGTATAGGGCAGTTGGCTAACCAGAACCATTCAAAGTGTGAAGTACTTAAAAATATGTATATATTTCATTATAGGCGGAGATGGAAGTAAAATCTACTATCAGCCATATCTAACTCGGAGTAACTATCCACCTTATTTCAATATTTATTAAAGAATAATGATAGCTTTTCATTCGTGGGAAGAGTCATGAATAATTGTTTTCATCCCCCATTCATTCAAAGTTATTGTTAATTTTGAGTTATGAAATTAATTTTTCTTAAAGATTTGTCTGTTGATCAATGATCAAATATTTATATCTCCTTGTTGTCAGAGACTGTTTTATGCAAAGAAAACTCTTTCTTGACAAGAAAACAATGTGCCTAATTTTTCCTATTAATATGAATATTGTAACACCTTGCTTATTCTAAATAAATCTCTTGGCAGGGAAACATAGCCTTCAAGAAATCTGAAAATGCATTTCTTTAATGTGTCCAAGTTCTAATTGCCGAGATAGTAGGAGACCGAAGGTTATTCCTAAACATAGTGTCTGCAGAGTCTGCAGAGCAGCTCTGTGTGATACTTTGAAAGCCATTGTTTGTCAATGTTAAAATTGCAAGGATTAGGTTCAACATAATTTAGATATACCCTGTTCTTACTCTTCTTGTACTCTTC
Organism: Terrapene triunguis; assembly: GCF_002925995.2. NCBI lineage: Eukaryota > Metazoa > Chordata > Testudines > Emydidae > Terrapene > Terrapene triunguis. The sequence continues at coordinate 38,686,682 of NW_020664481.1, read as the reverse complement.
TCTAAATTATGTCTGCCAGAATATTGACTGTTCATCTGCCTAAATGAGTATTCTTCATAAACACATTCTTGGTTCTTGTGCCTGCTGCATGAATGCATGATACAACACACAGAAAGAAAAATCTTAGAACTAAAAGCTTATCTAGGAGTCTACATTCTGGAGGTACACAGTAATGGCATCATAGAGTAAAACAGCTGTGTGTGTGTGTGTGTGTTTTAAACAAATAATCTGAATGCTCTAGAGGGCATTTGATATTGTGTTAGAACTGCCTAGAAGATCTGCTTGGCCTTGTTCCATGAAGAGCATTCCAATAGGTTTTAGAGCCTTCTGTCTTATTTTCTCTGAGCATTTGTTATTAGTTTAATAAATAATAAATATAGGCATTCTGTCATCACTGTTTTGTCTGCCTGTTTATCAACAGTTACATTTGTGTTTGAATAGGATGATACTTGTACTACTGATGATGCTCTTTTAGATATGGAACAGTGCTAATGTAAAAGTATACTTATGTCTGTGTTTGGTTTACTGTTAATGGCTTTTATATCTGGTTAGATTATAGTTGTTGGAGTTCTCCTGTTTTAAGCCATGTGATTGCCCATCAGATAACTATGTGTATTACTTTTTTGCTTCTGCTTTCCTTCATCACATTGAAAAGATTTTGTTGTTTTCACCATTGGACTTTAACTTTTTATTCTTGAATTGATTTGCCTTCAAACTGAAATGTTCCTTTCCATATCAGTTTATCTACCAGCATCTTTCCGTCATGAGCCCCCGCCCCCCCTCCCGCATATCTGTGGAAATTACCCTTGACTGTTTTGGAGGTAGTTTTAATATTTGCATAATGTGCCTATGAAATGTTAGTCCTCCTCAAGCGTAGCCTTGTGGAGTCATGTATTGTTCTAACAACATGGGCAGTCCTGATCCCATGAGTGAAATTCTCTGATCCCAGCTGCCTCTTTTAAGCAAGAGGTTTTGTATTAGGTATCATATCATTTAATTTGAAAGATTGTTTGCATGCCAAGTCTGTGAACCTTTTCCAGCTCCCATAAAGGATCCTTAATATATCATTTGTTGAGACATAACATAGACCGGGGTCGGCAATGTTTGGCACGCGGCTCGCCAGGGAAAGCACCATGGCGGGCCGGGCCAGTTTATTTACCTGCTGACGCGACAGGTTCTGCCGATCGCGGCCCCCACTCACCGCGGTTCGCTGTCCCGGGCCAATGGGGGTGGCGGGAAGCCGCGGCCAGCACATCCCTTGGCCCGCCGCTTCTCGCCGCCCCCATTGGCCTGGGACGGCGAACCGCGGCGAGTGGGGGCCGCGATCGGCCGAACCTGCCGTGTCAGCAGGTAAATAAACTGGCCCGGCCTGCTAGGGTGCTTACCCTGGCGAGCCGCGTGCCGAACGTTGCCGACCCCTGACATAGACTGTGTGGTGGATGTATATATGAATTTAGTGTTTGAAATGTCTGTAGTTTCATATCACTGTTAGGGAATGCACAGATCTGTCAGTTGAAGTAAAAGGGTAATTATCTCATTGAGTTAATTTGATTTAAAAAATTTCAGATTAGAAAATTTGCCATAATTCTACATATTTAACATGCATGCCCAGATCTTCAAAGCTAGTGTGTTGAGAGAGGAAAAGAAAATGTGTTTATTTTGCCTGTTTTATAGAGACTTCATTTTATTTTATTTTATTTTGCATCTGATAATGTCAAACATTTTAGGGCAATCAAATTTTGTTAAATGGTGACCTATAACTATTTCCTTGAAAAAAGAAAAAATGTTCTAATCTTATTTAGCAATGCTGCTGATACTAAGCATAATTAGTAGGCATTTCAACAAACTATTACATTGTATTGTTGTTCTATTTTCTTTAATAGATCCACGATTAGACTTCCTGTTCTACAAGACGTCCTAATATGCATGGTACTGGTAACATCAGTACCACTAGAGAGCCTGGAGTTTGCCTTTCTATAAAAGTAAGACAGCTTTTGTTCAATATTTTTTGTGTATTTCTAAGGTTTTCTTTTTATTGTTATCGGTTCTTCTGTGCAACAGCAGAGCATAGCTTCTGTTATGCTTTCAGCAGTGCTACTTGCACATTATATGGCTAACTTACATACCAGTATTGATGTTCTTCCACCAAAATGTAGTCCCTCAAAAATAAGCTGAAATTTAGATTTGTTCAGAACATCAGTATTTATAAATAAAATGCAGCTGATTTCTACAGTCATAAAATTACTATTTTTGATGGGATTTTATTGTAATAGAACTGAGAACATGGCCATACTACTTGGTCCCCAAAACACATAGAGAATTCAAGTACTGTCTTCAGCATAGTACCATGCTTTTGTTTTATGAATCCCATGTAATGGTCTTCCTTAAAGATCCTGCTATCTCTGGAGGATGGTTCTAGCCTTCATGGCTTTCCACAACACCACCTGCTGCCTCAAAATAAGGGTTTGCCTGTGAATGGCTTGAAGTTATTGATATTTGCAAAGGAGGGTCGAGCTGGGAGCAGTATTCCCCGAAGATTCATCCTGTAGCAGAGTCTGATGGTACTCTCCACCTCATGTATAGCTTGTCAGTATAAAGATAGGATGTAAAATAAGAACAATAAAAAGAAAACCTCAGAGAACCATTCAATATTGCAATAAAGCTGACTTGCATTATCCCCATAGGCAGACTCCATGCTCTAGTGGTGGTACTAACGTCACCAACTCTCAAAACATGCTGGGACATCTTTGTGGAGGGGGAAGTCATTGGTCAATGAGCAGCAACATCAAGGATCTTTAAAGGAAAAAAGGGAAAGGTAATACAGTTTCTAAAATGTGTTAAGTGACTGCTAATGTTTATTTAGCAATTCTGCTGATCATACTAACCTTGCAATGTTTTTCCAGAAAACATTGTAGTTCGTCTTAAAGGCTTCTCCACAGTCTTTCTCTCTCCCTCTTAGAATCATCTGACTTGAGGTTTTCATGCTGCACTCGTGGGAATGTAAAAATGTGATTTCTTTTAAAATACCGTTACATTTGTTAGACCACCATATATCGTGCTTCTGCTGCTTTCAGAAACCAGATTAAACTGGGGTTCATTGACAAATTTTTCAGTGGTCATAATGAAGAGTTTATTGGCTTGCCAAGTTGTTCTCCAATATTAGACATGCACAACAGATGGTTGTAGTTTTAGAAGTTAGCATCATTGTCCCTAGGTAGGCTGCGCCTTTCAAGATCATTTTGCAATCCTCCCAGTGCACTCATTTCAAATGACAGGCCTGTGCCTCCACTTCTCTTTGGGTTGGGATCCTGTAATCCAACCACCCTTTGACTGGGTCTCTGGGATATTCTATGTTGCCAGTCTTGGTACCTTCCAGGCTTAACTGGCTTAGCACCTGGAAGGGTTTCCCTTTGGGAGCCTTTAATAGTATACAGTGAAACATGCAGTTTCTTCAAAACAAAGTATGATTTTTTTGCCAAAAGGTGCACAGCAATCAGAAACTGATGTAAAATGAGGCCTATGTTCATACCATCTTGCCTATGCTTGGCATTCCCTTCAAGCCCCTAGGTAGACATGACTTAGACTTGCTGTCCCCCATTCTCTAGGGAACCAAGTTACAGCCTACTTGCTGCAGACCCTGACTTTCGATCAATCTGGGTGACTTCTGCATCTGTGTCAGCACTCACTGACACTCCATGGTCACCTATCTCAATTCACTCAATCCCCCTGCCCTTCCTTTTTTAGGCTCAGGGTCCTATAATGGTTTAGTATCCTACTTTAAGCCCAGGATTAGCCTTGGAAGAGTAAACCATTTAAACCTGGATGGAGCCAGTAGTGGATATTCCACAATTAAGTTTTCCCATTGTTTCCTCAAGGATTCTTATCTATGTTATTGTTTTGATTTTCCTGCTTGTCCCCTTAATGGCCTCTTTTATCTAACTCCATAGCAAGTGAGCCATCATAAACACACAAAGGAATCTCTTCTCTTTGGTGACATCTGCATGAAATTACTTAACAGAAATCTTAATAAAAACAAGATTTATTAAAAAGAGAGAAAATGAATTTAAGAGAAGAACTATTTCTTTAGCACATCTAGATTTACACTTCTCTTTAAGCTACTTGAGACAAGGCTTTATCAGTTTAGTTACAGAGGAGGGAAAAAAGCAAACTCTTCTGTAACCCATCTGGTCAGACTGGCAGCCTCTTTTGCTGTCCAGATACCAGGTCTTTTTTTGTCCCCCATAGACATGCTTATTAGATCCCTGCATCTCAATCAGCTTACTTGTCTAAATAAGCCTCCCCAGTTCCTTGCAATGTTGTTGTAGCCATGTTGGTCCCAGCATATGAGCGAGGCAAGGTAGATGAGGTAATATCTTTCATTGGACCAACTTCTGTTGGTGGAATTGACAAGCTTTCGAGCTTCACAGAGCTTTTCCTCAGGTCTGGAGATGGTAACCAGAGTATCTGACGTAATTACAAGGTGGTGGGACAGATTAAGAACACCTTATGTTAACAGTCTGGTCTTTCCCTAATTCATGCCATAGTCCCTGCTCTCCGAACCAGTTTTCTCTACTTATCTATGCACACAATAGTGTATGGGAACTGGCTGTATTCTGCAAGAGATGGACCATTGAGCTTAATATAATACAGCCATACAATACATTCTGGGTTTTCTCTCTTTCTAATACTATAAAGTCTAAGGGAGAGCAAGAGGAAGATTGAGGGGTGTGGAAGAGACAATTCTGTGAAAGAAGGAATTAAACCTTGAAGGACTACTAGTACATTTTTAATGGATAGCACTGCAGTGGTGCTGGCAGAGTGCTCTCTGCAGTTGTGTCTGACCTTTGCATAGAGGTCAAATAGAGGAAGGGTAATTGTGCTCTTTCCTAGACCACCTAAGCAAGGTCCAGACAGAGCCTAGTCCTAAATGCATTTTGATATTCTAAATTGTTTTTAACTTGTTCTTTTAAGATTGTTTGTTTGTAACTTAAATATGCAAAGACACTACAGATTTTCAATAGTTTATCACATCAGTAACCAAGGTCAGACCTGATGTTTTGCAAATAAAAACATTTTTCTCTTGCATCTCAGTCCTGTCAATCCTCTTAAAGTATAAATTATTAAAATAGCTTTTGATTCTTTAAAACCTTATCTGCTAAGATTAATATAGCAGCTCTTTTCTGCGTTTTTAAATAGTAGAAAATACAAGTTTTTTGAAGTTTTCAGCATATAGTTTGGTCAACAAAATAGTTAAAATTGAATCATAACAAAACTGTTGCACCTTATGACTTCCAGTATAACTACGCAGACAGTGGTAACCTTTAAAATTCTCATTACTCATGACCTGAAATTTGTCAGTAAAAATTCGGAGACACTTATATTTGTAAAAACAGTACATCTCAGGTTTTAGTGACTTATATGCCAGGATAATACTGCTGTATGTTGATTCTGAGGTTGTTGAGGCCTATCATACATAGCTAACATTAATATAAATTCTTTTATATAAAAAGTGTGAGGTTACGTTATATTTTATTTTTTACAAGATCTTTTCTAATTTTTGTACTTGTTGTGCATGTGTTGCTACATCTTACAGTTTTGAGTGAACATTGGTTGAACCATAGTTTGATCTTAACACATTTGAATATATAACCATGTACTAACACCAGGAAGTTTTACCCAGTGGTGCAAGTAGAAATCATTTCTTGCCGGCACACTGTACTCATGAGAGGGACACAAAGGGAAGGCACGTGTGACCTCCCCACGTCACCCCCCCACGTGACTCCTCCTCGCCCCTAGCCCGGGACCCGCACGCTCTCCCCATCCCCTCCCCATGATTCACATCCATCCCACGTGTCCTGGGGGGCGGGGGGAGGAACGGGACTCTGTTCTCCTCACGCTGCACCGGAGACTTCTGCTGTACAGACCCCAGGCAGGAGGACTCGAGATGCAGCTGCATGGAAGGGCTGGGGGAGGGCTCCTCCTGTGTCTTTCCGGTATGCTGTACCAGCTATAAATATCTTACTGGTACGGTGTACTGGAACGTACCACCATATTTACACCATTGGTTTTACCTCATTATACAGAATATATACCTCACTCTTTTGTATATGAGTGTGACAGCCCTTGGAGTTTAGTGTTGGCATTTATTGGTTGCTCTGAGAGCAAGGAGAATCTGTTTCTTGCTACATGAAATAACACTTTTGAGGAAGCTGGTCACCAGTTATTTAATGCCTCATGTACAGATCTGGTACAGTGGAGGTTTGGCTAAGAAGACATGGATGAGGAACGTGATTTTTGACTATCACTAAACCTTGTAAGAAAAATATGAGAAACTCAAATCGAAGTGGGATATCTGCCAAGGTTGTAACTTGGAGCATTACTTTGCTCCAGCTCAGTCTCCACTGATATCCTTGGTGATGCTCTCCCACTCCACATCTTCACAGCAGGTCTAGGGAAATTGCAGGATTGCACTGGTAAGGTTATTGTAAAGACCTAGAAATATGTTAGTTTTTAAATATACCATATATTTTAGCAAATGTAAAAACAAAGTAGCTTGTAATGAAATACTTGTTTAAATTACAGATCAATCTTTTAAAGTTGTTAGAATTTTTAATTGTGTGTATTCTGCATCCACCACTACCATATGTGCAGTCTTTTGGTCACAAAGCTACAAGCTGTATGTAAGAAGTTCCAAAATATTAGGGCTACCAGTATTTAGGGGAAGTCACTCTGTTCCTAAACTTTTTTAAAATCTGTATGGCTAGATATTCCACCTCTGAATAAAAGAAAATAATAGCTTTTTCAACAAAAATAAGAGAAAATCCATTAGTAAACAAAAGGATTAACCCTTTTTCTAATATTAATTCCCTCTCTCTTTGCACACATCCAGTTTAAGATGTGAGTACTTTTTAATATTTACATTGCAGTAGTGACAAGGTGCCACAGTCAAGGTTAGTCTCTAAACATATGCAGAAGTGTGGTCAGAGTCCAAAAGAGCTTACAGTCTAAGGCTAGGTCTACACTGGCCGGGAGGATCGATTTAAGATACGCAAATTCAGCTACGTGAATAGCGTAGCTGAATTCGACGTATCCTATTCGACTTACCCCGCTGTGAGGATGGCGGCAAATTGACCGCTGCGGCTCCCCCGTCGACAGCGCTTACTCCTCCTGACGATGTGGGAGTACGCGTGTCGATTCGGGGATCGATTTAACCGTCTAGATGAGACGCGATAAATCGATCCCTGAGAGATTGATTTCTACCCGCCGACCCAGGCGGGTAGTGTAGACTAGCCCTAAGAAAGATAAGACATATATGAAGGATGGTGCAGGAGAGAGATACATATAATCAAATACATGCAATGTTTACACATATATATATTCGCATTTTCAAAAATTATAAATAAAATGAGTCAGTTACCTCCATCTGCCCCTCAGCCTAGCCATTATTGGTTGATTTCTTTAGAGGCATTACAGCAGAAGTGAATGTTGAGAAGGGATTGGTAGGGGCTGTATGCATGACTGTTTATATGAAGTTCATAATTACCAGGTTATTCTTTGCCTAGTGTTGTGTAAAATTGTACAATTTATTGAGAAGTATATTTGCAATCATGCAGCTCTTCCATTTTTACTCAAGGAGCCAGAGTCTTTATGTAGCCTCCCAGCACTGGTATACTCACTGCTTTTGGTTTATAATCCCAACAGGACTTCAACCATCCTGCTCCATTTCGTGTTTCTTTGCTAAAAGGACCTAGAGTGGGAAGAGAGTTTTTGTGACATCACAGTAGTTATGTGGTGACAAGCTGAGTTGTAATTATTTTTAAATGACCTTTTTCTGGCCTTTTTCTTGCTCTTTGTTTGCTGCTATTGAATTCAGCTTATGGAAAGCCTATACTGCATTTCTATTTTTTTCTTATAATGAAAAACTTAACCAAGAGCTATATGGGTAGAAAAAAGTGCCTAATTTTTTATTTTGCTAGAATGAAAATGTTCAAAATTGGGAAATGCCATTGTGATCAGAGCAAGATAGCACATTTCTGGAATTATAGCCCTAGAAAATGGGAACTGTGATTTTACTAATCCTGAAATTCAAGGACATATTATTGCTATGACATTGTTTCTCAAAAAAAAAACAAAAAAAAAAACCTAGGTTGTCTAAAAGAATTTTTTTCTCATGGAATCCCTCTACTAGATCTTTTTAGTTGTGACTAGGTTTATTTTGTTATTGACTAACAGTTTTAGATATGTTTGCATAAGGTATATGCTCAATAAGGGTTTGATTTGTCAAATCTTACTCACCCAAATAGTTACATACATGGGTACTTCCATTGGCTTCAAGGACAAAGGCCATGTCTACACTACCACTTATGTCGGCAAAACTTATGTCACTCGGGCATGAAAAAACCACACCCTGAGCAACATAAGTTTCGCCAGCATAAGTGGTAGCGTACACAGCACTATGTCGAGAGCTTCTCCTGCCGACGTAGCTACCACCGCTCATTGGGGATGGTTTAATTATGTCAACAGGAGAGCTCTCTCCCATTGGCGTAGAGCAGCTACATAAGAGATATTACATCGGCACAGCTGCATCGGTACAGCTGTGCTCCTGCAAGGTCTCTAATGTAGACATAACCTTTATTTGCATGAATATGGGTTGCATCAACAGAGTCAAATGCCCAATTCTGCCTTCAATTACATGTATAGCTCTCAGTAATTTTAGCTACACAGAGAACAAATGAAGGGCCAAGAGAATTTTTTTTAAATTTAGTGTCACAGCAAAGATGAATTCAAAAACATCAAACATATTGCTGACTTCCTTATGGTTACACCTACAGTGTGAAACCATTGTCAGCCTAAGCTAATCTTGAGAGGACTTTAAAGTGTCTTTAAAAAAAAATAATATCAGAAATGTGTTGACATAGTGAATTCAGCTCTGGGAAGTGTGAGAATGATGTACTGTAGTGATGTAATAAAATATAGATTTAAAGAGACACTGCAGTACAAAAACTTGAAGAAAAGATGGGGAAAGAAAAGGCTGCAGGAAACAATCTTTTTCATATGGCTTAGTATAAATTCAGTTACAATAGCTGTATCTAGGAACAGAATTCATAAACAATTTTCACTTTGGGCTGTATTACTTCAGCATTTTCGATATATGAATAATTTTGTGTAGCATAGAATGCTATATAGTGGTGGATATGGAAAAAATGCCAAACCATTTTGTTAGAAGATGGTTGTTGTAAGTCTTATATCATGACAGATTTGTTTGAAATATGCATTTTTAATCAACCGACTTGCTATTGTGCTATAGCCTAAAGAAAGAAATCACTGCAGTGCCCCCTGCTGGTGAATGGCAGCTCACTGTTTCAGTAATGTCAGTGATTGACTGAACCAAACCCATTGCTGACATAAAGCCAAGGGTGATGCTGAAGACTGCCAGTTCATTTTAAATCACATCATTAAAATAACAGAAGTATATATCAATATAAAACTACTGTTCACTGATTCCTCTTCATTTTTTAGACATGTGATGGTTTACTGCTGTTGAGTTTGGCTGAAAAAATATGAACACTTCACAAAAAAAATGTTTGTTTCTTAAACCTCTCCTGTTTTTATTCACTTGTCCCCTCCTTTTTAAATGAAAATTATCTTTCTAATTAGCAATTCAGGAAATGCTTTCAGGGTGTGAACTTTTCCATGTAACATCTTGTATATAAGCACACATTCATACTTTCAATTAAAAAAAAAGTTGTTCAATTTAATCACCATAAAAATACTAGGACTGTGTATAAACTTCATGTAATCTTTAGAGCTTGTATGTTAATAGTGGGGCAAAGCCACCAATCCATGCACAAAATGCCCATTGATTTCCCTGGGAATCTTTTTCCTGATTCTACAAAGGGAGTCCCATTGGGCGGAATAGGATGTAAGGCCCCAGTCCTACGAACACTTACTCACATAAGTCCCATTAGGACTAATTGTCCATAAATGTTTGCAGGATCAGAACTTAGGCATGCAATATGTGGCTAGAAATGCATTTCCAGGATTTTTAATTATTTTAATAAATTGAGGAATTTTTAAGTGCCATAAATGTTGCTGCTTTTATTGGTTAAGAAAAATTTAATTCCTCTGTACATCTGCAAATTCAGGAGATTTCATCTATAATCTGCCTTGCCTTTGCTTTCTCAAGACAAAATTTCCATAATGCATGATTATTAATTATATTTAATCTATAAAATTACAGTGAAGAAGATATGAAGTTTAGGTACACTTTCAAATTCAATAATGATACTATCTGCATTACTAAAGATAACATTTATCACTATTTTCACTGTCAGTCCCCCTATTTTCATAAACTCATGTGCCAGGAAAGGGATTAGTCAGGACATGCAAGCACCACAGATTGACAAGAACCAAACGGATTTTTTTTTATGGGTCCAGCAACCACTCAGCCAAAGGCTAGCAGTGGATTTTTAGTAACTTGACTGTAAAATAGTTGCTCTTAGTATAATCTTGGCATAAAATGTCAAATGATAAAATAATTTCAAAACTTTAGTTAGTTAGTTAGTTTACAATTATAGTTTTTAGATTATCCAGCTGCAGTTTCATGTTCTGATATTGGACAAATACATTGTAAGGAATTTTTTTACAGGTAGCATGTGTAGCAAATATGCAATTATAATACATAATATGCATTGGGCCATATTCTGACCACATTTACACTAAGGTTAATCCAAATGGACTCAATTGAAAATAAAGAAGTTACTTCTTATTTATCCAGCAGAACTGAGAGTTGAATTTGGCCCAGTGTGTGTGTATTATAGAAAGTTACTCAGATAAACTGCAGTGAACTTCATAAATACTTGCCAGCCTTTTAAAAGAAAAACCCATTTAAAACTATCATTTACACAATAAACAAGTATTCGAAAATGCAATCACAAATCTTTTCAAGAGATCACAAATGTGTGAAGAAAGATGGATGAATAATCTTCAAGGATTGTATTATTTAACAAAATGAAACCCACGTTTAAAAATTATGATTAAATGTCACCGTTGTGGTACAAATGGACAAAAGGCAAATAGGTTTAAAACAGTGGCACAGATCTTTCTCTTGGGAACAATAGGCACAATTGAGAACTTGTAATCAGGCAGATTTTTAAAGAACATGTCAGCCTCAACACTGAATTTCCTAACTTTTGTTGGTTCATCTTAACAATGGTTAAGCAGAACTTTTTTTTCATTTCATTGCATGTCTGAAATAGCCATTAAGGTTCAGTCATTTAAAACAGAACTCATTATATCTTTCTGTAGGACCCAGTCCTGCAAAGAAATGCAGTTCATCTGAAAAGAGCTTCTGTAGTGCATTAATATAATTGACTCCAATTTAAGCCCCTTTATGTTGCTAGGGTGGCGTAAAATGCATGAGTGTAAATGCACTTGTAGGGTTTTTTAATACTAAGCTTCATATGTTCACATTTTTGTATAACTGTGTTTAAGTTTGTAGACTAAGCATAATTAACCATCCATTACACACAACTTTTGTCTTGAAAGAGAAAAAGCAAAAAAGATTATTGATATCTTCAGAATTTGCTCTTAACCAATTTTTTTATTAGCAAAAAATATTTTAAACCAAACTTTTTTTCAAATGGTCACCTAATAAGTTGATGAATAACTGAAAGTGAAATATATGTGCAGTGGTGTTACAGCTGTATTGGTCACAGGATATTAGAGAGACAAAATGGGTGAGGTAATATCTTTTATTGGACCAACTTCTATTGGTGACAGGAACAGCTCTGAAGAAGAGCTCTGTGTATCTCAAAAGCTTGTTTCTCTCACCAACAGAAGTGGGTCCAATAAAATATATTGCCTCACCCAGCTTGTGTCTCTAGTGAAAGATATGTATATCTAACCATTTATTATGTGTGTCTAATGCTATTCCAATAAGGTTTTCTCAAAAAATGTTCCTTTACTTATAGTCTGTTCCGGCATATTCTGTAATTTCTTCTCAGGACTATTGTACCTTATTTTTTCACTACCTTAAGACTGTATACATACATTCCCTTCTGTACTCTGAATAGCAATCCTTCCAGGGAACTTTACTAAAGAGAGACATTTTTGAGATATTTCAAGTACTGTGTTTGTAATTGCTGTTGTGTCATGGTGCTGAGAAATGTTAGGGGGTGTTTTGGGAGGCTAATTTCATTTTTTTTTCTGCTTCAGCTAAAAAATTAGGAATTACAGATGTGCCCGCTGAGGTGGTTACCTTTATTTCCCATGCAACACAAAACAGATTGAGAACAGTGATAGAAAAAGTAACAATGGTAACACAGCACCGAATGGAATCGCACAAAGTAAGTATGTAGAGACGTGGTACTGAATGCTGTCCAATTATATGGTTTGAGGTATTTCAGTAATAAATCTATTCTTTCCTTTCTGAGCAGACTATAGGTGGAATATCTGCACTGTTTGTGGCATGGTTTGATCAGAATTTACCCATGCTTAATTAATGGGAGTTGGTAGGTGCCTTTCTCTATGATAGAACTTGTCCATGGAATGTTGCCTTTAAATCCCTGTAGTCTGATTATTTCAGTTAACAATACTAAAATCTCTTGTGGGACAGCAGTTAAACTGTTCCTAACTGTGGGTCATGGTTGAAATTGCTGTTTCTCAGTGCCTCATGGACATCTCTGAACCATGGTAACCACATCTTGGATTGAAATTGCTTTCCTTATGTGTAAACATGCTTTTAAAAGAGCTTATAATTCTACTTCTTGGCTGTGAGAAAAATTAGTATGTACTGTTACAAATAGAATTAGCTGAAAGGAACATTGATCCAAGTAATGAATACGTCAGAGACTACAAAGATGGGATCTTGCATACTGGGCTGAAACTGAAATGAAAAATGATAATTTTAAATCAGTTTTAAATGTTTTATAATGCATATCTAGTGTATTTTCATTAATAATGGAGGGAAATGCCACATATTTTTCTTAGACCAGCAGCCTCAAAATTCAGAGGTTCAGCACTGAATAATCAATGACATTTTCTTTGAAAATAACATTTCAAGTTAAAATTGTCCTTTGAGCCTGTTGCGTGATCGTAATTTTACAGAAAAGTGACATAATTTGGGTATCTGACACTATGAGAGCTCTGGTAAGAGACTGCAAGCTAGTTTCTGACCACTGGTAATAAATAGAAAATCTTTAACAAGCAAACCAAGTTTTTATTCCTTAACCTTAAATACTAAAGATATTTTTATGCCTGTTAAACTAGTATCAAAGCAGGCTGAAGAGGTCATGATCACAGGACAAGTGGCAATTTGGACCCCTCTTAGACCGTTTTAGGTGGACCCTTCAGGTGACTGGCTTGTCTTTCTTCACCTCCAAGATGCCACCCCATGGTCCAGTCACACTTGGACTGGCTCTCGGGGAAACCGAGGGGCTGCATCCCAACTATGTAAACGCAACAGGTCCAATTGTACTTAACTAGCATCTGCAAGACCTCATCTTTTAGGAGTCTGTGACCAGTGGCTGATTAAAGTGACTGAAATTAAACATCTTGTTTATTCGTCCAAAGGTACATAGAGGCCCAGACACCCTGCCACATCCTCTATGTGAGTCTCTAAGAGACTCATCTCCGGCCACTGCTGCTCAGTTATTCCCACCTTTTTCTCTTCCCTAGGCCAGGAAAATTAGTAGTTTAGTATGCCCTTTGATCCCAGGCTTGGGCCCAGGAAGAATAAACCTTGCTAGCATAGGCAAGAGGGTATTCCCCAATTAATAATAAATAAATAAATTAATTAATGGAGATACCCATCTCCTAGAACTGGAAGGGACTTTGAAAGGTCATTGAGTCCAGCCCCTGCCTTCACTAGCAGGACCAAGTACTGATTTTGCCCCAGATCCCTAAGTGGCCCCCTCAAGGATTGAACTCACAACCCTGGGTTTAGCAGGCCAATGCTCAAACCACTGATCTATCCCTCCCTATAGCTTCTTTCTCCTACAGCGCCTTATGTATGTCATTGTTTTGTTTCCTGTTTGTTTCCTCCCATCAACTTCCTTTACTTTAACTCCCTGCAGTAAAGCAGGATAGTATCAAGCAGATAAACAGAGGTGCAATGTGATGTTCATAAAAAATAATAGATTACTCCCTCATTCTCCATAAAAATGTCTGACGTGCTCCCGTACAGCCAGTGTCATAAATAATTGTTGAGTGCTGACGTTATGTTCATAGTCTTTTTGCCTTACTTTTGTCCATTTTATTTTTAATATAGATCTGTTTTAACTTGTGTTTTAAGCTGTAAATGTTTTTTGAAGTTCTACATATTATGACAATTTCTTGTCTACTATTTAATCATAAAATTAAACGCCACATTTTTTCAGTCAGTTAATCCATTGTTTTGATTTATTTAAGTGTGTGATACCTCTGACATTGATTAATCAGTCCATATATTTTGTATTTAAAAATATGTTAATTAAATAATTTTATCAAATACTTGTGTAGCTACAATATAACAAATAAGTCTGTTGGCTTCATTCTCTTTTTGTAATAAATTGGTGCACCATGTATATCTTGTTTTTTAACACTTAGGGAAGATTCTAAGGCATAGTAGTTTAAAAGCCTGCATGGATTTATAGCTTTATTAAGATGACTTGTTTCTTATTTCCCAGGACGATGAATGGTATGAACAGGCTACAGATGTTCGATCACAGCTGAAGTTTTTTGAACAGTTGGAGCGTTTAGAAAAGCAAAGGAAAGATGAACAAGAGAGGGAAATTTTGTTAAAGGCAGCCAAGGTACCTATTTTATTTCCTTTTTAAAAAACAAAGTGCTCTGACCCGTGTAACTTCCCCCCTTGCAAGTGCACATGCAGTAGCTTTTCACCAGTGCACGTTAGTCCACATGCTCAGGTTGGATCCCCAAGCACCTTTGCCGCCATTTGTGCTGTCATAAGCCCGATGTAATACATTCTGCTGGAAAATTTTCCCCATTAGGGATAAATTGGCTGATCTGTACTGAAACTTGAGACCAGCTCTAATACTACTAGTATTATATAAAGACATTTTCCATTTAAACAACTTTTGATTTAGAGTTTTGTAAACTGATAATGATAGTACATTGTATGTCGTTCACATAAACAAGTTATGTTAAGCAGGTATCTAGTTTAAAATTAAAAAAAAAGGAAACTCAGGTGATTAATCCACTCTCAATGCACTGGGTTATCCTGATTTAGTATAGTTATTGTAATCTGTAAAATCATTCCTGCCCTGATCTGGAGCAGTGCCAAGCACTGCAACTCCCATTGACGTCAGTGGGAGTTGTGGGTGTTCAACTTTTCCCAAGCTCAAGCTTCTGTTGTAATGAGGCCTCTAGATCTAGATGACTATGGATAAGATTTTCCAAGGAGTGTAAGAGAATTAGGTGCTTGACTCCCACTGAATTTCAACAGGTGCCTAACTCCATTATGTCCTTTTAAAATCCCAGCCTATATCTGCAGTATTTAAACACAGTGCAGTGAGCCAGTGGTGGATTTTTACTTTTAATTCTCAATTTTCAAGATATTTTGTTTCATTAATTGGCTAAATTCTGCTCGTTTGCATCAATGTAATTCTGAAGCAATACCACATGGGCATAGAATCTGTCCCAATATATGTAGAAATGTTGGTGCAGTAATTTCTAAATACCTGCATTTGTCTGATTGAATTCTGAACGTTATGATTTCACAGTTCTTCTGGGATTCAGATGGGGAGGGATGCAACACCATAATTTGCATGTCCCTAGCCTCTATTTGCCAGAAGCTGGTAGTGGATGACAGGGGATGGATCACTTGATGCCTGCCTGTTCTGTTCATTCCCGCGGAAGCACCTGGCATTGGCCACTGTCGGTAGACAGGATACTGGGCTAGATGGACCATAGTTCTTACCCTGCATGGCCATTCTTATGTACTTATTTTCACAAACACATAACTACAGCTTTTTAAAGTTTATCTTGAAGCCTGGTGCCTGTATTTTATGAGCCTATCTGTAACATATACTATAAAGATGGCTGATTTTGATACGCTCAGCATAAGATACTTCAAAGTTGTTTCTAGGGAACAGCCCTGCATTGGATTGGATATGAGGATACACTAGATGACCTAATTAGTCTTTTATGTCTCTAACTGCAGTGATTATAAGGTAATTTACAAATAGGCTTATTATTTACCCTTTGTTCTTACAATTTTAATCTTCCTAATTGTCTTTATTGCCCCTTGTATTTATACAGTTTAGTTACATATACACTATCCACAAGAGGGACAAAATGGGGGAAATCAGTACCCTTTTTAAAGAGTTGATGTTCCTAATTTTGTTCCATTTGTTCTTACAAATGAAGACTGGCCTTCAGAAAGAGCTTCTATCAATTTAAGAAATTAGTTTAAGTTAATATTTTTTAATGGGCTGAAAAGAAGAATTGACTCATTCAAATGCTTTCCTCTCATCTAAGTATCCTAACAAACTCCAGAGCTTGTTAGACTGGGTGGAAAGGATGATACTCATTTGTCTTCTGCTAACTTAAACTGCCTGTCTCTTTTTGATAAAGACTTATCATTAGTTACATTTGGGAAGAATATTTTTCTGGTTCTCTTGTCAACTGTTTTTTATTTTTAAAATAGTGGCTAAGAGAACCAGCTGGTCCAGTTTGTCACACTTTCCCCCTTTCCTAGCAGAGTTATTACTGTATGCGTGTTTCTTTTGGTTTAATTGGGATTTTAGAACTTTCCAGGAAGACATAAAACAATTTAGCCATTGCTCCTCTGAACTAATCTTTAAATTCTTAAAACACCAAAGAAAATCATTCCGGACCTGAAATGTTTCCTGATGCCAAGAGCTTTACAACTTTTCATTAATTCCAGTGTAAATGGGACATTTTATTTAAGCCCCTCATTTTCTGTGTTTTGTTTTTCATTCTGTTTTGCTTTTTGAAGTTCATATTCTTTCGCTATGTCGCATTCTCACAACAGTATAAATAGGCCTTACTGATTCTTTGAATGCAAGCCAGAAGGTATCATTATTACTTCATGTGTCATTTCCCCCAAAGTGTGCTCTTACTACTTCTTCGAGTGCTTGCTCATGTTGATTCCATGCTAGGTATGTGCGCGCCCACGTGCACAGTTGTTGGAGATTTTTGCCTTAGTGGTATCCACTAAAGGATTCCATAGTAGTAGAGCAAATTCAGAGAAAAAACGGTTACCTACCTTTTCGTAACAGTTGTTCTTCGAGATGTGTTGCTCATGTCCATTCCATTCTAGGTGTGTGTGCGTGCCCTCATGCACAGTTGTCGGAGATTTCTGCCTTAGCGTTATCCGTAGGGCCGGGCTGTGGCGCCATCTGGAGTGCCACGCTCATGCAGCGGTATATCAGGTGCTGCCAGCACTACACCCTCTCAGTTCCTTCTTACCGCCAGTGACGGGTGGTTGGAGTGCCTGGCCTTGCTTAGCAAGAGCATTAGCAGTTCTTCACTGTTTAGATCGTTCTCCTTTGTTGTTTAGTGGAGTGATTAGTTAGCTGTTAAGCGTTTTAATAGTAGTTTAGTGGTTAGAGTCCTGGCTGGGACTCCCGCTCCCCAGGCTTCGAGCGAGTTCTGAGTGCAACCAGCCGATGCACATCAGTGACCCGCACGATAGCTGTTTCAAGTGCCTGGGGGAGTTCCATAGAAAAGACGAGTGCCAGATCTGCAAAAACGTTCATCCCCAGACTCAGGAAGAGCAGGACATTCGATTGCAGGCCCTCCTAATGGATGCTGTTCTGTGCCCGGCATCAGAGCCCTCACACTCTGACTCCATGCTTCGGCATCGGCATGCAGCGCACCCCCAGCACCAGAATCTGCCTGGCACCGTTCCCCCTCACTGTTACTGAAGAAGCGGTCTAAGTCGACTGGTCCGCAGACACTGCGCAAGAAGGGAACTTCAGGCAAAGGGCTGGTGTTAGGCCTCGTTCCCACTACGGAGGCTCTCAGAGGTACCGCTGTGGTTGGACCCCCTAGCCCAGCCAGAGACCCACCTCCAACTTCAGGGAGCAGTAGGGGGTCCCAGCCCATCGCAGCGCCATCTGCGCCCGAAGTGGGCCCAGCGGCCAAAAAACAGTTAGGCCAACTGGCTCCTCAGATGCCTGGCAGATCCCACCAAGATACCAGTACCGACAATCAGGCCGGTTATGGGGCCACCCCCGAAGGTAGTGGAGTGTCTCCAGTCCCTGGAATGCAGGCATCGTTCCCCTTCACTACAGCCAAGGACCCCGGTACCGCAACCTTGGTCTCCGGCCAGGAGGCCCAGATCTCCAACACCACTGTCCCCAACAACAAGACATAGGACTCTGGAGTCGTGATGCCAATCCCCATATTCACGGTACCATCAGTCCTCCCACCAGAGATTGCCAAAGCGCCAATCACCATCGCCTTGCAGATCTCCCAGGCATTGGTCCCATCCAGTAGGGTACTGTTCCTGGTCGCAGCACCGGTCACCAGGGCCCCGCTCCCGTTCTTTGGGCAGGCACTGGCCCTCAACTTCCCCATACCGGTCTCCGACGAGGGTCAGTTGACAGACTCAGGCTTCACCAGTCCTGCCCTGGTCACCAGCAGGGCAGTGGTTCAGGTCAGAGGGCCAGTTCAGCCCTTCCCCCATAAAGGGAGAATAGTCTCCTAGCCAGGAACCCGCAAGGTGCCTTTGGCACCAGTATGGGATCAAGAACGATGGCCCGCCCAGTGGTAATACTGGAACCTGTGTCTGTGTGTGTGTGCGCGCCTGCCTGGCCTGTTATGCCGGTACCGTACTCCCACCGCTCCTCCCAGCTCCATCGGACAAGCTACCCCCGGCACATGGAGATGAGGCGGCGGCAGGGCCCTCACAAACCAATAGCGCACCTCCCCCAATGACTTCGGGGAGCACCAAGCCCTACTCAAGAGGGTTACTGCCAACCTGAAGTTGGAGGTCAAGGAGCTAGCTGAGGAGTCCAATCACCTCTTCAATGTCATTCCCTCCTCCGCCCCAGCCCGGGTCATGTTGCCCATTCACCCAGCGGTCCTGAAAATTGACAAGTCTGTATGGCAGACCCCATCTTCCATTCCACCCACATCCAAGAAGGCGGAAAAGAAGTACTATATCCCTGCAAAGGGGTTTGAATACCTGTACACGTCCCCTCCTGCGGGGTCCCTGGTCCGCTGTCAATGAGAGGGCCAGGCGAGTGGCACCCCCAAGAATAAAGATGCCAAGAGGCTGGACTTGTTTGGCAGAAAGATTTATTCGACAGCCAGCCTCCAATTTAGGGTATCTAACCATCAAGGCCTACTCGTCAGATACAATTTCAACCTGTGGGACTCCATCAGCAAGTTCAAGGAGAGTCTCCCACAGGATCGGGCTCAGGAGTTAGTCACCTTGGTGGAAGAGGGCAAGGCTGTGGCCTCAGGTGCCCTCCAGATGGCCTGGAATGCCACAGACTCAGCGTCCAGTGTGGTCGTCTCTGTGATAACCATGAGGCATAGCTCCTGGTTTCAGACCTCTGCGCTGTCCCAGGAGATGCAAACTACTCTCCAGGACCTCCCTTTTGAGGGAACGTGGCTATTCTCGGAGATAACTGATGCAAGGCTCCATGCCTTAAAGACTTACGGGCCACCCTCCGCTCCTTGGGCCTGCATACTCCTCAAAAGCCTAGTTCCGCCCCCCACCTCTCCACCGTCGTTGAGGTCTTGGGGTGCCTACAGAAAGAAGGACAGAGACAGGGGCTTTAAGCGACACCACCAGTCATCATCTTGTCCCCTGCCCTGTCTGGTCCTTCCAGGGACCAAGACAGCCAAAAGCAGTCATTTTGAGGGTGCGCCCGAGGACAACACTCCAGTCAATGCACCGGATCCCTGTCTTCCTTAACTGCCGCCACCCTTTCCAGTCAGTTTGGTCTCATATCACCTTGAACCGCTGGGTGCTTGACAGAGTTTTGTCGGGCTACACCCTGCAATTTATAGCTGACCAACCCTTCTATCCCCTTTCCTTGTCCCTCTTCAGGGACCCTTCTCATAAGCAACTACTTGTTCAGGAGGTTGAAAACCTCTGGTGCCTGGGGGCAGTGGAAGAGGTTCTGCAGAACATGGAAGGAAGAGGATTCTACTCCCACTATTTTCTAATTCCAAAGGCAAAAGGGGGCCTCAGACCTATTCTAGATCTGCGTCGCCTCAACAAGTCTCTCAAAAAGTTGAAGTTTCGCATGTTCTCCCTGGCCTCCATCATTCTATCCCTGGATCCAGGAGACTGGTGCACTGCTCTCTAGTTAAAGGACGCTTACGTCCATATTTCCATTTTCCCAGGGCACCGGCGTTTCCTCCATTTCACATTGGGCCAATGCCATTTCCAGTTCACTGCAATGCCCTTTGGTCTCTTGTCATCTCCGAGAGTGTTCACAAAGTGTATAGCACCAGTGGCCGCTTACCTGCGACATTGGGGAGTCCAAATCTACCTGTACCTCAATGATTGGTTGAAAAGGGGCCGGTCCTTGGATCAGGTGTGGAGGCATCTCGATCTGGTATGTTCCACCTGTCGCAACCTGGGCCTAATAATAAATGAGAAAAAGTCAACCCTGACTCCAGTGCAACACATAGAATTTATCGGGGCGGTACTCGACTCCACACGGGCCAGCGCCTTCCTCCCCGAGACTCGATTCCAAGCCATGGTGGACCTCATCTCATCTCTGCGTGCCCAACCTGAGACTGATAGGTCACATGGAGGCATGCACTCACATGGTCCGGCACGCGTGACTCCACCTCAGAATCCTACAGGCGTGGCTGGCATCAGTCTATGTCCCCAACCGGCACAGCATGGACTGGGTGGTCAGGATTCCAGACATGTACTGTCGTCTCTCGCCTGGTGGCAAGATCCCATGTCGGTGCCGGAAGGAGTCCCCTTCACGGCCCCAGTCTCGTCGGTGACTCTTGCGATGCTTCAGACTTGGGATAGGGAGCCCACCTGGGTATTCTCAGTATGCAAGGTTGTTGGTCCAGTCACGATCGGTCCCTGCACATCAAAATCAGGGAACTCAGGGCGGTTCTCCTAGTCTGACAGGCCTTTCTGTCTTACATACAAGGCGTGGTGGTTCAGGTCCTGACGGACCACACAGCCACAGTCTTCTATATCAACAGGCAGGGCAGAGCCAGGTCGTCTGCCCTCTGTCAAGAAGCCCCCTGGCTCTGGGACTTCTGTCTGCAGCACAATGTCCATCTCATAGCCGCTCACCTCCCAGGGGCCAAGAACGCTTGGGCAGACTGCCTCAGCAGGACATTCTCGTCTTGCTATGAGTGGTCCCTTACCCAGAGGTGGTCAGTTCTATTTTCCACAAGTGGGGAACTCCCCGGGTGGACCTATTCGCATCCAGGCAGACCAGAAAATGCCATGTTTTCTGCTCGTTTCATGGCATGGAGAGAGGATCCCTGTTGGACGCGTTCCTGCTCCCGTGGTTGGGGCCTCTGATGTATGCCTTCCCTCTGGAGCCATTGGTCCCCTGGGTCCTCATGAAAATCAAGCAAGACAGGGCAACGGTCATCCTGATACCGCCGGCGTGGCCACGCCAACGCTGGTACAGTACCCTGCTGGACCTCTTGGTGGTGACCCCGTTCCAGCTGCCACTCAGGGCGGACCTGTTGTCCCAGAACCACGGCAGGGGCTGCATCTGATGGCTTGGCTGCTGCATAGCTAAACACGCAGGAGCAGCAGTGCTCGACCGGGGTCCAGCGAAAACCCTCCATCAGAGCGACCTGCCTTGCCAAATGGGAGCGGTTGACCTACTGGATTGCGGATAAAGGTGTCCGTCCCGAGCGAGCTTCATTGCAACTCAATCTAGACTATCTCTTGCATCTCAAGCTCCAGGGGTGTGTCACTCTCATCGATCAAAGTCCATCTAACAGCCATTTCAGCCTTCCACCCGCCGCTCGAGGGCCGGTTGGTTTGCTCTCAGGATATCACGGCCAGATTCCTTAAGGGCCTGGAGTGCCTCTACCCTCACATCAGGGATCCTGTTCTTCCAAGGGACTTGAATCTGGTGCTATCGTGGCTCATAGGTCCCCCCTTCAAGCCTCTGGCTTCCTGCTCTTTCCTTCTCCTCTACTGGAAGGTCACATTCCTGGTTTCAGTGATGTCGGCCCGCCGGGTATCCAAAATTCGGGTGCTCACCTCGGAACTGCCTGAAACAGTCTTCTGCACGGACAAGGTCCAATTAAGACCACACCCGGCCTTCCTTCCGAAGGTAGTCTCTCAGTTTCATTCGAGACAAGACATTTACTTATCGGTCTTCTTTCCGAAGGTGCATAAGTTGGAGGAGGAGCGCAGACTATGTGCCCTGGATGTCAGGAGGGCTCTGGCTTTCTACATTGACAGGACCAAACCATTCCGTAAGTCGATACAATTATTCATTGCTGTGGCCGACAGGATGAAAGGTCACCTGTATCTGCTCAAAGAATTTCTCCTTGGATCACTGCCTGTATTCGCTTCTGCTATGATCAAGCGAAGGTGCCGCTGACGGCAATCATCACCGTCCGCTCTACCAGGGCACAGGCCTCTTCAGCAGCCTTTCTGACCCAAGTGCCTATCCAGGACATCTGTAGGGCAGCCACCTGGTCATCGGTCCATACCTTTTCATCCCACTACACACGTACCCAGCAGGCTCGGGACGATGCTGGCTTCGGTAGAGCAGTACTATAAGCCGCTAACCTGTGAACTCCGAGCCCACCACCATAGATTCTGCTTGTGAGCCACCTAGAATGGAATCGACATGAGCAAGCATTCGAAGAAGAAAAAATGGTTACCTACCTTTTCGTAACTGTTCTTCAAGATGTGTTGCTCAAGTTCATTCCATTACCTGCCCTCCTGCCCCTCTGTTGGAGTTGCTGGGAAGGAACTGAGAGGGCATAGGGCCGGCAACACTTGATATACTGCTGCATGAGCGTGGCACTCCAGAGGGCGCCACAGCCGGCCCTACGGATAACGCTAAGGCAGAAATCTCCGACAACTGTGCATGAGAGCACGCACACACACCTAGAATGGAATGGACATGAGCAACACATCTCGAAGAACAACTGTTACGAAAAGGTAGGTAACCGTTTTTTCTCTGAATTTGCTCTACTACTATGGAATCCTTTAGTAAGTTTCAGCATTGAGCCTCAAGTACATACAGTATCTGATCATCCCCATCCTAACTGTCAGTATTAGCAACATAGGTGGATGGTCTAACCAAGTAAGCTTTGCCTGTCTTACTTCTTTTTAGGTTTCTATGCATATTATCATGAGTTAAAATAGCCTTGAGTACCACTTGTATGAGGAAACTGTAAAATCAAATGGTCAGGGTTAGCAGGAAACAAGTTAAAAATGTCTTTAAAAAATCTTTCTATGTCGTCTCAAACTATCTTCCTTTTGTGGCATGTTCTCATTCTCCTCACGTAGGATTATGCTCTATTATGTGTGTTCAGATAGATACACTTTTAGTGTGGTTTATATTTGTGATAAGGAAGAATTTGTTTTGAGCACCCGTCTTTTAGTTACTTTTATTGTTTTCCTCTTTCATTCCTTTGTCTCAAAGTCCTGTGACTATTATAGCTGAGCCTTACTTTGTTCTATTTTATCACATACCTTTTCATTACCTTTTCCTAGGGTATTACAGTGCCCCTATTGATCCTTCCATATTTGTAAGTGTCAGACTATGAGATCTTTCTCTCTCCTTTTGTTCCACAGATTTCACCCATTATAAACACTTTGCAATATTATATGCTAAAATTATGCACATCTTAAATGTTTGTGTGGAAATAGAACTATTACTTATCTTTTGTACATTTTTTTCATTTTCTATTTCTTCTTCCTTTTTTCTGTTTCTGTTTCTGAATTCTTTTCTTCTCATCTTGCATTCCTTTCAACATTTTATCTGTTTGCAAACTATGCTCTTCTGAATTATTTTCTCTTTTTCGTGATGTTTGTTTTCCTTTCTGTTATTGTTGGATGTTTGGGAGATCAAGCATCTCTTATCCATTACTTCCAGAATAAAACCATTTTGATTTATAAGAGTCTGATCTTGCAAAATTCCAAGTGCCCTTAAACCCTGCTCAAACAAAGATCTAGAAAATACACAGAAATGCAACCACCTGAATTCTGATAATTACAGAAGGACTGAATAATGGATTTGTAACTAAAAGAGTGAACAATCTTGTGTGAAACTACAAGAAACCAACTGCATGAAAATGATGAATCCATAGATCTGCTCCAAACAAGCAGTAGATGGTGGACAACAGATATTATAAATATTACAGTTATTAGATATGATAGGTGCAGTATAATAGAAAAATATGAACGCATAAGTGTACAAACAAATTATCCATAAAAGGAGTGTCATGTGATCTATACACCAACGGGTTATCACAGAATCTGCCTTCCTGCTCAGTCAGAGATGATTGGCAACCTACAGCAGCTGTGAGGATAAAAGAGCTGTAAGACTGGAAGGGCAGGGCAGCTTCCAGAGAGAGCAGAGGGACTGTGGAGAGATGCTCCTGCCAACAAACTGAGAAGCTGCCTGAGAAACCACCACTCCAAAGAAGGAGAAACGGAACAAGAGGCTAGAAAGCCTGCAGAGGTAGGAAGCAGTTCAGGGAACAGCAAGGAACTTGAGAAGGGTTAACTCTGGCTGCTCTGAACAGGGGCCCTGAGGTGGGACCCACGTGAAGTGGGCTGGTCTGAGTTCCTCTATTGCTTCCACAAACTAAGAAGGGAATGGTCAATGGCTAGGAGTGAGTGGCCAGAGGAGAGACTCCGAGACCATTGGACTTTGAGTTCCTTATTTTTGGACTTTTCTGTTATACAGAGGCAATACCATCTTCGTACTCCTACTTGATATTCTCCAGTTTATACATCCAAAGATCATGTTCATCCCTCATTTGAGTCTCCGATTTCTAGGATACATTCCCCCATTTTATATGTGTGACCTTCCTAGATAGCATGACCTTGCATTTGATTGTATTAAAATGCCTGCGTTTCAAAAGAGGCCAGGCAGTCCAAGCAGTCCAGGTTGGTCTGTATAACTGATCTGTAATTATTTTATATGTTCTTCCAAGTCCCTGATGAAGATACTGAATAGCATTGAGATGATTCCATTTGGGTTTTTGCCCAAAGTCTACAGAATCTTGCAGTAATTTGGTTAGGAATTTTCCCCTAACATCACAAAATTCTAAGATTATACAACTCCAGTGATAGTCTGCTGTAAATTTTAATAGATAATTTCAATATTTTAAGCTTTAAAATGCAAAATGTTCTCTGAATAAAGTTCTACAAATGTGCTTTGTGGCCAATGATATTGGGAGAGCCAGTGTCAAATCTGGACTGGGGCTTCCATTTCCCTGGTTTCCTAAGGTGACTCTTGAGTGTCCAGTGCTATAGTCCAGCAGTAGTTAAATGACAGAACCAATTCCCCATTCTTTGGGCTGGAGGTCATGTGCCATACTGTGACTGCTGTTTCTTAGCAAGGGCTTCATGAGACTCTTACTTGAATGGAAAGAGCTCCCTCCCTGATTCGCCTCTTCTCTGAAATATCGTATTTCTTGGTGGCACCCATACTTTAAAATATTGTTCTGTCATTTCTTGTTGCTCAGGCCAGATGGACTGTGTATAACTATATGTGACAGAAGAAATTGTGACGTTGAAAGGAAAAATATCTATGGAAGTGAGGAAGGGAAAATCCTAAATCATCTACTATTCTGTGGGTAGGTTGGGTGTGGGAAATGCCCAACTTGCAGAAAAATAGGTAGAAAGTAGAGTCTGTCCTGGAGATTGAGGGTAAGTACAGTGGTTTATATTAAGAAGGGAGTTATTTGTCTTACCTTATTACTGATCTTACTATACATTGTAATATATTTCTATTCTTACAATATAATATGATAATCTCATACAGCATAAGATAAATGATTACTTTTTAATGTAAACCACTCTATGGGTACATCTGTCTGTATTTTTTAAGTTATGGTACTTAACTTCAGTTGATCTTTTCTTTTTTAAATTGCCTTGCTCTGTAACATTCATATTTAAATGATCCTAAATAATTTGAGGGACTGGGGGGCTCAGAGGATTGGTAAAGGAGTAATGAACCTTTCCCCCCATGTCACCTCCAGTTCATATGTGACCCAGTTTCATAGTGACTGAAAGTTATTACTATCTGATAGCTGTTCAGTAGCCTGTGTGCAAAGAGTTGGTGATTCCCATCCAGCTCTTAGTGACTTTCATAGTGTTATCATATATTCCTATAACAAAAACTTCTGCCGCATTTAGCAATGTAGTTTGAAGTCCTATCAGAGAGGCTGATGATAAAAATTAACATTGACAATGAACTAGACAAATAGTTTTCAACCTGTGGTCGATGGACCCCCAGGGATCCACAGACTATGTCTAAGATTTCCAAAGGGGCCTGCATCTCCATTCAAAATTTTTTAGGGGTCTACAAATGAAAAAGGTTTGAAAACCGTTAAACTAGATGAACTTTTGAAAATCCCACAGTGACTGGTTGTTGGATTGGATGACTTCCTGGGACTTTTCTGACTTCAGCTTCTACGGTTGTATGAATCTTCTGGTTCGTTGGTCTTTCCAGGAATGGTACAGACAGTGCTGTATTTGTTCTATGACTTGAGCTGTCAGTTAGATGCATTAAACAGACACTTTCGTTACCAAGCCAGCTGAGCTGGATTTTAACTACTGACCAAAATATGTAACTGTTTGATGACTGTTGGTGGTCTACTATTTGACATCCTTGTCAGCAGAGAGGCCAATGATGGAACTGGCTCTTGGAAACTGAACTACGTTTTAGTCACGGGTATTTTTAGTAAAAGTCATGGACAGGTCACGGGCAGTAAACAAAAATTCATGGCCCATGACCTATCCATGACTTTTACTATATACCCCTATCTAAAACTTGGGCCAGGGGGGCTGTGGGTGCTCTGGGAGAGGTAGTCTGGGGGTGATCTGATAAGTGGGATGATCAAGTAGACAAGGGTCAAAGTGCGATAGTGGGGTGAGTTCTGGAACAACTTGAAAACCAAGTTGGCATTTTTTCATTGGATTTTGAAGATGGATAAAAAGCAGTGAGAGGTGATGGAGGAAGGAAGGAATATGGTCTTACTTTCTTGAGCAAGAAAGTAGCTTGACCCTAGGATTCTGAAGCCCTGATAATAGGTGATCATAAAAGAGGCAAATGCAGTAGTCAAATCAGGACATGATTAGGAAATAGGTAAGCATCTTAACAGGCAGAATTAGATGCTGGAAATATTTTAGAGAGGATGATAAGTAGAATTACAGACAAGGGAGACATAGAAGAAAAAAGAGAATTTAGGGAAAGCAAAGTCTAACTAGAGAGTACCTCTGAAATATCAGTATGCAAAATAGCCTTAATCTGACTGGAACTCTCCTAATGCCATGGCCACACCTTGTAGCTCATAGAGTTTGCCAATAATTTGGGCAGAATATAGGGATTCCCCTATTTTCATTGTATTGCAGATGTAAAATTGATCAATCACAGGTAGACGCTTTCTAATAGCGCTGTGGTTTATTATGAACAAAAGTACAATCACAGGACTGTTAGGTTCATTTTTAAGGTTAGTATTTTAGGAATATAGGAATTGCTTTACCTGATCAGCCTGGGGGTCCATCTAGACTAGTACCGTGTCTCTAACAGGAGCCAGTACCAGATGCTTTGGGGGGAAGTGCAACAAACCATACAACAGGCGGTTATGGAGTAACCTGCCCATAGAAGAAGTTTGGTGTATGTCTGTGATATGTTGAGTATGATGATAGAGAAAGCTGAATGGGTCAAGTCCACAGGTTTTTTTCCCACTGTTTCTACTCTCTCCCTGGTAGAAGTGGCTGGAGTGAGGTTGTCCCCCAAAACCCATTGTGATCCCCAGCCACCGCCTGTCTTGGACCCTCTCTCTCCGGCTCAGACACCATGGTAATGAGTCCAATATGAAAACATAAATTTGGAGGAGATGGGTTGTCAAGGGAGGGTTCCACATTGTGGCAAGAGGATCCACACAAGATAATGCTGTCTGAATCAACATTACCTTATTTTGGTTTGTCTTGCTGGTGAAAAATGCTGGGGTGAGAGAACAATGCCATACAACAGCTGGCCACAACCTTCTCTGCATACATGGAGCCCAAGCCCTACAGAGGGAACATGCATCAGAGCCTGCTCTCCACCTTGTATGCACTTCTAGTCAGGATCCACTGGTCTTTGCTCCCCTCTGGATGCAGAAGGGAGAGAGCCTTTGAATCTGTCTGTCAGTGGTGAGTGGGGGAAATTACATTCTAAGGCTAGGTCTACACTACGGGGGGGTCGACCTAAGATACGCAACTTCAGCTACGTGAATAGCGTAGCTGAAGTTCCGTATTTTAGGTCGACTTACCTGACTGTGAGGACGGCGGCGAGTCAACCGCTGCCGCGCCGCCGTCGACTCCGCTTCCGCCTCTTGCCGCGGTGGATTTCCGGAGTCGACGGAAGAGCCATTGGGGATCGATTTTATCGCGTCTTCACTAGATGCGATAAGTCGATCCCCAATAGATCGATTGCTACCCGCCGATTCGGCGGGTAGTGAAGATTTGCCCTTAGAGAGAGACAGCAAAGAGCAGTCTTAGGACAACAAAAAGGTCAAAAGCCAGACTGAAATCAGCTGAGGAATTTATCTTTACATTTAATGTGGTCTGCTTTGAATGGGATTTCTAAGAGAGCAGAACACTGTTTTGCATTACACTAAAAGTGTTGGGCCTTATTTGTTTCTTTTGTTTACTGTCTCAATAACCTGGGATGTGTAAGGCTTACATGTGAGAGCAGAATAAGATTTTGAATATGTGGTCAATAATGGAAATGCTCTTGGTGGCAGAAGAAAACACAATGTGAAACCATAGTTGGTGATCATGGATTGATTTTATTTCTAAATGGATATTTGAATAGTCACATGCTTTTTACACTAGAGATGTGTAGATGGGGGTTGTCTATGCCCAAGGAATTAAGAAATAAAAAATATTCCGTGTTACAGTATTTAAGGAAGCTGACCATTTCAAAATTGTTTAAAAAACTAAAATGTTTGTTCAGGTGATCATACTGGCTTCATTGCACATGATGTGTGACATTTACAAATGAATTTTTCTCACCATACGTTTAATTGAATGGCATATATCATCCTATCAGGTCCTGGGACTCAGTTATTATTAGTCCATCCATTTTAGTGTTTTTTCGTTTAGTGTTTATGGTACTACCAAATTCCTGGGTACTAAAAATAAATACGACAATCATAGGAGTGTAGTATGTTTTTTCATAGCCTCTTTTTGGTAAAAATTGTCACTAGGTTAGTGAACAAAGGATTATATTCTGGTGCAGTTTATAAAGTTAATTTTAGTGCTTGCTTATGGTACTGAATTTGACACCACTCAAGGCTACGGTCCTCTATTCACTGAACAGATGTAGTGCAGATAGTGGCAATAGCAAATTTCCCTACTACAGTCCTGCCGATGGGCTTCCATCCTCTTCTGTAGGAGCCACCTCTCTGAGTGAGAGGAGAGTTAAATCTCCATGCTTATTTAATCCTTTTCCTGTCTCCCAAGACTAACAATGAGGGTGACAATTGATGCAATACTGCTCATTTGTGATAAGAAAGTGGGGGGCTTAGTTTTGGGGGATTTGAAATTTTGTTACTTTCTACCATTTTAACAATTAAAAACATAACAAAAAAACAGCTTTTGGACGTGTACTTTTGCATGCCACCTCAGTGTGACCACAACTTTGGATAGGGTTTTACCCTCAGCTATGCTGCTTTTAACTTTCACTTTTTATTAACACAGCTAATGTGAAAGCAAAGTGTTTCATGTTGCCAATTTAACTTCTTTAATGAAAAGTGAAAGTTATAAATTGGTGCAGCCGTGGGTGAAGTTCTAATGTCATCAGTGGGAAAAATAGGTTTAAAATTGAAACTGTTGGCACAGCAGTGGCTCTCAATAGTGCAGCACCTACAGTTGTGACTCTTAATTTTAATGAAAAAGATGAATTTGAAACATTAAAGTCTCCCAATATAGATTTAAAAAAAAAGTGAAGTTATAAATGCCTGGCGCTAGACTGTGATGGAAGTGCTTGCTGAAAGCAGAAGACAATCACATGCTAGCCCTGAGAGCTTTTAAAGCACAAGTCCTTTAAGCTTAAGGCTCCAAAGTGATTCTGAATCTAGTGGTATATCTTATATTTTTGTAAATGACATAAAATGTAAAATGTAGTGCAGCACTGATTTTACAAATTGTGTGGATAAATTGTAACAACCTATTGAACTGTGAGCAAAGGGATTATAATTCTGACCATAATATTTTGCATAATTATTGATATTCTATCTGTCTTGAAAAAATGGCTACAGGAGGAGGATATATTCAACTACAATATAAAAATAAAACTTGTAAACTTTGTTCATTTAAAAAAATGCAAACGCTGTCTAACTGCAAGAAAGAACTGTATGGCAGCATTTCTCAAACTTTAGCAACCCGAGGACCCCCATTTTGATTTAAATTTTTTTGCAGACCCACAAGCCGGCTTTTAATTTTCCCTGGGGGTGCTTAACCCCGCTTAGCCCCAGGCCCACACTACTCCTTCCCCCAAGGCTGCACCCCACCTCTTCCTGCACCTGGTCCACCCCTGCCCTTCCTCTTCCCCACCTCTTCTCTCCCCTGAGCGTGCCTCGTCCCTGCTCCTCCCCCTCCCTCCCAGCGCCTCTTGCACGCTGCTGAACAGCTGTTCGCAGAGTAAAGGAGGCACTCTGGGGGAGGAGGAGGAGTTGATCAGCGGGGCCAGCAGCCCCGGACGTGACTCGTGGACCCCCCTGGAACCAGACATGACTTGGGGTCCGTTGACCCCAGTTTGAGAACCGCTGCTCTATGGGATGCATATCTCCTGCCTTAAAATGCAGCAGCTGTCGTCATTCTATTTAATAATACTTCACTATATTAGGAAGAAAAGCTGAGTTTTCAGAAAGCTCCTTTGTCAAAGGAGTTTGACAAAATGTGCTTTGAAACCCCCCCTTAAGTATTTATTTTGAATACCATACATTAAACTTAACATTAGTGAATCACATTTTCAAAGCTTATTATGTATATTAGAGCTCAAAGTAAGCTGTGTGCTTTTCAGATAAGTAAGATGACAAGGGCCCTACCCCAAGGAACTTACAGCCTACACAGACAAAATAGCATCCTGCCCAGCCTAGGAAAACAGGTCGTGTTTAAAAACACGTTAGCTAAGTAATTAATGAATGTGTTCTTAAATTCTAAGAGGTGGGGTTAACAACGTTAAAAACATGTTAGCTGGTCATGGTCAACCCTCAAAGGGAATCTTAGGAGGAAGCCTAGGGTTTAAAAATGTGCTAGTTAAAATATGTTAGATCACGTTTAAAATATATCAGCTATTTTCCCAGTCTAGACATGGCCACAGGGTTGAATGATGGGGGAAGGGTTCCAAAAGGAACTGAAGTGACTGAGTGGTGGTGAACAGGTGCCTGAAAAAAGTTTCAGGATTTAAAGTTTATATTTTTAATATCCACTTTACTTAAAGCTTCCATGCTTTGAGGTTGTGAAAGAAGTTTGTGTCTGAAGGACAGAGAGGGTGGAGATGTGGCAGACTGAGATTGGAGGAGGGGTCCAAGTAAAAGGGGTGGCCTGGAAGAAGTCCTGGAGACCAGAATAAGAGAGCACAAAGGGGGCTGTTAGGTAGCTTGAGTGGAGTGAAGAAGGCAAGAAGGGAGCAAAAAGGGACAAGAGTAGAGCAGTAAGTAGGAGTTCAAGAGCTGAGCAGGAGCAAAGTTGTACAGGATCTTAGACGCAAGGACAAGAAGCTTACAGTTGAAATGGAGTGTGACGAGAAGCCAGTGATGTTTTTAAAAGTAGCATATCAAATCACCCCAGTTAGCTGTGACACATTTCGGGCAGCTTATATGCTTTTAAGTCTCGATTTCATCAGCATTTGAAGAAACCTTTCATAAAAATCTCAGATTTTAAAATGAAGGTTTTCTACTAGAATGATCAGAAGAACAGAGAATCTGTCTTACAAGAGGAGATTAAAAGAACTTGTCTTGTTTAACCTAGCAAAACATAGACTGTGAGGTGATGGGATATGGTTGCTTTCTACAAATACATTAGGCAGGTAAACACCAGGCAGGGAGAAGAGCTATTTAAGCAAAAGGACAGTGATGGCACAAAATAAATGTATATAAACTGGGCATGAGTAAATTTAGGCTAGAAATTAGGCAAAGCTTTCTAACCATCAGAGGAGTGAGGTCCTGGAACAGCATTCTAGTAGGAGTACTTTTGGTGGGGGAAATCTAACTAGTTTTAAGATGGAGCTTTGCTTCAATGATCTATTCTTTTGTCACCTCCCTACTAGACTTCTGCAACATGCTGCATATAGGGCTACCTTTGAAAGTCAATGGGAAGCTTCTTCTAGTGTTGAGCATCATGGTATTTTCTTTGTAGTCTAAATTATATCAAACATATTACATTAGCCTCCTAGTTGCTTCAGCGTCCAATCCAAGTGTTGGGTTTATTCTGCTATGACGCACTTAAGGCCTACCTAAGAGACCACCTCTCACCTTATGAGCCATTGAGACAGCTGAGATCCCTCTATTTCTGCATCTTTATACCATGCTCTTCGTTATGTTTTCTGAGTGTCTTAGAAATCAATTGAGTCTCCTCTCCTGGGAGTCCTTAGCTTTGCACACTCTGGATAGTCCTTAAATCAGGATCCTGCTCTTACTACAGGTCAAAACAGTAGAACTTGCATTGGATGACCCTCAGAGACAAGACACAGCTGTTTACTTGGGCTTTAGCTTCAGGTGGGTTAACTACAAGGTGATTTAATCTTTTGTTGTACACTGAAAACAGTCATTTATTAGGAGGCTTGAGGAGCTTGATACATTTATGAATAGGATTACGTGACAAGGGTACCTGTAGTACAGGGGTCGGCAACGTTTGGCACACGGCTCGCCAGGGTAAGCACCCTAGCGGGCTGGGCCAGTTTATTTACCTGCTGACGTGGCAGGTTCGGCCGATCGCGGCCCCCACTGGCCGCGGTTCGCCATCCCGGGCCAATGGGGGCCGCGGGAAGTGGCGCGGGCGAGGGATGTGCTGGCCGCGGCTTTTCACCGCCCCCATTGGCCCAGGACGGCGAATCGCGGCCAGTGGGGGCCGCGATCGGCTGAACCTGCCGTGTCAGCAGGTAAATAAACTGGCCCGGCCCGCTAGGGTGCTTACCCTGCCGAGCCGCGTGCCAAACGTTGCCGACCCCTGCTTTAAACGTTCTGTTAAAAAGTCTAATTCTTGACAAGAAGGGTAAATAAAAGTTCCTGAATTTGACCAATGCACTAAAGCAAGAAAGGCCACTACTGATTGCAGCAGTGAGCCATATAACATGAAGTCTGGATTCTAGTTATTCTAAAGGCAGTCAGTCTTATTTTTTTTTAAATAGACTTAATAATGGGTTAGTAGCGGAACCATAAATCCACTGAATTATTCTAAACATGGTATCAACTTCACTTTTAACTATATGTTTACCTCTTTAATGCCACACATTACTGTATGTCTTCACCGCTGATGAAATTCTCTTATTTAGTTCTGTTTGGGAGTTGGCTGGCTGCTTTCACCCCCAGACCATTTTTATTATTTGTTCTGGAGCTTTGCAGAGAATCTCGGTTGCTTTAAGAATCTCTTTCAGATTATCTTGAACTTTCATCTCCTGGCCTGGTTTTGTTTGATCAGGTCAGGAAAAAAAAATTTTTACACCTTAAAACATAAGATCATAGCTGTTATCTGTAGCAATTCTTCAAATGTTGATCCTTATAGGTATTCACTGTGGGGGTGCTGTGATGGTTGTTGCTCATGGGGAGCATCACCTACTGGTCAGGGATTGGGCCCTTCAACATACAGACAGGGGAGTTGGTAGGGAAGCCCAAGCCCTCCCACTCCACCGGGCTCTGGCTCAGGGACCCGTGAGGGCTACCAAAGGGTCTGACACCTTAAGACTTCCCTCCCTGGGCCATTTCCTACTACCCCTCTATTGTCCAGAATTTACAGTCAGTAGTAGGAAGGTGTGAGGAGAGTCAGCTCACTGTCTGGCATCCCTTCATGGCTCTCTTGGGGCAGCGGCTGTCTCTTCTTGGGACTTGGCTCTCTAGCCTGGTCAGTTCCAAGTCTCTCCTTTCCAGGGTAGTCCATAAACAAAACACAGGTAATTAACACAAACTGGGCTAATATGCGAGAGGGAGAAATGCCTCCCACTCAGGGTCTATCAGAAACAGGTTCTCCCTTCCCTCAGGGAGGGACCTTCAGGCATTCACTTACGGACACCTCAAAACCTACTGTCACTGAAGGGGGCAGGATCAACCACCCCAACACAGCATCTGACAGCCTGGCTTTTGGATGGACAAGGGACTTTTAGAGAAATCCTGCTCAAACGAAGTCCAAACTGTCCTCCTCAGTAGCAGTTCTTCATATTACAGATGGAGATACTGAGTCACAAATTGGCTAAATGAGTTGTACTAGGTGACAAAGCAAGGCCTGTTCAGCCAGGGGTCGGCAATGTTTGGCACGCGGCTCGCCAGGGTAAGCACCCTAGCAGGCCGGGCCACTTTATTTACCTGCTGACGCGGCAGGTTCAGCCGATCGCGGCCCCCACTCGCCGCAGTTCGCCGTCCCAGGCCAATGGGGGCGGCGGGAAGCGGCGTGGGCGAGGGATGTGCTGGCCGCGGCTTTCCACCGCCCCCATTGGCCCGGGACGGCGAACCGCGGCCAGTGGGGGCCGCGATCGGCCGAACCTGCCGCGTCAGCAGGTAAATAAACTGGCCCGGTCCGCTAGGGTGCTTACCCTGGCAAGCCGCCTGCCGAACGTTGCCGAACCCTGAGCCCTTGAGTATGTGCTTGAGTCCATCCCTTTTCTGCAAAGCATAAATTTACACCCTACTGAAGGCCAAATAAATATATGTTTAAATTCTTTGCTGAATAGGAATGGATTTAAGTAAGTTCTTAGTTGCTTTGCTGAATCGGTTCACAGATCTCTCAGATCTGAAAATAGAACCCAGATTTCCTTATTCCCAGCCTTCTACTTTAACAATTGATTAGACCAATTTACCTGTCGTGAGCTTTTGCATTTGCCTGATCACTGTAGTTTCAAGTCCCCTTCTGTACGTCATCTTGAAGTTTTATCTTGGCTGGTATAACTTTGTAGTCATTAGAGATCTATAGTATTCTGCTTCTCATTGCCTGTTCTCCAGAAGCTCTCTAGCCAAGCTGTCCTTAACTATGACAGCAGCCACAAAATCACTGTTAGGTGCTATTGGAAGATGAAGCTAGCATGTGTGATGACAGTGTCAGACAAATCTTGAAAAAGCCTTTCCTCCAGTTTGTTCCTGATTTTTTGGCATCATAGCTTTAATCTACATGCAGTACCAGTTGGAAAAATAATTACAGTTAAAAAACAGTACAGTAAATTCAGAGTGAGTTTTCTTTTACCTGCCAAAATTCAGAGTTGTAGCTGTGTTTGTCCCAGGACATTAGAGAATATCAGCTATGAGATAGTCAGAACTCCCTACAGCTATGTCTGCCATGTTAGGAGCCAGCCTCTTCCCACTCCTAATTCATGCTTTCCATTTGCTTTTTCTTCATGGACTTTTAACTTCCTACATTTTTAACAAGAGCACAATATAAGATGTCACACACACACATACATACACCCACCAGCATCCATGTGATTGCAAATTATTCACGCTTCCTGTTCCGAAGCCTTAGATCTTTCTCCAAGTTGGAAAGGTGGAGGAAAGAAAAAGGATAGAACTACTCTTCCATTAATATTTGTGTAAATGACATAGCAGGAAACTTAATATACAAAGAAATATACAAATAATAAATAATTACACCTTTCATGTGTCAAAACAAGAATAATTGTTCATATGGGAACCACAGATTTTTTTACTATGACTGGATATAGTTTTGATACATAACTATCTGAATTTTAGCCAATTATATAATAAATTGAGAAACTACAATAATACATTTCTAATCTGCTTCTAAATTTCTTTTGTTTTGTTTGAGTGATAACTGAATTCCATGAATCTGAGTTCAGGAATTTCTCATTACTCTTGACCTTTAATACATATTTAGTGTCTGCATATTGGTTTAAATGTGTGACATAATTGTCTTAAAATATGCAGGCAATAATTAGTTATTAGTATTTATGTACAAATATATAAATACCTATAGAGAGATACTCTAAGGATCACATATATATAATCATAGCTTTATTCTTTCTGCATCTGAAAGCTACTTATTTCTATTTCTGAAGGGAAAATGTCTTGTAAGGATTGCTTTTAGGAGGGTCTCACTGGTAGTTTATAGAACGACAATTAATAGAAAGGAGTCATGTCTTGGCTGAGCCTTACATATGTGTTTTTACGCTGTAAACACAGTATGCTTCTACAGAATGCTCACATTTTTAATTGTGCTAGTTTGATGATAGCTGAGACAAGGACTTTCTAATAGATATATTCATTTTGTATCGAGACCAGCTTTAACCTTATAATATGTTTCTGTTAATGAAATATGTGAGTATAATTATTTGATTGTGAAGAATTTTAAATCAATAAACGATAAAAGACAATGTAAAATATTTGAACGATGCTTCTATCAGATGCTTTTCTTTTCTGAGTTAGGACATAATTGTTTCATAGCAAACACATGTGTAGGTATTAAATAGCCAGAATCTAAACTTCTCTTGAAATTCAGAGTTGGTAATAACAGAAGTTTGGGTTTTTTATTTAAACTTACAGTGTAGATTTTATTTACAACTGAATATTTAACAGTGTATTGGGTGAGGCCTACAGGCTTGAAATTGCACTTCTATGACTTTAAGCATCCCATCTTTGACACCTTGTATCCTGTTCCCTTTTCTTTGCTATTTTTTAACTTACTGCAACAGATGAGGGGTTCTTAAACCATCTGTTAACCTTTTTTCTCATTTTTTTTAAACATGTAGAGTCGCTCAAGGCAAGAAGACCCAGAGCAAGCTAGGCTGAAACAAAAAGCAAAGGAGGTAAGCAGAGCTAGAGATCATTACACTTGACATTTCAAGGCTTGAACATATTAATTTTTTATGCCTTGCTACTTGTATATCGTTAATAAAAATCTGACTAAAACTTTTAGGATGTATTTGTTGCTTTGCCTTTGATCTTAATGTTTGCAAACTAATACATGAATACATGTGAAGCCTAAGGAGATTTTATAAGAGAATATTTCCATACATTACATTTTCATTTCCATTTTAGGTAGCTGTAGCTTTTGTTGGGTTGTTGATGATGACAGCGACATTAGATTTTGGTGGAAAATGTATGCCTTTGTCTTTCTGTAAAATGTCACTTCCTAGAAATGTGTTACTTTAGTTACTTGTTTTTGTAACAATTAATGTTTTTAAGCTTGATGTTTTATTCAGTCATCATTCTTTGTTCCTGTAGTCTAAAAATCATCAAATAACTGCATTTGAAGTTTTGATATTATAGTTGAAGGTCCAGTTCTGTGAGGTGCTGAGCATCCTTTATTCACACTGAATTAAGGAGCCTGCCTCTTGCTTACAGTTACCCTATGTACTTAAAAGGATCAAGTCATAACTTTATTTAGAAAGACATAAAATATCTATCTGTTAAATGCAATTGTTATTTAAAAAACCAATATCAATAGGATACCCAGCAAACCCCGATCCCTGTTAGCTGAAGTTAAATTCCATTAATTGTATTAACGAAGTCCATTAGGAGATAATATTTACAGAGGTATTTGTTTGACAAATATTTTACCTATTTCCCTGTTTTTCCCGTTTTATATTTGCTCTGTGTGGTCAGTGTTTTATAATTCCCATAGCTATACAGATCTCATGTATATAGGGTGAGAAGCAAAAAAGCTGCTCTTTTCTGAAGTACATAGATGAAATATATATTAATTTCTTCCATGACATAAATTACTGTGAATAGATATGAAATATGTAATGAAGAAGAAATGTCAAAAAGAGTTCATTTAAACTTTTTGCCATGGGTAGCTGCTTTTCTGGACTAAGGATTTTGAAAATATTTTGAAAATTTCACTAATCAACTACTTTCCTGGAAAAGCCCTGGAATTGTCATACCAGCTACCAACAAAGATACTAAGGCATAGATACAAAAAGAAAATCAGTTTTGAAAATATGTAAAAATAATTGAAGTTAATGAAATGTAGCAAAACTGGCTGCTGAGATTACCACAAAAGCTATTCTACTGTTGAAAGTGAGAATGAGGCACTGTTCAGACATTTGTAGTTCATACTGCCTGCAAAGCTAAGCTGGTTAGTAGATTTAATTATTTTGTTGTTGTAAGTAAACAATCCTAGAAATATTTGCCATTCGTTGGCGGTATGGAGCCATAGTGTCTCATTGAGTGCTCTTCTTATTAGTTAATTGGTAGGCAGGGGAAGGAAAAATGATTGTCTCTTTTAGTAAAAATACGTGTTTTAGCAAGTAATCAGACTGAAATAAGATGAATTCTTTATTGCTGTGCTGAAAGACTTACTGTCTAGTAGATTTGGTTGCTTTTGCTCTGAGCATCTCTTCTTACTGTGAGAAATTCAAAGTAATTTTGATATACATTGCATTTCTTGATCCACTAGGGGGAGTGATGCTGTACAGACTTGTGAATAGAAGAAAACGTTAAAAAATAATAATCTTGCTTTATTATTGAGTTAGCAAATATTTTGGTGGTAATCTAATTAGTAATGCTCAGATCAAACTGCTGTGTGACTTTAAAGTAGTAATTGTTCCTGAATATGGTAACTTGTTGGAATGAACAAATGTAGAACGAATACCGGGTTTTCTGTTTCAGAATGCTGCACCTTGTTCTTTTGTACAATAGCCCTGCCTTGTTTCCCACCCTTCTAATTAAAGTGCATAATTTGCTGGCTCTCTGCCTCTGTCTGAAGTTGAATTTTATTCTACATATTTAAAACCATATGACTATAAGATAAGACTCATTTTTCAGTAATTAGGGTTCTGAATTTTTTTCTTCATTTTACTGAGTGTCTTTTCACCTACAAATATTTAAATATATTTAATGTATATTTAAAATATATTTTGCAATGAATGCCCCCAAAATGGGTGGAGAGTACAAAAAGTAAGTAGGAGTGACATGTCTTTTAGTTTAGCTTTTTTTTACATATAGTTTAGTTGGATCAGTTGCTGAATGAATACTGACATAGTCAGTTGCATTGGTACTACTGAGACAAAATGACCAACTTTGTAATACAGAAGATGATATACTAGCGGCCAGATGGTAATTGGGGCATTATATTATCTGAAATTAAAGACCTTGAATTAACTTTTCAAAAAAAGTCTCAGTTTTATAACTTCTCTGCCAGCTGGTCTACTTTTAAATGTGCAGATGATCTATATTCAAGAGGAGATTTGGGTCTCCCTCCAGATTTTGTGAACTGATGAAGGTGATATCGTTAGCTCTATGAAGATTAGCTGAATTGAAATCAATATTTCCCTAATTTATAAAAATGACTTGAATGTTGGATTTTGAAGACACTTGTTGCTCATTTGCCCTTCTGGCTGGTGGTTAGACACTATTATTTAGTCAGGTATGCTGAGAACCCCCAAGTCTCCTATTTTATGTACAGCGCTTTGGAGCTTAGTCTTATTTCCCGGATAGTGTTGGGGTTTGTGAAGCATAATTGACGTTTTATGCTTGTAAATCATAAATTTGCTCTTCTTTTGATAAAGATTTGAGAATTTTACCATTATCTGGAAGGGTTTACAGGCTCTATAAATCTATAATGTTTCAGGGCTGTTGATATACCTATATTTGAACGCTGACACCAGCATATTCATTCTATTACCCACCCAAACATTTTGACATTATCTCTTCATCCTCATTTGTAGGGTGATCAGGACTGTGCTCTGGATCCATCTCAGGTAAACTCAGAGTCAAAGTGGGTGGAGACTTTAGAAGCAAAGAGAAGTCCAAGGTGTGGGCACTAGAAATAAAGACAATGATGTGCAGAGAATGGGACCAATGTGGGAGATGAGAGAGAAAGGTGAAATCTGAAAGGAGTGGCTTAGCAATGGTTTATGGGGAAGACAAATCTAAAGGATGAAATACCTAGTTTTAGAGTTGAGAAGAAAGATATAAAAATATAGGAAAAAATTATAATAGGAAGAGATAAGAGAAAGAAAAAAATAAATAAAAGCAAAGGGTACTCTTTTATGTTCAGGACCTCTGGACAGTCACATTTTCTTTAAACCAAATTAGCCCAAACCAGTTTTAAATTTGGTTAAAAAAACTTATTAAACATAATAACTAACCTTGTTATATATAGCCCTACCATAGACACTGTCTGTGACAGTGAGGCTTTATCTACACACAGGCTTGCACTGTTTTAGTCATACTGATGCAAACTCCTGTGTGGTCTATTTTTTGTTTGAGTGGTCTATTAAGGTTTAGTTTAAACCTGTTCCAAATTGATGTAAGCTAAATCAAAATAAGTGTTCAAGCTGGGGTTTACACTTGTTTAACTTTTAATTAAAATTCATGTCTTCATTAAACTGGTGCAACTCTCCTTGTTGACAAGGACAAGACGGTGACCAGTAAGCGTATTTTAACGTTAAACCTATTTAACAAAGTGATGCAACATTATCTTTAAGCTAGTTTATTGCAAGAAAAATGCTCCTCTTCACTTGTATACTGAACTACAAGAGTATTTAAACCTAGGCTACATTCTGAAATAAGAAAGATTCAGTGTGATTGTCAGTTCGACCTGTACAAGGAATAGCAATATTTGTGGACAACATTTACTTTTTATTACATTGTTAAACCTTTCAAAATCAAATTTTAAAAAATATGATGGCAATTGTTCAGTCAGTTGAAAGAATGGAAAATCAACTACAAATGTATATTAGAGAAATGAGTTCTCTAAC
Organism: Terrapene triunguis; assembly: GCF_002925995.2. Lineage (NCBI taxonomy): Eukaryota > Metazoa > Chordata > Testudines > Emydidae > Terrapene > Terrapene triunguis. Next base: position 38,645,649 of record NW_020664481.1, on the reverse strand, counting down.
GTTCATAAAAAGGGTTAATTAAATAGGACATAAAACAGACTATATAACTGCTAGCAAGATTAGAGAAAGATTAGGAATAATTGAGTCAACACCTAGTAATTAATAATATCAATGGTTTCAAAGAAAGACAGAGGTGAGATCCTGAGCATCCTTTCTGTTATGGATAACTTGCTATATGTTCAGTGTCCATTAACTGAAATGCCTATTTAGGCTGAAAGTGAAGTAGCTGAATTTGTTCATCCCAATAGTTTAACTAGGTTAAAATCTTTGTGTCATCACCAACGAAGGATATTACATAGTAATAAAAACTTAAAGTAGACACACCATGAACACAGTATATTAGGGCATGCGTCCAGGGCCCAGATCAGTTTAAATAACCCCTAGGCAGAATTTGGTCTCAGATGCACTGTACACCGTGGGTGTGAAATCTTGGCCCCACGGAAGTCAGTGGCAAAACTCCCATTGATTTCAGTGGGGACAGAATTTCACTTTGAGTGCACTCCAGGGATGATATCCTTATCTGTGCCAGCAGCCCACCTTTTTAATATTTGCACAATAGTAACAACACATCTGAAATGAGAAAGCTCTTCCAGGGCATTTGTTGAGGATGGGGCAATGGTCCTGTCACGCACACAGCCCTTAGTAAAGCTCCCTCTGCTGGACATTCACTAGGTTGCAGTATTCTGTCCCAACCCATGTGCTATAAGCTTCCCTTGATTTGAGTAGGCTCCGATACTGTCTTTCCTTGGCCTGTCTTTCCTTGGCCTTGGAAAAAACATTTCCAGGGCACAGGTTGTCAGTCTGTTACCCCATTGCAGAAATTGAGCTACATGGGCCATTTGCCCTGCACCCCCAGGAACAATGCTGATCCCCCAGCTTGCCCCATAACTTAAGCACACCCTTTCCCAGAACTCCAGCCATGTGGGTGTTCTGGGTTTATAGTTCACCTCTTCAAGGGCTTGTGATAGTGAAGCAGACAAGCACACACAGATAGACTTTGCGCAGCAGTTTAAAATAAATTACTCTTTACTTAACATAAGGATACACAGACCTAGAGAGTTGAAAGAATGGAAAGTCAACTGCAAAACACAATTTCCCTGCCTCAGTTTCTTCACCACTCGGTCATTCTTTGAGCATAGGCTAGAGAGTCCAAGATCTTTCCTCTCCCCAGTCCTTCAACATATAGCTTCTTGTTATGGAGTCTCTCTCCCATCCTGCCCGCCCTGAAAAAAATGACCAGTGAGAGTCCCTTTCTTTTATAACATCAAGCCCCCTTTGTCAGGTGACTTCCTGCTCAGTTTCATTTCAAAATCCCCAACTGAGTGATCTGTTGTGTAGTTACCACCCCTCTAGAGTTCGGACAAAAAATCTTGTTTACCTTGAGCATCAGTTGTCTCTTTGTCCAAGGGTACACCAGTTAAATGGATGATTGTCAAAGGGTATGTCTACAGTGCAATTAAACACCTGAGGCTGGCCCATACCACCTGACATGGGCTCACAGGGCTTGGGCTAAGGGGCTGTTTAACTGAGATGTAGGTGTTTGGGCTTGGGGTAGAGTCTGAGCTCTGGGACCATGCCAGGGAGGAGGGTCCCAAGGCTCAGGCTTTAGCCCAAGCCCAAACATCTGCACTGTAAATAAATAGCCACTTAGCCTTAGCCTCACAAGCCCTCAGCTGGCATGAGCCAGCCACAGGTTTTTAATTACAGTGTAGAGATACCCTAAGTTTAACCCTCTATCGTTAGCCTGTGCCAGGTGCAAGAATTTCTCCTGTTGCCTTTGTGGGATTTAACTCACCATGGAGGCAAAAGACAGCAGAGAAGGCAAAGACTAGCCTTACAATCAAAACAGAGTTTTCACTCTGACCCAGATACAGACAGTCCCCAATATCAAACAGAATTCATAAGCTGTACATAGATTCCTCCAAATTGTCACACCCTGTGTGCTGGCCAATGACTGTGGGGATGCACTGACTGCAGACTGCACCTTTTCTTCAGCTATGAGTTTGTCAGGGAGCATGTTTCTCCCAGTGCCCTTGGCAGTGTTATGCCTGCTGCAAACCTCTGGGCATTGTGGCGCCCTCCATTTGGTTGCTACACTTTCTCTGCCTCGCCCAGAGTGGCTTTCATTGTAGGAGGGTTAAATTGGCCTTAAGCATCTAGTTTTTGAAATGCAGCCTGTTCTATATGCAAAAAGTGTTTGGAAAGGATGTTAGATATATTTGTACACAAATCTATAACATCCTCACTCTTAAAAAAAAAAAAGAGTTAGGTAGACTGTCGGAGCACTGAGCACACACACATTTTACAAGGCTTTAACACTGACATGGAAATATTAAACCATTCTTGTTCCCATACTAAAAAGAAAAGTTGCTTCTGAGCTAAATATTGTAATTCTGATTCAGCTCAGGATATTTAACTATTAAGAGATAAAAAACAATTCTACAATATATAATTTCTTAACATTGTATTGATAATACCTCAATAATTCCGTAGTAGTGGTATTTGCTTGTAAATAGATTCAGATTTACTGCAGTTATCCCTATATTCAGGTTTTGCTGAAAACCAAAAGCGTAAGGAGTTTGGTAAGAAACAATCTATTCTTTCTTAAAGGACTTTTATAACAAATTATTTTCTGTCCAGGAATTGAGCTCCTGAACAGAAAATAAGTTTAAATTAAATCTCCATTTAGCTCCCTAAATCATCTGAGGGTCAGAAGATTTAAAGAAAGAAGGAGAATCTTAGGAATTTGATCTTGGAATAGTGATTGATTTAATGCTCTATTTGACCAATAATGGTGAATCTAAACTGGAATATTCTGTAAATGTTTTTCTGTACCAGTTCTGTCAATACTGAAGCTGTTGTATAGATGGGGTACAGGCATTTTTATTACCATGTGAGCAAGGTTAACAACACGGTGGTAAAAACAACAACAAAAGAACAAACAAAACCCCAAACCAGACAAAAACTTCTGTATATATTATAGCTTCCATTGTTTGTCACTTGGTGGAGCTACCTAGTGCAGAAAAATACTTATAAACTTTTCCAGTGTGGACAAGGACTTTAGAAAACACCACAGGTCTGAATTTGGCCTATTAAGTTTTCCGTTATGTTGGGCAGTTGCCAATTGAGATGATTTTTAGTCATTCCTTCTCTTTATCAAAATGATAGAAAAAAGTTGTATTAAGACAAAGGTATATATCAGACAGCCAAGCTTTGGGGTAAATGGCTTTCTTACAGTTAAAATTCCTGTGACTTCCATTCTGTGCAAACTTGCTACTCAGAAAGAAGTGATTCTGGCTATGTCAAACAAGATACTCCCATGAAAATACTGCTGCATTATCAAGCATACTAATTGGAACTATTTTTACAAGATTTTTGTTCTTTTGAAGGAAGACAACATCAGACATGCAGTATGGTACCATGACCAGCACAAATCCTGATAAATTACTTTGATTGTCAGCTTTTGGGGGCAGGGCAATATATCATTATATCTGCATACAGAGTCTAGCATAATGGAGATCTGATCCTCAACTGGAGCCTCTAGGTGCTACTGAAATACAAATATTAATATCTTTAACAAATAGTTAAATATTCTCCATAGATATTTTTTTAACTAAAGATCTGCAGAATTATCATATTCTGCTAAATTTCCAAGGCTAAAACACAGTCTAGACCCCGATCCTACAAACATTTATGTTTGTGTTTGACTTTAGGCAAGAGTGTGTCTTACTGAATTCCACAGAACTGTTCACACACATACATGTTTGTGATATCAGGGACCAGACACTTCATAGCATCTCTTGCAAGGACAGAGTTATAAAATAAAAGAACTGCTTGGTTGGAGGGTAAGGTTGTAGTTCCTATTCAGGAATGGGAGACTGGACAAAAGAAGGCAAAATGCCAAGAATCAAAAGGAAGGTCCTAATCTCTTTCTTTGTGAAGCAGGAAAGACTGGTTTAGACAGGAAGTGGATTAATTGTGGGTAAGCATAAAGAGAGAGCTTTTTTGCCTTCCCTCTACCCCAAAGTTGTCCCAAGCTGAGGATTGCCCCTTTCAATCCAGGAAAAATCTAAACTACATCCAGTCTTCTCCCATAAAACCACACTACTTCTCCCCAGAGAGAACAATGGAGGTGATCCATAGTTGGAGATGGGTTTTTGTCTTCCTAAGAATCATCCAGTGTTGATCACTGCAACAGACAGGATACTGGTCTTGATGAGCTTAATGGTCTGATCTGGTATATCAAATCCTATATTATACCCATGTAGTGCACATAGATCTTTGTGAAACAAAGAGTGAAACAATTTATCCTACCTCATAAATGTTCATTTTTTGTGAGACACTGATTGTAGTTCTATTGTAGTTAATGTTTTAGATGTTAATTTTACTTCAAATTATCTGTGTTGGTACAAACCAGTGTTTGATCTTAGTGAACAAACTGTATGTTTTGGGATTTGGTATCCCTTTAGAATAGGGATCTGAAAAAAAGTTTCTCTTGTTTACATATGTGCATTTAAACTATAATATAGAAACCATAAATGCTTCACATTTTAATTGACACCATCACTGGCATCAAATGCCATTGTTAACTAAATGTGATGAGAAATATCATGTAGTGTCAACTGGTACTGACACTTAGAATTTCTTGTTTTGGTGGTATCAATCTATCATGATTTTCCAACTCAGGAAATATTACGTTTACAAAAGATTCAGATAGCAATGTCAATTAAGACAGATATTTCCAATCAGTGAATACTAATTATGTTTTTTAAAAAATCTGTATGGTTGAAGAATTAAAAATGTTTACACAGAAGGTCACATCAAATTTGATTATCCATATTTTTGCTATGAATACATTTATTTATGAATCAATAGTTTATTTCAATTAACAGGATAGCAGCTGGAACAATATAAGTGAAAATTAGTATCCTTATGTATACATTTTTTTTGCCTTAGTCAGTTTTCCTATTATTTAAACTTTAAGAATTAATTCTTAAGATTCATGCAAAGTTTTAAAATTAGAGTCTCAAAAAGCATTATTACTAATTAAGCTTGATTTTTTTACTGTACATATTTGAAGGACAGACCCTTATTGTTTGTTTGTTTGTGTTGTGGTTTTTCCCTCGTTACAAAACTGTAGCTACACCAATACAAAAAAAAGTGTAGACAAAGCCTTAGATTTAGTTCTAGGAAAGTAGACACAATCCCAGGTATTTGAGCACTCAATCCTGTGATGTATATTTAATATCAACATTTTATTGTGCTTATAGCAGTGTTATCCAGCGGATGGAGAACAGGAGGCCTGGGCGCTCGCGCGCTCTCTCTCTCTCCCTCTCTCTGGTCTAATTAGATTCTATCAGTGATTATCATATGGTGTCAGGCTTCTTAGATATATACATGCTATTTAAAGCTCCAAAATACAAAGACAATAGCCATATTAATAAAACATTTTGATGAGTTCCTTGTAATAATTGATAGGCTTCCAAGGGAGATTGTGAAATCCCCGTCATTGGAGGTTTTTAAGAACAGGTTGGACAAGCACCTGTCAGGGATGGTATAAATTTAAGCACGGGGGACAAACTTGACTTCTCGAGGTCCCTTCCAGCCCTACATTTCTATGATACTGGCAATTATGTTTATCCCAGAACAGTCATAGGTGATAGGTGTCCTTGTGGGAAATAGGAAACTCTTAAGCTAAGTAGAAATGTTGTACATAAAATGCAAAATTCAGTTACTGCAAACATCATTCTATAAAGAATACTTTTTAAAAAGTCTAATATAATCATTCATTTTAATTTATCATGTGGTCGCATGTACCATACTTTAAATATTTGCACAGACATGCATGTCTAATAAAAATATGATGATCTGAAGTATTTTACTATCCAGTGATCGATACAGTATCAAGCTAAAAGAATCTAAATACCATACATTGGTTTATATTTAAAAATATAACTAAATTCTATGTCCTGATAAATTATGCTTACATTTCTTTTGATAATTATTTGTATACCACCAGAATACAAAGGAATTATCATATTATTTTGTATTAGTGGCCCATCTAGTTAGTGTCCTGTTTCTGAAAGTATTCAATACCAAAACACACACACACAAAACCACACCTATAGTTGACAATTATGGAATAACCTGCCCACAAGAAAAATTTCTTTCTTACTCTGATCAGTTAGTGGTTGGCTTGTGCTTTATAGGCAATTATGAAGTCTCCACCACAGCAAGTGTACAACCTAAAGCTGTGATCCTCCAACTCTTTCTGTACAGGTCAATAGGCATGAAGTCAGTAGGGCTCCACAAGGGCACAGGGGGGCCACTCATAGAGAATTGAGTACTGTGGCTCTGATTCAGCAAATGCATGTGCAGGGGCTCAGCATTATGTATGTGAGAAGTGGGTCAGGAAAACAATGGTAAATAAGAGGAAACGTGTACCTTTTGGGGGAAGCGCAGTTTTCTGCAGAAAGTGGAATGTTAACAGGTTGTTTGCAGACTAGATATAAATTACGTATGTTCCCATGGTAGATTAGTTTTGAAAAACTTTGCAGAAAAAGTGACTTTTAATACTGAATAATTATGGAGCACAAAAGGAGAAGAGTATGTCTTAAAGTTATTAAACTTCCATTCTGCATAAAAGTTTCCATGTTTGACTCTTAGTTGGGAAGATTGAAGTTTTGAGTAATATATCTTTGAAAAAAATAGCTTTTCACTTCTGGACAGTTATTCTCACTTTTTGTCTACTCACAGTTCAAAAACTGATCTATTGTAGCCACTTATCCTCAATTAAAACTAGTGCATAGGACAAGCTGGAGTGTAAAGTTTTTAAGCAGAGCTGTTCTGAAGGTGTCCGCAAGAACAGTGGCTGTTACAAACTCTGCTCTACCAAATGTAATCTTTCATTAAAAAAAGAGAGACATTTCATTGTGAAAATATCTTTCACATTACACACAGATTGATGGGGGCTCAATCCTGCAAACCCTTACTCATGCAAATAGTCCCATTAAAGTCAACAGGGCTACTCAAATTTGAGTTAGCAAAATTGGGCCCTAGGCTTGTGTGTGTTCATCACTATAATTTTTTTTTGTGTTAAAGAAACATCCCATTCCAATAGCTGACTTCCCCCGTTGAAGGAGGGACAAATGATAGCACAATCTTCACGCCGCCTCCTCCCCCCAGACCCCAGCACTAAGCCTCAGCAGCATCACAAGAAATACCTAGCAGTACAGGTCTGTCACATCTTACGCTGGGGTTACGTTCCGCAGTCAGCGCGTAAAGCGAAAACCGCGTATAGTCAAAATTACATTGAGTGTAATGGCGGGTGGAATCACCTGCACTACAGGTACAGTATTAAAATTGTTATTTTTCTCTTTTTTTTTTTGTTTTTGTTTTTGCCGACTGCGTAAAGCTGAAATCGCGCATGTTGAATGCGCGTAAGATGGGACAGATCTATACTCCCCTCAGCTTTAGAGTTACCAATTATTTCTCCCCACATATGTTTGGAGAGGACTGTGTGGGTGGAGAGGGAGGAATGTCGGTTGCGGATACTTTTGAGCACTAGGGTTGACCACCTTTCTAATTGCTGGTAATAGGACTCTCAAGGCCCCACCCCCATCACAGACTCCTTGTCTCTCCTCCCCCCCTCTTCCCCATTGCTTGTTGGGTCATCTCAAGGAGCCTGCCTGCAGCTAGGAGACGGCCCCGACTGAGCAGGGGCTGGTGCGGGTTAATGACCGGCGCCTCCCCCCGCCCCACAGTAGCTGGACTTTTGGTTTGGGCGCCATTTAGGGTTGCCAGATCCCCGAAAACTGGGCACCCGGCAACCCTAAATGGCATCCAGACATGGAAGCAAACAAACGGACTGTCTGGGTAAAAACCTGATGGGTGGCAACCCTATTGGATACTCAGGTGAATGGGCTCAAAGAAGAGCTGAGGAAATGGCATTCTCCCACCTCCATGCTCCTTGATCTGCAAAACTAAGCTTTTGAGTTGCATCTTCCTAGCAGCAGCAGCAGACTCATCTGAAAGTTCCCTCAGAGGCATTTGGGAGTGCATGCTACTCTGCTTCCTCTCTTCCAGAGGCTTAATCTGCACTACCACTCCCTGCAGGGAACATGCTGAGGTTGAATTTTCAGCCTACTGCTTGGGAAAGACAGGCAGTGGCACGTTACCCCACTGCACTTCCTCCTCACAGTAGAGACTGACAGTTGGACTTACTTGACGCTATGGGGGGATAAAATAAATAAAAAGATTGTCATTTGGCTCAAGACAAAAATATGGAAAATCATAAATCTTTATTTTCCACAGACACCATGGCAGGCTTTCTTCCCGACTGATCTTGCAAGGTGTGTGTGTGTTAGACTTTAGAATGTGATAGCATGTGTCCAGTTTAATAGGTGGGAAGGGAGCAATTATCAGCAGCAGCTTATTGCTAGAACCCAGGACAGGTAGCTGCAAGAGGGACATGATTTTTCAGATGTTTTGATCTGTGAGTCAGGCCTCTACCCTACTGTGTATAAACTTATATTTTCAAGATGTACTTCAGCCTCTAGGTCAAATCACCTGTTTCCAGTCCGCTCTATACACATTGGCCTCAGACTCAAGAGTAAACCCATGTGAGGGCTTTAATTCTGCCACTGAGCTAGCATGTTTGTAAGCCCTGTTTGGCAGCCTCTTTGTGCTTCAGGCAGCACAGAGCTACCAGCTTTCATCTGCCCCCAATCCCCTTAGGCACTCAAAGTCACATGGATTAACCTGAGAGGGCTGAGAGGCACCTTAGTAAATCTTCTGTTCCTCTGCCCACTCAGTCTGGGTACTGCACATTGCACCGGCAGCAGGCAGCTGGCCATCAGCAATCAGCTGCATACCTCCTGCTGACACATTTTTAGTCTCTTTAGTTCAGGGCCCAGATAGAAAAGTCTATCCCCAGTCCACCCTGATACTCCTGATACGTAGTGGAAACCCCCTCTACCTGATAATAGACTGGAAGCACAAGTGTCTGTTCTAACATTCTACAAATAATGGCCATTATTTGGCAGTTTATATACTTGGTATATATTTAGTAGAGCAGACTGAAGTTTTCTGTGGCAAATGGTATAATCATCTCCAACCGGCAGGTGAAAGATGAACAAGTATACAGGGGCAGAGTTAAGCTTGGTGTTCAAATCTTTATAGCAGTCATTGAGACTTTTTTACAATCTGTTAGTGTTTCAAAGGGCAATTTAATTTCAACCTTCATTCTATCAGAACAGGTGTAGGGTGTTTTTTTTGTTTGAGATTATAACATAACTTTTTCTTGTGCATCTCGAAGTGATTTATGAAACATTAATGAATTAATCTTCACAACACTTCTGTAGAATATTCTCTTATTTAACAGATGGGTAAATGAGGCACAGAGAAGTTATGTGATTTGATATACAATATGTCTGTCTCTGTAGCTGTATATAATAGTCTTCCCATGTCCCTTTCCAACAGGAAACCCTGCACAACAGGATTTGGCCCTTAATTATTATTTTTTTGGGGGGTATAGATTCATGTACACATTGGTAAAAGTTAGTTTTGTTATCATTAGTTTTGGCACAGGTATTTTTAGTAAAAGTCATGGCCAGGATGTGGGCAATAAACAATAAATCATGGAAGCCAGAGACCCGCCGCCCGGGGCTGAAGTCACGGAGGTCACGTAAAATCACGGAATCCGTGACTGACTCATAGCCTTAATTATCATCAATATCAGTCAGTTTAACCCAATAAAATATTAACTACTATTGGTTAGATTACAGGTTGTAATAAGGGTAAAAGTTGAAGTATCATTTTCTGTGATTTGTAAAACACTAGACATTTCTATCTATATTTAGATGCATGCATAGCTTTCTAATCATACTTAAAATACAAACCAGGCAGTTGATCGTTAATGTGTCTGGGGAAGACTAAAAGTGTATTGCTTTCATTTGCTGTTTTTAGTTTAGTCTTTGTATTACAAATATTTTGTGTTCTCCGTTAAACACTCTACTGATAGGCACATCATCTTAATTGAATAATGAGAGACTGCTCAGCGCGTTGTTGATAAAAAAAAAAGTGCTTGTTTTCCCTCTAGTAATATTTTTTAAAAGTAAATAAATTGCATTATTACCATTTCTAATGTAAACAGCGTGGTCAGTTTTCCCTTAAGTGTGTATTTACCAGACGTGGATTTGAATATCTGTGAAATTTAGATGTCTGAAGGAAAGTCACTCATTTTCTTTGGGTTATTAGGCAGTTTAAGTAACAGTTCATAGGATTTCTTGTTTCTATTTAGTCTTGAAAGAATATTGTTGAAGCTTGTGATTAGCTTCCATGTTTTGACTTTGGGGAAGTCAGAATGATGTGAGATACAGAAGGGAAAAACTGGAACAAGGGTGCTATATGTTTGTTCTGTTTCTTAACTGACGATGAGCTTCTGTTGACTGAGCTGTTGCTAGTTCTTTAAAATATCTCTCAATATAATGTGGGAGAGAAGAGAAGCGACTGAAAAGCATTACAAACTTTTGTGTATAAATGCAACTATAGTTAATGACTGTATGGTTTATAGATTCATAGATTCTAGGACTGGAAGGGACCTCGAGAGGTCATCGAGTCCAGTCCCCTGCCCGCATGGCAGGACCAAATACTGTCTAGACCATCCCCGATAGACATTTATCTAACCTACTCTTAAATATCTCCAGAGATGGAGATTCCACAACCTCCCTAGGCAATTTATTCCAGTGTTTAACCACCCTGACAGTTAGGAACTTTTTCCTAATGTCCAACCTAGACCTCCCTTGCTGCAGTTTAAGCCCATTGCTTCTTGTTCTATCCTCAGAGGCTAAGGTGAACAAGTTTTCTCCCTCCTCCTTATGACACCCTTTTAGATACCTGAAAACTGCTATCATGTCCCCTCTCAGTCTTCTCTTTTCCAAACTAAACAAACCCAATTCTTTCAGCCTTCCTTCATAGGTCATGTTCTCAAGACCTTTATGGTCTTATATACAGTGTTGTTGTAGCCATATCAGTCCCAGGATACTAGAGAGACAAGGTGCGTGAGGTTAAATCTTTTATTGGACCAACTTCTGTTGGTGAGAGGGAGAAACTTTTGACAAGCTCTGTGTAAGCTCGAAAGCTTGTCTCTATTACCAGCAGAAGTTGAGCCAATAAATATTATCTCACCTACCCTGTATGGGCTTACACAGTTAGGAATAAGTACAAAACTCTTAAATCTTCTTGCAATTCATATTGTGACTCCTCCATCCCATTCCTTACTACCCTGCACATTTAGTTTCACAAGTAAGCGTAATTGCCGGTATATACAAAACAAAAACGTTTTGTGCCTTTAAACCAGAAACACAACATGTAGATTTCTGAAGAGCCTTCTTAATCTTTATTTCTGACATGCTATCAGTATTATTACCTTTAAAGGGGTATTTCACCCTGTGTGACCAAAGGTTGTATTCACCTGTCAAACCACATGAAAATCTATTAACAGCCCGAAAGATAAGATTAAGAAATATCTGTCCTGCAAGAAGTGCTCATAATATCTGGCAAATATGTCAGACAAGTCAAGTAGGCTTTAGGGAGGTGTCAAAGATACAAAATGGGAAATTAGACTGAACATAAAAAATCATGTGTTAATTGTATTCAGGAAGACAGTAGAGAGAGAGAAAATGTTCGCTTGATAAGAAATATGTATGAAATGAATGTGAGAGTGATGGGGCCAGTACAGATTTTATGGGAAACTATGTAATTTCAGATTTTTATTTATTCTCTAACTTTAAACATGTAATTTTTGGTGGTAATTTTACAAATCTGGTTTAAAAGATGTTGTTTGGAGGCATAATTGATACAGAAGAGGTTTTTTGTTTTCTGAGAACCCACTTTGTCATTTAAAATAGTGGTGTACCGCAGGACTTGCAAACAACATTGGTATTTTAACACATTTCTGCATGTATTTTTAAATAGTGTATTACTAGTGTCCCAGTAGGAGGAAGTGTCTTCTGGAAACCTTTTTTCTGGAGGAGAAGGTAATGTGGACATTTTCTGCCATCCCAGCAGTTAGTGCTTTCATTTGTCATTTTATGTTGAATGCTGGTTTTTAGGGCTGTGGTTAAATTGTGGGAATATATGGTAACTTTTGTTGTAAGAAGGCCTAAAGTCCTGAGTCAGCATAGTGTTTCATGACATTGGTGTGCATCTGCCAGTGCTACAGAAGCAAAATAGTCCTACTGTTGTAGTGTAGCAGTAGAATCTTTGGGGATACCTAATGTGATTTACTAAGAGGTACAGATCAGAAAAGTCACTGAAAGTACATTACTGTCAAAGGTCACTGTCTAGGCTACCTTTGACTCTTTTGGCACTTGCAAGCTCCCATTTCAAGACAGATGAAACTAAATACTAAAGATTGATCTCTATATTTAGGTATAGATCTATCATTGACGATTGCCAACTCCTCTTACATGAACACCATAAAACTGCTTGTTTGTGGTTTAACAGTGGTTCTTGGAAAAAATAGACACAGGTGAGGGGGCAGAGGTTAGCAAGAGAGGACCTCAGGCCGAAAAGACTTTGTCTCCCCTTTTCTAACAGGCACAGTTCCACTGGCAAAATCCTGGGTCTCATTTACTGGCCCCTTTAGCCTTTATCAGCCCTAGACATTGGCCACAAGTTGCAACAAGCTAAACCTCTTACCTCTCCTGATATTAAACTTAAAGTACTATTGAGTCTAAATCAAGTGTGTCCCCATGATACTGTCAGGAAAGTGACAAAGATCACCAAACGTCTGCCAGTTTAGTCCAGCGGGAAAAATTGTTTTCTGATCCCAAAACAGGCAATCAGTGAGACCTGCAGCATCCTAAAAATACAGGTCTTACACTACAGCTAAGGGCAGAAGGGGTGAGACAGCCACCAGGAAACTTTAAATATGTGGCGGAGGAGGGGAGACATCCCAAATGGGTAGTCCCTTGCCTGCCAGGTATGTACTCTCACATCTGAGTGCTATGCTACCTCTCCTGCAGTCTATTCAAGGTGTGTGCCCCCCCACACTGCCCACTGCAGGGGAGAGAGCATTTTTTTCCCATTGTGTAAAAAGAGGAATTGTTACTAGATTGCCCTCAGAACTTGTTTGTGATCCTCTGACATCATAAGCAAAGTTAGAATCATGCTGGTTCACGCTTGGGTGGGAGACTTCTAAGGAACAGGTTAACTACTTTTACCTTGATTGAGCAGACTGAGGTCAACTCTACACCCCTGGCATTGGGTTAGGGAATATGAAGAATGATCCAGAGCCCATTGATGTTGATGGAAGTCTGTTCACTTCAGAGGACTTTGGATCAGGCCCATAGAGCTGCTGGAGATGTCATGTTTCAGACAAGAAAAGAGAGCAAGGCAGTTTTTGGTTATTGAAGAATCCATGGCACATTTCATGAAAATAGAGGTGTTTGTTTCAGGGTCTGGGCTAAATTCCAGTGATAGTCATTAAAATTGATTAAAATATTCCTCTTTACTCCTATCTTAAACTATCGAGTATACTTTTTCACAGCCACTGCGTTCTGTCCCCAGAGGTGGCTGCATTTCAATATGTCATGTGGTCCCAATCCATATTTTACCTAATTTAGAGATGATGTGAGGCTTAATTCATATTTGTAAAGTGCCCTGAGAGAAAGATACTATGTAAGTGCAAAATATGTATTATCCTTTATTTATCTGGTAGTTCTGCTTGTGCTGGGTATAGGCATCATTTCAATTTTTTATGGTATATTGTTTTAATAAATTAGGAAATCTCTCTTGGTCCCAGGTATTATTGGTAATGTGCAATTTGCTATCAGTTATGTCAAGTCTTAATTTCCCAAATTTTAAGCACATTTTTTTTGCTAGATGTGCAAGTGATTTTTTAATAATTTTTCACCAAAAAAAGGGGAGTCTTAGTCCTGTTCCAATTCATTAATAGAGAACTAGGAGGAAATGGATCTTCCTCAAAGCCTTGATGTGCTGTGGACAACTGGAAATTATTAATGCCAACCCAGGAGCTGTTCTCCTAAAACTATTCTACTTCTCCCTTAGTGCAACTCAAGACTCTTTTGATTGTTTCTATTTATGGAAATTTCTTTCAGGCTAACATAGGGCAATGTAATACATGCTTTGACAACCTTGAAAGCTGTTGTTATCTCTATTATACAAATTTCTGAAATTGTCCTTGTTGCATAATTGATGATGGTAAAATTTCTGTAATTTGCTCCACTATACTAAACTTTCAAGAAATAAAAGTACATTTCATAAAAACCCTTAATTAATTTTTAGTGGGGCTGAAGCTGTATAAACACAGACGTTCACCAAGACAGTAACAGCTAACCAATGTGGTAACCATTATCAGGTAAATGCTAGAGATGGTAGAATATGTGGTGAAAGATGCAATGACCTGAATGTTTTGCCTACGAAATTATCTTTTGGCCTGTTTGATTCAGTGGGTTTACTCTCTTGTGTTCATTTTCCAGTGTCTGTTTTTATTCTTTAAAACAGTTTGAGTCAAATTCTGCTCTTTCTCACTGATCCAATTCTGGAATAATTCAAATGATGTCAGTGGAAGTATTTTGGATTTACACTAGTTCAAATAAGAGCAGAATTTGGCTGCTTGGTGATGGATTGTATTGTCTCATAGAAGATTTTACATATGGACAGCTGCCTCTTACTGTTACATAATAATGGGGGGGAGAGATAGCTCAGTGGTTTGAGCATTGGCCTGCTAAACCCAGGGTTGTAAGTTCAGTCCTTGAGGGGGCCAATTAGGGTTCTGGGGCAAAATCAGTACTTGGTCCTGCTAGTGAAGGCAGGGGGCTGGACTCGATGACCTTTCAGGGTCCCTTCCAGTTCTATGAGATAGGTATATTTCCATATATAATTTTCTTATTTAAGTACAGTGTGTATTTATATAAAAATCATCCTTGTGTATAAAAGTTGGTGAAAAATCAACCATTTAGATATTCTTGATGTTAGATAAGATTCTATTTTTAATCTCCTATTTAGCACATTTTTTTGAATGACTTTATTTTGGTTTCATTATATTAAGATGCGTAGAGGAATCTAGAGCTTTCTGATCCACCCAACCTCTTGTAAACCTCAATCTGGTGTGTTTTTTTCCAGTTGTTTCACATTTAATTACAACTGCCTTTTGATAATAATGTGCCAGTGTTTGTAATGTATTTTATGAAGCAAAGTCCTTTGGTGAATTGGTTACTGAAACAATAAGCATTTGTGACAGGTTGTTTGCTGAATACTTTCTCTGTGCATATGGCAGATCATAGTTCAGTTGTTAGCAGATTATCAGTTATGCCTTGATGTTAAAAGAGGATACTCTTCAGTCTGTGTTTAAAGCTGCTAGGTACTGTCCTAAGGATGGTTATGTTGAATGGGATCTAAGAGAAGTTAGGAGAAGCTCGCAAATAATAAGTGAAAACATACTGAGTGCATTTAAATAATCTATAGGTTATTTTAACATTTCTGTTCAAGCACAGTTTCACAAGAAATAACATTATAGATCATGAATTTAAACCTTCATTGTAACATGACTTTGAGTCATCCAATTCTGTGCTAAAGCAGTTTAAAAATAATTTTCTAATTTACAGCTGTGGAGCTATTGTTACATAAGGACTAGTATTTATACCCCAGTGTTTTAAAAACTGCAATGGTCCAAGCAGTGAGGTTGTCCAACATTGATATGTTGAGGCAGAAGTATATTATTTCTCCAGTTAGAAGAGGAGGATGGGAAGAGTGTTTATTTTGGGGCTCTGTGAGGGTAGGGTATTTGTGGCGAGGTTAATCCACAGTTTTGTCCATTTGATGAGATACACTGGAGTGTAAGTAGCAGAGATTATTATGCAACTTTGCTATGGAGAAGCATTTACTAATGTTGGTACCTTCTACCACTAACTGTTGTAGTGCTTTTAAGGTCCTTAGAGCGTAAACCAGGAAATTAATTTAGAATAAAGAATGGAAAATTAATTAAAATCCTACTTGATGTTTGGAGGGTATTTTAGGTGCAGGGGGTATTCGTTGGGGGAAGCATAATGGAGAATTGAAAGACTGAGGGAAGTTTATAGTTGGGAAGAATTCTGTGACAAGGGGTACAATTTGGATTGTCCCATCTTGTTTTCTCAATGCAGATCTCATTCTATAATTTTTATTATGATGATTATTGATCATCCTTCCATATGCAAAAGACTGAAATTTGTGGGAATGTATATATACAGAGAGAGCTTTTTATAATGCATGGGACAATAATAACAAAGGGGAAATTACCACACCCATTTTATGTATCCCTATGCTGAGTGATTAATTAGGGATTTTCAAAATTATAAGCTTAATGTAACTGCTGCTCTTTAAAATGGAGAAACAAGGAAGAAAACAAATACTGCCCCTTAAGCAGCTGCTTGTTTTGAGTAGTATAGCTAGCTACTTTTGGATTTTGGAGAGGTGGTATGGTATGACTTACAGTTGGAAACCTTGATTTCTGTCATCATTATTTATATCTGAAAACAATTATAAGCATAAAACATGAAAAAGAAAAATAGGTTTTACACTGGCTCTCTTACTTTTTGTAGTTTATTTACGTGAAATATACATTTTTTAATGGCATGTTGCTATGCTTTTTGTTGACCATATCTGTACACCAGGTCTGTCTGCTTGTTTCCATTGGCTTGTAATGTTCACTAATTAGAGAACTGCTGCATGATTCACCTTGTTAATTAGAGGGACTTGCACACAAAGCCCCTTCGGGCAGTGCGAAAGAAGAGCCTAGCACTAGTGCCCTGAGAAAGCTACAGCCTGTGAAGTAATTCTTCTCATCTACCTTCTATTTTTTATTTGAAATGAATAAATCATTGAGATTTTCCTTGTGGAGTGAGAATGCAAGAATTCACATCTTTGTAAGATGTAAATTATATGTGATCAATAGAAAGGCATGACTACCGTATTGTACTTATAAGACTCCGTAATTTGCTACTTGTCAGTGTATGAAATATTTTGTCCCCACACTAGTTTTTTGTGCCCTTCATCTGTAGGAGAAATGAGTGGTAGCAATTTTGTTAGTTATTTCTAAAGATTTAGATTTAGATTATTTATATCTCAGGCATGTTTCACATTCCGAAATAATATTTGTGTTTCACTAATGGACTCCAAACACCTCCCCTGAAGTTTTTTGGTGGGGAAAAAAAGTGGGAGTTTGGCTGTTTTCATTCCTAATACTCATTTTCCCTCACTCTTACATTTGCCAAATGTAGAGTACTTTCATGCCATGTGTTCCTAAGTTGAATATAGTTATAGAATAAATTAAAATTGTTTTTGTCATGTCACTTTGACTTGATCAAAACATGATCCAGATTACAAAAGCAGCACAACTATCCCCTACGTTACCCATTCCCCATCTGTTTATAACACTTTAAAAATTAGCTCCAGTGACATTCTCTCTAACCACTTGATTAAAATTATTTATTACAGCCAAATGATTTTTAGTAAATTGCTACATTTTTCTCATTTCCTAAAATGAATGGCAATTTAAAGATACAGATTTCCCATAAGAAGCTTTTGGGCTTGTCTTCACTACCCGGGGGATCAACGCTGCTGTAATCGATGCAGTGGATGTTGATTTAGCAGGTCTAGTGAAGCCCTACTAAATCGATGGCAGAGCGCTCTCCGGTTGACTCCGGTTCTCCAGCTCCCAGAGAAGAGTAAGGTAAGTCGATCAGAGAGCATCTCCTGTCGACTCAGCACAGTGAAGATACCGGAATAAGTTGACCTAAGCTATGTTACGAGTAGCGTAACTTAGGTTGACTTACCGGGTAGTGAAGACAAGCCCTTTCTGGTGTTAACACATGTTCAGTGAAGTTTTGTAAAACCATTTGCAAATATTGCATTTTAAAAATAGGAAGGTACCTAGTTTTAACTGAAGATTGTGTGGGTGAAATCCTGGCTCCATTGAAGTCACTGGCAGAACTCCCCATTGACTTACTGGAGCTAGGATTTTACTGTATAAATCAGACTTCTGCTGACTGCCATAAAGTAAATAATAGGAACCTAGTTCTTCTGTGGTTCTTAGCAAAGTATCTCTGTAGTAGTTTTTAATTATTTCAAACATTAGATGTAGTGAAGAGATAGAGTAAAAGTAATAGTGGTGGAGGGTTGTGTTACACAGCAAGAAAGCTATAGTTCAGCAATGAAAAATGTGGGGGTAAAATTCCTGAGCAGATATCATTGTACTCAAAACCACAAGGTACCATGTACATGGGGAATTTAATTACCCCAGTTATCTGTTGAGTAACGCATTTAACAAACATGCATAATGAAAGAGGTTCTTAAGAAACAGAGAAGAAAATTTTAAGATTAAAGAAGTGAAGACTCTGACTAAATGAGAAACAACCCAAAATCTACTAGTACTTGTACTGATTTACCTGGGAACGGAGGGAGCAAGAGAGAATAATAGAGAAGTTTGGGACTGGTAACTATGAACTTGAGTTCAGCATGCAGATGAACTGTACAAGTGTATTAGAATTCAAGAAAGCAAATTTTGAAGACGGAAGAAATCCAATGAACAAGGTCAAATGGAAGGAAGTATTAAAGTCCACCATTCTAGAAGTCATCTGGGAAAACCCAAAAGATACTATAATTAAGGTGCAACAAATTACATTTCCTGTGTTAAAGAAGGAATGGTGTAAGTAGGAGTTAATGTGGCTGTAAATATGACCACTCAAAGATCTTAAGTTAAAAAGAAATAGTGCTAAAAATAGAAAATCAGGAAGGCAACCAGGCAAAAAATATACAAAATTGGTTACAAGGAAAAACCAATGGCAACCGCAAAGTAACATGTGTTAATCAAAGGGACTAGGGGGAATGAGAAAAGCATTTATAAATATTTTGGGAATAAAGTAATATGAGAGAGAAAGTCAGCATATTAATAAATGAAGAGACATACAATTTAAAAAGACTAAAAAAATCTGATAATGAATTCCTTTTTAAAATCTGACTTCAAAAAGATTTTTTAAAAGTAGTTTGGAAAATTATAAATTGAGAATACCCTGATTTTTTTAAGCTATTAGTAAAGAGCAGTTAAAGAAAGTCTTGGAAAGTTTTTATAGATCTGTTGCTCTGTGGAACTAAGGAAATTAAATGACTATTTTACTGATATTAGAGAAACAAGTGGGTGAGGTAATATCTTTTATTGGCCAAACTTCCGTTGGTGAGAGAGAAAAGCTTTTAAGCTTACATAGATTTCTTCTTCAGGTCACTTCATGTTTCACTGATAATTATTTTCTGAAAAATCATGGTTAATGAGCTGAGGTACTTGACTTGAGAAAATCGTAGGGAGTATTGGTGTACAAAAAAAAAGACAAGGATGCACTTAACAATTTCTGTATCATAAATGTAATTTTATATTCTCACTAAAATAATGGAGCAAATGTTAATGGAACCAGAAGTAATAAGCTGCATGGGTCTATAGCAGTGGTGACATCTGGTCGCAGCCGCTCTAATTAAAGTTCCAAAACAGTATTCAGGTGCTCATTACTTTGTGAAACATTCACCTTGGGGGCTCAAATGTTCCCAGCTTAGTCTCTGCCCAAAGGTGAATTTTTTATAGTATTAAGCAATAATTTTCAACAGTTTTTGAGTTAGAGGCTCGTGGGAAAAAAAAATATATCTTATACAGTACAATAAAGTCATGATCTATTTTGACTAGACCTATAACCATCATGGCTGACGGACTGATAATTTCATTTAGTCACAGGAATAACATTCGCAGAGGGGCAGCATATAGCTTTGTTGTGGAGATAATTAATTTTTATTTGACCACATTATGTTTGAAAATTGCATATAGAACATTGTCAGTAGAGTTGAGCTTTTTTGGGCAATACTTGTTATGTGCACATTAAATAGATTAAAAACTGACTAATAGGTCTCAAAATGTAATTGCATATAAGGTATTGTCATCAAGTGGGTATGTTTCGAGTGGGGTCCCACAGAGATTGGTTCTTGGCCCTATGCTATTTAATGTTTTTATCAGTAACATGGAAGAAAACATAAAATCATCACCGATGAAGTTTGCAGATGACACAAAAATTGTGGCATGGTAAATAATGAAGAGGACAGGTCATTGATTCAGAGCAATGTGGATCACTTGGTAAACTGGGCACAAGTGAACAATATGCGTTTTAAAACAACTAAATATATAGGCACAAAGACTGTAGGCCCATACTTCCAGAATGAGGGACGCTATCCTGGGAAGCACTGACTCTGGAAAAGATTTGGGAGTTAACATGGGCTCCCAGTGTAACACTGTGGCTAAGAAAGCTAATGGGATACTAGGATACATAAACAGGGGACTCTTGAGTAGGAGTAGAGAAGTTATTTATTTGGCACTGGTATGACTGCTGCTGGAATACTGGGTCCAGTCTTGGTGTCCATAGTTGAAGAAGGATGTTGATAAACTTTAAACTATTTGATTGATAAACTGTAAACCAGAGTGCCCACAAGGTTAGAGCTCTGGGAAAGGGTATGCTTAAGCTACTGGGTTGTCTTGGGGAGGGCGGGGGGGGGGAGGTGTCAGCACTGGTCCTGTTGCTAACCTGTACAGAGAGAGCGAGTCCTGGAAGGTAATGTGTTCCCAGAGGCTGATGGATTCAGGAAGCTGATCCACAGCTGGCCCAGACAAGACACCTCATGCTAATGGTAGGTGGTAGCAAGGTGCTTCACAATCTTGGGTACCCCTTGAAGCCTCACGTGCCCTATAATGATAGACTCAAGGAGCTCAACCTAGCTTAACAAAGAGAAGGTCAAGGGGTGACTTGTTTACAGGCTGTAAGTATATACATGGGGAACAAATATTTAATAAGCAGCTTTTCAACCTAGCAGAGAAAGGGATAACGTGATTCCATGGCTAGAAGTTGAAGCTAGAGAAATTACGCCTTATTTCCAGTCTCAAAATTTTGACAGTGAGGTAATTAACCATTCGAATAACTTACCAAGGGTCATGGTTGATTCTCCATCACTGGCAGTTTTTAAATCAAGATTGGATTTTTTTTTAAAAAAAGATATGCTGTAGTACAGCGTTTCTCAAACTAGCAAGGGTACTCCAGGGGGTCTGCAAGTCATGTCCGGGGCTGCTGGTCCCGCTGATCAACTCCTCCTCCTCCCTCCCTGTGCCTCCTGCATGCCATGGAACAACTCCTCCCACTCCCTCTGCACGCCGCAGAACAGCAGAGGAAGAGTGGGGATAGGGCGTACTTGGAGGAGGGGGTGGAAAGAGGCAGGGAAGAGGAGGGGTGTGGTGGAGTGGGGGTGAGGCAGAGGCACAGCCACGGGTAGGTCTGGGTGGGCCATGGCCAACCCATTTAACATTCAGGCCCAGCCCCAGCCCTGGCTCTGCTCTAGCCCCAGTGCTTGCCCCGCTCCGCCCACCCGCCCTGCGCGCCTGCCATGAAGTGGGGTTAGGGCGCGGGGGCTTGCCCTGCTCCACTTGCCTGATGCTCCTGTTGTTGAACAGAGGCTTGTCCCACTCTGCCCACCCACCCAATGCTCCAGGCAGAGCGGGGCAAGCCCCCGTGCCCCCACCCTGCTCCCAGGGTGCAGTGCTGGATGGGGAGGCGGAGCGGGGCAAGCCCTTGCGCTCCCACCCCGCTCTCCAGCAGGAGCTGTGGGCGGAGCGAGTGGGGTATGGGAGCGCCCATTTTTCCGGGGCCCTAGGTTGGCCTGGTGGGAGGAGGGTGAGCGATCAGCCGGCAGTGGTAGAGCAGTTCTTCAAAAAAGGTAGGATCGCCACCTGAGGGAGCTGGCCTGGCTTGGAGTGGTGGGACCTGGAAGGGAGCCAGGAGCCATGTGCGCTGCAGAGCAGTGTCTCCTCCTGGAGCTGGGTGTGCGCCCAGGGAGCCCCTGGCCAGAGGGTCCATCCATTGCCCCCCAACAAGGCCAGCTGCAGGCGGTGGGGGGAGGTGGGCCCCCCATTCCTCCTGCCCTCTCAGCCCCGCTACCCCATAATTGCCCGCTCATCTGAAGTCGGGGCCCACCCAAATATCCTATGCTTTCTACGCCACTGGGGTGGGGCCTGGAGGATGGGGTGGAGTAGGGGAGGGGCCTGGGGCTGAGCTGGGGCCTTGGGTGTCTGTGAAAAAATTTAAATCAAAATGGGGGTTCTTGGCTTGCTAAAGTTTGAGAACTGCTATTCTAGGAATTATTTTGGGGAAGTTCTATGGCCTGTTTTCTACTGGAGGTCAGACTGGATATTCACAATGGTCCCTTCTGGCTTTGGAATCCATGAATCTTTGAATACTCATTGCAAGAGGTATGTACAGAAAATATGTGAGCAGATATGTATATAAACTGAAATTATGTTCTATAGGTCTGTACTTAAAAGCAGGTCACTCAAAGGTGGTATTTCTTAAGACAAGCTTCTCCAGACAAAGAGATGGGAGGCACTTATCTCCCTGGTGGACCGTTGTGTGTCATATAATGGAAACCTATTAGCATACTAACTCAAATGCTAATGAAGAGCTGTGGAGACTTCAGAAGGAAATTAACAGGAAGAGGTAAACAGCAGTGGATGGGGAGAATCCTATTTTCAGGTGAGCATCAGGGGTCTGTTGTGGCATATTTCGGGGGTGCAGGGAGACACCCTGGGCATCTTTCCACCTGTGAGGACAGTCTGCCAGTGGCTTCATCTTATGAAAGGGGATCTTGACCAACCTGGTTGAAAATACTGGGGAAAGGATTTGGAGTAAGCTTTCTTGTAGGAGACAGGAAGATGTCTTGTGAGTTAAGTTGAGATCCTACAAAAGATGTTATAGTTCTTCTTCGAGTGATTGCTCCTGTGTATTCCACAGTAGGTGTGCGTGCTTGCCACGTGCACCGGTGCCGGAAGTTTTTCCCTTAGCAGCATCCGTAGTGAGGGAGCACTGCTGCGACCCCTGGAGTGGCGCCGACATATCGTGCTATAAAGGGGGCTGCATGCTCCCCCCATCCTCAGTTCCTTCTTGCCGCCAGTGAAGGTAGTCTGAACTTGTGCTCCAGCTTTGCTGCAGCAATTCTAGCCTTAGTGGTATCCAGCTTCTCTTACTTGTTGAACTCTTTCTCTGTTCGTGCTGGGCTCGGGGCATGCCCCGTGGCCCAGGCTTCAAGTCGTGCGACTCTTGTCGCAATCCTATGCCCAGAAGCGATCCACATACTCAGTGTCTTTGCTGTCTGGGCAAGGCTCACAGTAGTGAGAAGTGTAAAATTTGCCGCTCCTTCAAGCCCCGAACGAAGAGGGAGCGTGAGATCCGACTCCAAGCTCTCCTAATGGAGTCGGCGTTGACCCCGGCACCGGCGCGTCGACCGGCGCTGCGCCGGGCATCTAGTCCTCGGCGCAAAGCGAAGTGCCCCCGGCGCGCCGCGAAGCGCCCCAGGCGCGCCGTCCTGATTCCGCGCCCGATACCGCGTCGTCGGTGCGCACCGGGGCCCCGTCGACGAGCCAGCACCGCTCCCCTTCTAAGAAGCAAGGGAAGACTCAGCGGCGCCGGGAGAAAGATCGGGGTGAGGCTAGACCCGTGTTGGGCAGCCCACAATCCCCATCGGGACCGAGACCTCCGACTCGGGTGGAACGGAGTAGTCCGATGCGGTCCACGTGCACCTCGCCAGAGGTGAGGATGCCTTCGACGCCGGAGGCAGCTCAGGCCGCGTGCGACATCATGATGCTTCCGGTGCCGGGAGCGCCGCTCCAGGCGGGCCCACGATCCTGTGAGAAGCCTTCGCTCAGTGCCCATCGACCCTCTCCGGAAGTCTCCGAGGTCGAGATACTGTCCCGAGCTGAAGGGCTGAGCTGCGGACCCCGGCGCGCCTCCACGCCGCGAGTAGGATCGTCTGTGAGCGAGCTTTCCACCTCCACTCCGGAAGACCGTAGGGGAGGCACTAAGAGACGGTGCCACTCCTCTTCGAGCCTTGACTGCAGGGACAGGTCTCGGCGGTGGCGGCACCGCCGTTCCCGCCCCGGCACCCGCCGTGGAAGGCGCTACGCCCGGAGCTCGTCACGGGAATTCCAGGCACTGAGGCATCGTAGTCTTGGGCGCCGGAGGCATTACGGAGACAGCACCTAAGACTCCTACCTGTCCGCCTCCAGGGGCCGGAGCTGTCATGTGAGGGACCGCTCCAGCCGTTCGCACGGCACCATCCGCTCGTCCCGGACTTCGGCTTCGGCACGCAGCCGCCCCTCGTCGAGCTGTTCGATGCCGCATGACCAACCAGCCCTCCCGGGCCACCTCGCGTCCCAAGGCCAGGCCGTTCCCTGGCAGGAACAGTGGTGCCAGTGGGCACCGTGGCCCCAGGCACCGGCACCGCCGGGACCCCGCTCGGTGACGGGAGCGTCCCAGGCCCAGCCGACGTCGCCGCCTCGGCACCGCGATGAGGCAGTGGGCACTGACCCTCCGGCACCGACTCGGGCCCTGGGTCAGGACGTCGAGCTTGCGGTACAGCCGGGTGCAGACGACACCGCGGCACCGACCTCCTCAGCGCCGGATGACTCCATGGCGCCACCACCTCCGGTCTCTCCGGAGGATTTCAAGGCCCACCAGGAGCTACTCAGGAGGGTGGCATCAAACCTCCAGCTCCAGGCCGAGGAGATGGAGGAGCCGTCGGACACATTGTTTAATGTCCTGACCTCCTTGACGCCGGGACGTGTGACCCTCCCGCTCCATCAGGGGGTGGCCAACATTACTACTGGCCTCTGGCAAACCCCAGCATCTCTCTGTCCGATCTCCAAAAAGGCTGAACGGAAGTACTTTGTGCCCACAAAGGGGCACAAGTACTTATACTCCCACCCAACACCGAACTCTCTGGTGGTGGAATCGGTGAACCACCATGAGAGGCACGGCCAACCCACTCCTACCCCTATGGACAAAGACGCTCGCAGGCTGGATTCCTTTGGGAGAAAAGTTTATTCGTCTGCGAGCTTTCAGCTCAGAGTGGCCAACCACCAGGCCCTCTTGAGCAGATATGATTTTAACCTGTGGGGGTCCCTTGCCAAGTTTGAGCCCTCCCTCCTCGAGAAGGACAGGAAGGAGTTTCGGGCCCTTGCGGATGAGGGGGCGGCGGCGGCTAAAGCAGCACTCCAGGCGGCCTCCGATGTGGCGGACACGGCCGCTCGTTCGATGGCTGCGGCGATCTCCATGAGAAGGGCGTCCTGGCTTTCGCTCTCTGGACTATCGGCTGAGTCCCAGTCGATCATGCAGGACCTGCCGTTCGATGGTCGGGCCCTGTTTGCGGATCAAACAGACACGCGTCTGCATGGGATGAAAGACTCCCGTACTACCCTGCAGACGCTTGGCCTGTACGTCCCGCCTGCCAAGGACAAGCCCAGGCCTCACACCTCCGCTCCACAGGCTTGGGGTAGATATGAGCCCCCGCCTAAGAAGCAGCGGGAGCCGAGGCGCCGGTCACAAGGCCAATCCCGCTTGGCCCCTCGCCCGGGGCCCCCTAAGGCCAGGAGGCCAGGGAAGCAGCGTTTTTGACTGCTTGCGCGGGGTCACCGGGCCTGTTGCCAGGTTAACCCCCCCCCCCCGTTAATAACATTCAGGTTTACAAATCGTGTACCTGCCTTCTGTTTGCAATGGTCCCGTATTACTATGGACTGCTGGGTCCTCAGCACTGTCTCCCTGAGGTACAGGTTGCAGTTTGTGTCGCTCCCTCCCAATTGCCCTCCGGCCAGGGAGTTGGCGGAGGACCCGGAACATGCGCTCCTCCTGGGTCAGGAGGTACAGCGCCTCCTCTCCCTGGGAGCCGTAGAGAGGGTACTTTGGGAATTCTGGGGCAAGGGGTTCTATTCCAGGTATTTCCTCATCCCGAAGGCGAAGGGCGGGCTTCGGCCCATCCTCGACCTGCGGAAGCTTAACCAGTTCTTGGTACGCTGCAAATTCCGCATGGTGTCCCTAGCCTCTATTATTCCCTCCCTAGACCCGGGGGATTGGTTTGCAGCGCTGGACCTTCAGGATGCCTACTTCCACATCCACATTTTCGAAGGTCGCAGGCGCTTCCTCCGTTTCCTGGTGGGCCAGGACCACTACCAGTTTACGGTCCTCCCCTTTGGCCTCTTGACGGCCCCCAGGGTCTTCACGAAGTGCATGGCGGTGGTAGTGGCCCACCTCAGGAGGAGAGGGCTCCAGGTCTTTCCCTACCTGGACAATTGGCTGCTCAAGGGCAAGTCCCGGTCCCAGGTGCACCAGCAAATAACCCTCCTGCTACGCACCTGCTCAAATCTAGGCCTAGTGGTAAACGAGGAGAAATCCACGTTAGTTCCGGTCCAGCTCATAGACTTCATAGGAGCGCTGCTGGATTCCCAGGTGGTCACGGCCTCCCTCCCAAGGGACAGGTTCGAGGCGCTCAGAGGCCTCGTCGCCTCGGTCACGGCCTTCCCGGTAACCACGGCTCGGATATGCCTTCAAATCCTCGGCCACATGGCAGCATGCACCACAGTGGTGCGACATGCCAGGCTCCGGATGAGGCCCCTCCAACTCTGGCTGGCCTCCCGCTATTCCCAGGCCAGGGACGGCCTGGACAAGGTTGTTACGGTGCCACCCACGGTGGTTGCGAGCCTCCAATGATGGTCCCTCCCAAGCAACATGCTCCGGGGAATCCCCTTCCGAGACCCCTCTCCCTCAGTAGATCTAGTGTCGGATGCCTCAGACCTGGGCTGGGGAGCCCACGTGGGGGACATCAGGACCCAGGGTATGTGGTCACCCGAGGAACTGACCCTGCACATAAATGTCAGGGAACTCAGGGCTGTGCGCCTGACATGCCTGGCCTTTCGCCAGCACTTACAAGGGAAGGTGGTCAGAGTCCTCACGGACAACACCACCGCAATGTATTACATCAACAGGCAAGGGGGCACGCGCTCCAGGGCCTTATGCCAGGAAACCCAGCTCCTGTAGGAGTTCTGTATAGCCCACAACATCCTCCTCCGAGCGTTCCACCTACCCGGCGAGAGCAACACGCTCGCAGATCGCCTGAGCAGGGTGTTCTCACATCAACACGAGTGGTGCCTGCACAGGGAGGTGGCAGAATGGATTTTCCTTCACTGGGGCACTCCCCAGGTGGACCTATTCGCCACCGCCCAGAACCGCCTGTGTCCCAGGTTCTGCTCCAGGGTGATAGAAGGCGAAGGGGCCATGACGGACGCGTTCCTGCTCAATTGGTCGGGGCCCCTGATCTACGCCTTCCCTCCCTTTCCCCTCATAGGCAGGGTCCTACAGAAGGTAAAGTCAGACGGGGCGAGAATTATACTGATAGCCCCGGATTGGGCCCGTCAACATTGGTACGGGACCCTACTGCAACTTTTGGTGGCCCCCCCCTGCAGGCTGCCGCTCCGCCCGGACCTCCTCTCCCAGGAGGGAGGTCGTCTCCTCCATCCCAACCTGGGCTCGCTCCACCTCACGGCTTGGCTGCTCCATGGTTAGATGCGGAGGAGGGGAGGTGTACTGAGGTTGTTAGACGTGTCCTGCTTGAAAGCAGGAAGCCATCCACACGGAGGACCTACCTGGCCAAGTGGTATCGGTTCTCCTCCTGGGCGAGGGAGAGAAGCTCCTCCCCCGCGTCCGCTCCGCTCCAGCTGGTCTTGGACTACCTCCTGTCCCTTAGGACCCAAGGGCTAGCCCCCTCCTCAATCAGGGTGCACCTGGCGGCCATTTCGGCCTTCCACCCTCCGGTGGCGGGACAGTCAGTGTTCTCCCACCAAATGACTTCCAGGTTTTTAAAGGGTTTGGACAGAGCGTTCCCTTATGCTAGACCCCCGGTTCCCGCTTGGGACCTGAACCTGGTACTGTCACGCCTCACGGGACCTCCCTTTGAGCCCTTGGCCACTTGTTCCTGGTCCCACTTATCTGAGAAAGTGGCGTTTTTGGTGGCTATCACCTCAGCCCGCAGGGTTTCGGAGCTTAGGGTGCTCACCTTGGAACCCCCGTACACTATCTTCCATAAGGGGAAGGTACAGCTTCGCCCACACCCGGCCTTCCTGCCGAAGGTGGTCTCGGCGTTTCATATGGACCAGGACATTTTCTTGCCAGTCCTTTGTCCTAAGCCCCATTCCTCTAATGAGGAACGACGCCTGCACATGCTAGATGTGCGTAGGGCGCTGGCCTTTTACTTGGATCGAACAAGGCCATTTCGGGTATCCCCTCAGCTTTTCATTACTACGGCCGAGCGCATGAGAGGGCAACCGGTTTCCACCCAGCGGATCTCCCGCTGGATCACCTCGTGCATACGCACGTGTTATGACCTGGCTGGGGTTCCCCCGCCTCCTGTTGTTAAGGCGCATTTGACGAGAGCCCAGGCCTCGTCTGCGGCCTATGTGGCTCATGTCCCCATTCAGGACATATGTAGGGCTGCTACATGGTCCTCTGTCCATACTTTCGCATCACGCTATGCGATCGTCTCCCAAGCAAGGGATGACGCCGGGTTTGGTAGGGCGGTGCTCCGCCTGGGTAACCCTTAACCTTATCATTTAGAACTCCTACCCACCTCCGTCAGGTATAGCTTGGAGTCACCTACTGTGGAATACACAGGAGCAATCACTCGAAGAAGAAAGGACAGTTACCTGTTCCGCAACTGGCGTTCTTTGAGATGTGTTGCTCCTGTCTATTCCACATCCCACCCTCCTTCCCCTCTGTCAGAGTTGTCTGGCAAGAAGGAACTGAGGGTGGGGGGAGCACGCAGCCCCTTTTATAGCGCAATATGTAGGCGCCACTCCAGGGGTCGCAGCGGTGCTCCCCCACTACGGATGCTGCTAAGGGAAAAACTTCCGGCACCGGTGCACGTGGCGAGCACGCACACCTACTGCGGAATAGATAGGAGCAACACATCTCGAAGAACGCCAGTTACAGAACAGGTAACTGTCCTTTTCGTTTTATATGTAACCATTTGTTTCCAATATTGGTACTTTCTATCACTTGAGTTTCAGTTCTATGATGATAAACTTATTCTTGTTTTCAATATAAATAAATATATAATGTACTGTGTGTCAAGGAGAGTGGGGCTCCTGAGTTGAATCTTGTAAGATATGGTGTACTGTTCCTTTGGGAGTAGTGAATCCGAGAGTTTTGTAAATGTTCAGTGGGACAGGGCTGAACACTCCAGAGGGGATGCTCGGAGGACTCAGGGATTGGAATGTGCCTGTTTCTAATCTTTAGAAGAACTGTTGAGGCTTGGAAGTGCTCATGTTGCCAGAGGCTGGTGGATTCAGGATCTGATCCGTAGGCAGCACAGATGAGACTCCCTCACACTAAGGGCAGGTGATAGCAAGGTGCCTCACAACATTGGGTATACCTCAAAGTGTCACACACTCCACTACTACTGCTCTTGATAAACTGTGTAATGATCTCTTCCTGGCCAGATCTTAGGGCCATCCTCATTGACCTCTCAACTGCTTTAAACACCATCAGCCTCTCTCTACTTCCTGAAATTTTGTCCTCCGTTGGCTTTCATGGTTCTGTTCATTCATTGTCTCCTCCTGCTTCCCTGACTGCTCTTTCAGTGTCTTATTTGCTGGATCATCATCCTCCCCTCGCCCCTTTTCTGTGGTTGTCCTTCAAGGCTTCATCCTTGACCACCTTCTCTTTTCCATCTGCATTCTGTATCTAGGTATTCTTTTCCACAAGCATGGCTTTTACTATTGTCTCTATGCTGATGTCTCAAAAATCTACCTCAACTAATGAGTTATTTCCTTTTATCCAATCTGTTATCTCAACCTGTCCCTCTGACATCTTTTTAAGTCCAATGACATCTTAAATTTAATATGGCCAAAACTGAGCTTTTTATCTAATTCCCCAAGCCCTGCCCTTCGTTCCCCCTCATTTCTGTATCACTGTAGACAATACAACCATCCTTCCAATCACTCTAACTTGTAACCTGGGTGTTATTTTTTGACTCTTGCCTCTCATTGGACTCTGTTCAGGCAGCTTCTAATTCTTTGCAACTAATTTTACACACATCTCTAAAATCTGGCCTTTCCTGTCTGTCTACACAGCCAAAACTCTTGTCCAAGCCCTCAACATTTTGTGTCTTGACTACTGAAACCTCCTCTTTTCTGGTTTTGACAACTGCAACTTTGCTGTCCTCAAGTGTATTTAAATTGATGATGTTGCTAAAATCATCTTCTTTCCTCTGTCACTCTGGCTACATCCATCCCTTCTCAGTCTCTCCCCTGGCTCCATCTTTGTGTCTGCATCAGATACAGTCTTTACCTTTAATGTTCTTCATAACTTAGCCCCAACCAGCCTCATTGACCTAGTAACCTACTGAGACATCAACTCCCACCTTAACTCTGCCAGCCTTTACTTACTCAACAGTCAGCTTCTCCTGTTAATACTGCTGCTCTTTCTCCCGTGCTGTCCCTAATGCACAATAAACACACTCCAATAATTCCCCAGCCACTACCTTATCTCCCTTCAGATCCCTCCACAATGTGATTCCACAAGGTATACAAATCTCTGCCTTCTGATTATGGCTAGGACAAATGACAAACTAACTATTCCTCTATCTTGTCCTTCTCCTGATCCCTTCCTCCGCATTTCTACCTCCAGTTTAAAAAAATTAAAAAAGAAAAGAAAAAAAGCAAATGCCTGCAATACATGTAACTAATAAACCTGGGACCAATTCTTCCCCATATTAATTTGCTTATGTATTATAGCCCCATTCCCTACCCTTCAACTATTTTGTATCTTTAGATTATAAACCCGACAGGTCAGGAATTGTCTATTTCTGTGTTTGTATCCCATCCAGCACAATGGGGTCCCAAATAATGGAGCCTTTGGGTGCTATCATAATATAAACCTTTAGTTCTACTGCTACTAGTAAGAATCAGCATTATGGAGTTCATCCCCATCCTGGGAATGGTGGGATTTGATGACAAGATAATACTATATTGGCAATCCTGATGGAGCTCTCTCTTGGGATCTACTTAGACCTCAGTGTGGATGTGCCAAGACCAGGATTTGGACCAGTGTATGAAAGAATATACCTATAATGACTAGGAATTTATAATAATCAGAACCAAATGAATGAGTATTCAGCCAAGCGTCTACATTTGTTATTAGATTGTTCTACCTATCAGTGTGTATTGGTGCAGAAACACATAAACACCATGTTCCAAAATATGAACTTTGCTCATGGAGTTTAGGTGCTAACTCAAAATAATAGCTGTATTTTGAAAGTTTCCTATGATCTAGAATGTGCGTTCATTTAACTAAATGATACTGATTTTTAAGAGGAAATAATTGTGGGTGCCAGTCACGGCATGGAGGCATCTAGCTACCTGACTGCAGTGATTTGCGTGCATAAAATGTGAGATCAGGTGGGTAACCCCTTTAAAAACAAGGATTTATTTTCAACAAATACTTCCAGTATTGGCTTGTTAATTTTATTTTTATTCAGTACGTTTATTAACAGAATAATAGTCCATCTTGTTATGTGTATCATAAAATATTCCTGAGATATCATAGTTATATACATTAAAATGAGATACGTTGAAATATAATTTCCTGGCTAATTTTGGTGGAAGCTTCTAACTCACATCTGTCTTTTAACAAGCTCTGGAATTCAGTAGGTGAAACTCACTAGTATGTTTGCATAGTTAACCTCAACAGATCCCAGAAGACCTGAAATCTGTTGGTTTCCACCTCCTGGGATATTTGCTTTCCCATTCTCTCAAGAGGAAAAACCATCTGTCTGCAGTAGGAATTCTAGCAGCAGTCATGCTATTTAATTTTCAGAATTAGAAAAAGTGTTTGGATTCAAATCTGTAGTCTTCACTTGCAAAGGGTCCGACAGTCATGTGAATGCCACATCAGGCCAAATTCATATCTAGTACAAATGAGTAGAGTTACACTAGAGAGTAATCTTAGGCCATTGTGTTTTCTCAATATGTAATATACAATTTCATATATGGATGTTGTAACATTAGTTTTTGGTTCTTGAAAAAAAGTCTTGCAAACGAACCCATTCTCATCTCCCTAACAGGACGTTTCTTACTGCTATGTGACGTGCCAGTAGAAGAAATGGCAAAATATAAGAAAAAATAAAAATGTAAGGCATACATTTACTTTAAAATTGAATTGTTTATTGGTATTTCTATAACTATCACCACCAAATTATCTGTTGTTGCACAGAAGAGAATTAAAATTCCTGTTCTAAAATTATTTCCAAAACACAACATGAATAACCATGACTCACATTCCTGTGTTTTGAAAATAATTAGTAAGCAGCGGTAACATTGACATTTCAAGTAGACGCACTATCAGCTTGCTTATGCCATGTGCCAAAATTACAGCTTTTCTCACAATTATAGTAATGTGGTGGGCGGAGTTGGGATTGATATTAAATATGGTGTATTTGTAATCTGCCACTTCTTTGTTGAGAAACTAAAAATAATATAATGAACAGTTGTGTGAGGAAAACAAAATGATGTTTTGTACTCTCACTGCTGGCTTTGCAGTAGTTAAGTAATGAGAAATGTCCTCAGTGCTGTTTTCATCCAGCAATGCTAGAAAGATGCTTTTATGTGAGAAAGGACTTCTATATGTTGAAGTTGTTATTAAATAACAACAACAACAACAAAGCCAAGTAAATTTCAGCTGCATTCAGAGCACACTAAAAATTAGTCTTGGCCAGACAGAAAAGGGTAAAAGGTTCATAAAAAGATGTTTTATTTTTAAACTTTTAAGACGCTATTAATGATTAATGCTTTTAAAAAGCTATACAATCAACTGGATTTCTGAATTTATAAATGTTGAAAGACAGCTTTATAGGAACAAGCTTTTTTTCTTGTATAGTATAGATTGGCATGTTTGTTTATGTTCTAAATATATATCTTGATTATCAAAAATTTACTTGTCTGATTACTGTCATTTCAAAAGAGCCAGTGTTCTCCTTCTAAAGACTTAAGACTTATTTTTCAGTTGTACAGTATATCAGAGGGCTAGTTAGAGTAATATTGAATAAGAAATGCAATATGAAAGTGATCTACAAAAAGAATGCATTACTATAGTCAAGCTGTTGTATCCTGTTGGTTGATGTAGCATGTTGTATTTAATAAAGCGATACCTTTATTAAATGAGGGAATGTTTGTGTTGGGAAGATTGGGGGTGAAGAAAAAAGGCTAGGGAGCGAGGGGAGAGACTGATAGAGACAGATAATGTGAGGCAGAAAGGGAGATTGTGGGTGGCGCAGGAGGGCTAAAAGGATGGGAAGGGGGGGGTGGGGTAAATGAAATGGAGGTGAGGGATTGATGGAATGGGGGAAGGGAATAATCTAGCTTGGGTTTCTAATATAAATTTAGATGTAAAAGTCTGTGAAAATGAAACTCTAGTCTTTAATGTTAAATATCCATATAATGTGGAAAAGTGTAAAAATATATATGATGAGCTGGTTTACTGCACATGCTCTGTGTGTTTATTTGAACAGTCAATATTGTGGTAATTAAAATAAACACACTAAGCACATTGCTCTATGGTATCAAGCAGTCAGCTATAGTTCTTTTCATTTTAAAAAATACATAAGAACGGCCATACTGGGTCAGACCAAAGGTCCATCTATCCCAGTATCCTGCCTTCCGACAGTGGCCAATGTCAGGTGCCCCAGAGGGAATGAACAGAACAGGTAATCATCAAGTGATCCATCCCCTGTCGCTCATTCCCAGCTTCTGGCAAACAGAGGCTAGGGACAAAAATACAATACAAATGAAAGGACAAAGAAACTAAGGAATAAATGGATGCTGATCCACTTTGCAGGCTCCCAAATCTGCCCAGGTTTGCTCTGTGAAACAGCTCCGGGGCAGACTTGGAGGTAAGGAAGCATTTTCCCCACTATGCAAAATCTACAGCAGTGTCATGTTTATGGTTCAGAATGTGCATGTACAAAAGTCAAGGAATTCTGAATTCTGATTCTGAGAACACTTATTCAGTCATGTTATGTGCGTATATTAAACGTTCAAGCTAACACTGTATACAGTAATACAAAATAGTACATATGCCTAAGAAAGGACTGAGGTGCAGTTGGTCTAGGAATTCCAACTTTGAATGATGTATTTGAATAATATCTTTTGTATTATGTCAGTTGCCTTTCATATGGCATTTCTGACTGTAACCTCCCATAAAATTAAAACTCTTCTCCAGTTCAAAATTTCACATTCTGGGTTAGCCCTCTGCTTTACACTTTTGTCTGAGATCATGCTAAGCCAGTTGGCCCTAACTTAAATATTCAGCAGACTTCTGATAATTGTGATAACCCTTATAGGCTGGTGAGCATGGCAAATTAGCAAAAAGATGATTGATCTTTTTTATATGCAGTTTTATCTTCAACCTTTCCTGGCTATGTGTTATACTATAGTAATAATTTCTTCTCTAAGGTATTTGCCAGTATCTAGATTTGCACATCTATTTACAGTTGCCTCGAAGCCTCATAATTACAATACAGCTGAAATGTCCATTTTCTTTCCCTGACTACAAATAGGGATCAATCGAATTTTAAATGACTGCTTACGGGCTAGCTTCCAATCATGACCTTTGTAAATGATTAGAGCTCACCACTGTTCCTATCTACCTTGAAAGGGTAAGCGGGCAGGTCTGTCTTACTGGCATTTAATCTGGAAGACAGCCAAAGATATTTGAGCTAAAAACCTAATATGAGTTGGCAAAGGGAAGTACATATAGACCTTTGCACTACCATAGAGACATTATGCCCATGTTTCACTTTGGTATTTAATTAATTATTTTATCTTATAGATGATTGAGTTGTATGGATGTGCTTAATTTTTGTGTTGAAATTATCATGCAAACTTTAAGTTGCAAAATAAACAATAGAACTTAAATTCACAGTAGGAGGAGATGTCAAAGAATAGCCAGATTTAAAACGTTAAATATACTACATTTTAAGCACTCTCTTTCTTTGCCAAAGAAGGTTAATATATGCAATTAATCTAGTTAGAATAAATTGCAAAAAGAAGTGATATAAAATCCAAAATGATGCAGGAAATAAGACATTTCATACATTTCTGCTTTTTTAAACAGAAAGTGAAGGAGAAAACACACAGCATGTTCTGTTTGTTTATTTAAGCACCTGATCACTCAGCAGTGATCAGCAAATTCAGAGCTTTCATTGTCTGTGCAATTTGCAGTTAAATAATTACTGAGTCATTTCTAAGCACTCCTGCCAAGTCATGTTTTCTGTCACTGAGGAGATGTGCTTGTCCCAGTACAACCTGTCAAACCTCAAGCCACCATTGAAGCACTTGAAACAGTGTCTTATGATCTTCTGTGGAGGTGGAGCAGTTAAATCAGTGAGAGATTAGAAAGCAAAAACCTCTTCTGAACAAACCAAATCATTGCAAAAAATAAATAAATGTGAAAGTAATGCTGAGACATGAATGATTGTGTCTAATTAAAATGTATGTGCTACATTACCTAACCACGATTTTCATTGCTTTTGTACAATGTTAACACTACGCTTTTTGTGCACTTATCTGTGGAAAATGTTTGTGCTCATTAACTCTTTCTAAAGGGATTGTAGAATGTGTAATGAGTAAAACAAACTGACCTTTTCAGCAGAAGGCTATCATATTTTTTCCTATTTTCTGTTCTTCCCCTTTTTGCAACAAATAGTATCTAACTTGTAGATCAAATATGTTGCTTTCCTTGCTCCATTCTGTGACTAAATCTGGTGTTAACTAAACCCTAATCCGTTACAGTAATTGGAAATTCAACTTTTCATTACCATGTTGCCAGAAAAAACTTTTACTAATGTTCAGATATAGGGATTTTTGAGTACTTTCTGAAAATGAATATTAAGTGTAGGTGAAATGGTCAAAATAAACTTCAGATTTTGAAATGAAAGGAAATGTTTGAATTATTGTACTATTTTGGCTTTTTATTTGTACTTAGAGTCTTCATAGAAGTCATAGTCTGGAGATGTATAGTACATACTACTTGCCAATGAAATAAATTCCAATGTTTAAGAGTGGGATTTTCAAAGGAAGCTCAGTGATTTGGAGAACAAATTCCATGGAAACCAATGGGATTTGTGCACCTAAGCCACTGTGACACTTTTGAAAATCTCACCCTGATATTGCATGTTTGAGTTGTTAAGATCCGGCATAGCCATATACAGCATGATCCCGTGAGACATTTGGGCACTCTCAACTTTCACCACTTTGCATGATCAGGCCTGAGAGTAACATTTGATATGTGAATGAAATTTAAAATTATATATTTTTTCCCTGTAATAGATGCAGCAACAAGAACTAGCACAGATGAGGCAGAGGGATGCCAACCTAACTGCATTGGCAGCTATCGGTCCACGGAAGAAACGGAAGCTTGATTCAGCTGGCTTACTTACCATAGGAGGAGAGGTAAAAAAACCAACAACAAAAACGATTACATTTATTGTGAAAATCAATAATTTTGGAAACACATTAGTACTTACTGTGGAATACTCCTGAGTACAAATCATAACTACAGATTCTGAGAGTTGGTATTCTTAGTGGATTATGTAAT
Source organism: Terrapene triunguis (assembly GCF_002925995.2). Lineage (NCBI taxonomy): Eukaryota > Metazoa > Chordata > Testudines > Emydidae > Terrapene > Terrapene triunguis. The sequence goes on along the minus strand of NW_020664481.1, from coordinate 38,609,095 downwards.
GTGGCGAAGATGATACAAAGTACTGAATCAGAAAAAAATAGAGTCCAGATTCTTTAATTTACCACCCAAAATCCAGAGACGATAATGTGGAATAAATTTAGTCTAAAATGAGATCTCCATTATCTTAAACTTTCAAGAATCATCTTTCAATATATAATTTTTCTTTGACAATAATTAAGAATTAAACCAGAAGGACTTAAGCCTCTATCTAAAAATGTTTTTAGAATGCTTTTAAAATTAATGGTTCAGGCTAGGCAACCAGTGACCTACACAGGAAAGGTGAAAAGAAAGAACAAGTCAGGGAGAAATATCATTAGCAAGTAGTTGGAGTTGCTTGAGGTGTGGGTTGCTTGTGTGTCGTGTTGGTAACGGTCAGTCTGTGTTACAACTGTGTTACAAAATGGCTGCCCCCTCACACTGTGAAAGCACAGTTCCATTTTTATAGTGTAGGCAGGACTGTATACTATACAGAACAGCTGTCTCGCTGATCCAGGCTAAATCATTGAATGTTCCAGCGTATATGTTTTAACATGCTTCAAACCACCGGTGAAGCACTTCAGACAGAGTATCTCAACAGAAGTGCATGAAAGAACAATTCTTCTTTGTGCTAAAGAGCATACATCCATTACAATGGGTACTTCAGCCTGGATGCAGGACCAGATTTGTTGGTAGGCATTCCCTTGTTGCCTATGATTTTCCTCAAGTTCCGGCTGCCAACTCCACCTGCACAGCAGCAGGCACGTTTAATTCCTACCACAGAGCTTCATGTCCTCTGGCGCACATGTATTTTTAGTGTAAACCCACCCTAAACAATCTATCTGGTTTTGTGCATGATTGCCTCTCCTCTTCTCGTCTCTCCGATTCAATGGATTTAACACACTGTGTGAGTAACCACAACAATACAGGTGGAGAAACATCCATAAGAACCTTATCTGTATGAAGGATGGGCTTATCCATCAATACCAGGTCTGTTTAAAAATTAAGCCTTTGGTTAAAGGATGGGTCTTTTATACCCTTGAGCCACAGAGAAGGGCAGTCAGGGAGGTCCCAGCTGTCACTGATGTTGAAAAATCATACGGTGGGGTAGAGGCTACTACTTCCTCTTCACTTGATCATTTGGAGCTGAAATAAAGGGAATTTTTCAGCCTGAATAATTACTGCACAACCCTCTTTGTCCTTGACTGGCCTGTTTCTGAGTGGTCAGCAAAGGAGCTTTTAGCTTCCAACCTTCTGTCAACTGATGAAGAACCTATGGGTTGTGTTTGTTGGAACATGTGCTAGACGGAATCTGAATTCACCAATGGAAAGGGTTAGTATTGGTCAGTTGCTTAATGGATACTGCCAAGAGTGTAGAAATCCACTGAAATAGGGAGCAGCCTTTGTGACCACATAATCACAAACTGTGGGCTTACAGTCACAGAAGGTGTTAAATCCTGTACATAGTCCTTAATGAGTAATATTAGAGTATAACAGGGAAAGTGTAGAAGGGGCATCATGTGACGTTTTAGCCACAGGAATCCCATTGACTGTAATGAGTTGTTTGGCTGTTACCTCATTCAGTACTTGAAAATTTTACTTTCTAAAAGTTCAAAACAATGAGAACATGCAATCTACTATTGAAGTTAAGTATCATATTTAGAAAAGATCTGAATGTTCATTTACATACGTAATTCTTATTGATTGCAAAGTTAGCTATTTCTCCCTCTACATAATGCAATTGTCAGTTATTATTTCAGTTTTGTCTCTCTTTCCAGTATTTGTGTACATGGTTTTTTAAGGTACTTACATTGGAAGCATTTTTTGTGGATGTTGCATAACAGCAGGATTTATTTAGGACTCTTTAGTGGAAAGATCTGATGCTTCTGGTAATGCAGAAAGTGCTCTTCATTTTACAGTAAGTTATGATAATTGAACTAACTACAGACATTTAGTATTGCTTGGATTCATCTCTCTGCTTGGGCCAGAAAATACATTGGTAATTAATACTGGTTAAAATGATAATTCATATTTAGAATATGTATAATTGTGAAAAAGCAATTTCAGATACTGGGATAATTTCACCTTTGCTGAGATGAAAGGATTTTGATTACACAAACTGTGTAAAGAAATATTGCCACCTATCATGAAGAAATAGAACCATCGAAACATATTTTCCAATATACTAAGCAAATTCACTGTGATGTAATTTTAAAATAAGTTAAACTTATGATTCCTTGAAATGTTAGTTGTGTTTGTGTGAGAGAATAGGTAATAACGTAAGTTTTCTTTTTTCTTAAGCAATTGATTAAATACTCCGCTACACACTTCAGTTGATGTCAGTGGTGTAATTTTAAATAAGGCTATGAAATAGGAACAAAACTGTTGAACTGACCTGCTATCAAAAGGTATATTTGATAATAAAACCAAGAGTTGGTGGGTAATTTGTGTTATATTTATAAAGAAAATATATTCCCTTTTAGTTTCTGTCTGGGCTAACTCACTGTAGTTCTCTGTTGCTTTATCTTCTCATTCTCTATATGCTTCACTCACTTTGTGTTTAGTCCTTTCCTTGTCGTCTTTCCTTTATGTGATCCTGTAGAAATGCAACTTCCTCTGTAGCAGCTCATAGCCCAAACCAACATTCAGGCTGTTTATTACTATATTAATGTAGTTTAATTCAAGAGGAGAGGGAAGGGGAAAAGGGAATGTATGATGCCTTTCAGAGAATTGAACTTGATCATTTCAGTAGGTTCTTTTTATTTGTTCATCTGATGATTTCTAATGATGTTTTGAGAAATTAGATCCAAAATATTAACATTACTTTGATTGAAGGGCTTGGATTTTTGTGGCAGGGTTTTGAATTTTGGACCCTTCTATTGTTTTGTGAACCTCAAGTGTTTAAAAATCATGAGTCAGTGTTCCCAAAATCATAAGATTTTAATAATAATAATAATAATGGACTTTGGGTTGTTTTGCCTTTTTTCATTTGAAACCTGTATGGTTCATGTTTTCAAGCTTTTCTCTGGAACCATGAGGGTTAGAAACTTGATTTTCTTTATAAAGCAGAGATTCTAGTGTAATTGCAGGAACTGGGACTTTAAGAAAAATACTAAATATCACTAAATTTCTGATGAATTTGCAAGAGTTGCTTCTAATAATTCAAAATCTGTCTTGAGTATCCTTATACAGGTAGCTAAATTTGTATATTCCATGGAGTGAAAGTGCACAAGTTAAGTGCAAATATTTGTCTAGATTAAGCAGTAATATTAATTAACACATTTTGGCTCTTCATCAAAAGAGACAGCTAGTGTCCCAAAATATGTAAGTATGAAATATATGTTTGAAATATCTGAGATTATCGTTTGTTTAAATATCAAGTGAAAGCAGCATATGAAGGCCCCTGTGCTGGTACTTGCTGGCACAGATGTTTTTTGAATACTGATCTTTCAACAGCAGCTTCAGGGCTAGTTCAGTGAATCACCACTTATTGAAGACAATCATTTCAGAGATAAAGAAAAAGAACCTCTAACATAGTGGAAGAGCCACCATCTTAAAAATACATAGCAAGCTAACCCCAGACCTCCATCCTCTACCAGAAAAAAAAAATTGCTGAACTGAATTGCAGAATGTTCAGTATCAAGTCCTGGATCAGTAGCAGGATTGAGGTCCAATACCTTGTTTCCCTTCAGGACTAGAAAGCATATCTTTATGTCATCCAGGGATAGAGATTCCCATATAGCCCTGGAAGGTCCCAAAATGATTGCACTTTAAAATGGTGACATTTGATGTATAGAAAAGCTGATTTAGGTCAGTTTAAGTAGTATTCTAAATGCATATAAAAGACTCCTTATACTCCTTCCAGCCTTCTGCCCAGATGGTGACAATAGATGGGTAGTTACAGCTTGCCTTGAAGGTCACAAGACCTAGGCTATGGCAGATTGGTTGAAGAGATCAAGGGACCCCTCCCAGAGAATGCCTTACCAGCAGCTCTCTCATTGTAATGGAGACTCCAGCTGAAGTGCCTCTATTGATCTCAGCTGCAGCAGTATGACATGAGGAATGCAGTGATCTTTCCAGGGAACCAGATCCCAAACCAGTTAGACCTTTACAGGATTAAAGGCAATACAGTGAGTTCCACTTGGAAGCCAGGGTGAATTCCAGAGCACTTGGGGTAATGTGCTCTTGGCATGGAACCCTGCTTAATAAGCAAGGCACCACATTCTGCACCACCTTCAGCTTCTAAATGGTACCGAAGTGCAGCTCCACATAGAGTGCTCTACAGCACTCTAATGTTAAGGTGATAAATGGGCAGCAGGATGGGCTTGTAGTTAAGGCATTGGTCTGGGGCTCAGGAGATCTGTGTTCATTTACAAATTCTGTCACAGACTCCTGTGGGCCATAGGTAAATTGCTTGATTCTCCCTATGCCTCAGTTCTCGATCTGTATAATAGGACTAGTAATACTTCCTTACCTCTCAGAGGTAATGCAAGGATAAATTCAGCCCAGGATCTAACCCACCCAAATTATGCACCCGCGTTACAAATGGAACACTCAGTCCTTGTAGTAGGGATGCCAACATAAGCTCTTCTGGATGCCTCCCACCTTCCACCAGCTTTCACTGTCTTGTCCAGATTAAGTCATATCCAAGCCCCAGCTTCATTTAGGTACTGGGTAATTTGGTCTTCTCTGACTGGGTCAGACATGATTAAGAAGTGAAGCTGTTTTTCCTCAGTATACTGAATGCATTGCAGAACATGTCTCCTCACAGATTCCCCCAAAGGCTTTTCTACACTCTTTGAATAGGAAGAGTGACAAGATAGCCCCCTGTGGTATCTGGAGGGACAAACCTTGTCACAGAGGAGCAATTGTCCACAACTACCCTTTGGATTTTCTCAAAAAAAGCCACTCAAGAACAGCACGATCCATCCCTACAAGATCTGCAGATAAGTCAATAGTATCTCAAGATCAGTGTTAAGGCTGCTGATAGATTTAAAAGAATTAGCACCGATACTCAGTCTTCCTCTTTTGTTAGGAGGAGGTCATATTTCATGCAACCCATGCAATTTCTACTCTCTGCCGCATTAGGCTATACATTTTACTCTTTGGAACGGAGTAATTTTGCAACAGAGCAAGATCAAGTTCCCTTGTGTTTCCTGTTCTAATGAACAGTTTTACCTTGTTCTTTATAGCCCCTTACCTTACTGCATCATTAGATTTTTGTAAATACATTTATTTTTAAAAGTATGGGCAAGAAGTGTTTAAAAATAATTGATTCTAAGAATTCTTTACACTAGATAAACTTGAGTATTCTGAAGGCTGATATAATAAGATTATAACTTCTTCATTAATGTTTATGACCTGGTGCTGTAAACCCCATGGATTGACAGAACTGAGCTGAGGGAGCCTTTATGCTCTATTGCATCACTGTCTACTTAGGCACTCTTCACTCCATGGATCACCAGTGGGAGCCGCGATCGGCCAAACCTGCGGACGGGGCAGGTAAACAAACCGGCCTGGCCCGCCAGGGGCTTTCCCTACACAAGCGGCGTCCCAAGTTTGGGAAACACTGGTCTAAATAAATTTTTTAAAAAATTGTGCACAGTGTGGACAAAATCTACTGCAAATATCTGTTACAACACTGTCCAGATGTTCCCCTAACTAGTAAGTTCACATTTTTTGTCATTCCTGTAATACATTTAAAAAATATATACATTAACAATAATAAAAAGGGCTCCCAGGCTGAATTCTTGTTTACCAGGTTTAAATCCAAACTGGATTTTAACCCCGTGATAGATTTTTTTTTAAAACCAATATCCTATTTTTACTGTATGAAACAAGATTCACAATCAGTATGTTGATGCATTTCCATAGATACTGTCTGCAATAAAAAGGCAATGGAAACATTAGACAGACTGTTCTGTTTAACCGCAGCATTGTTAATGAATTAGGCTACGCTGGGACTGAAATCATCTGGAATATTTTCCTATACCTATTGCAAACAGGTTGAATTATTATGTATATCCCTCTGATATAGGCAGTGAGTCAAGAGGAATAGAATAATTTCGCATGTATCTCTGTTGACAGCAAAAACAAAAAAAGAAGAGGAGGAGGAAGTAAGTCAGCCTGCTATACAAGAATATAGAGTGGCTCTGTGCCAGTGAAAGCATTCTTTTTTCACTGGCAGAACAGGTTTGCGTACTGTGTGTATTCCTTTGAGCTGTGTAACACAAAATACTCTGACAGAGGTTCAGTGATCTTAATAATTTCCCCTTATTGGCCAAGACAAATTTGGCTGCTGCTTCTCTTGGAGATGGCAATGGTAGTTGTTCCCAGCTGACTGCAGAAAGGAGTTGACCTAACACCCAGAAGCAGATCATTTGAGGATTTCTTTCTATGCTGCTCAAATATTTTTCTCAAGGCATACTTTTAATACCGCTATATATGTAATAAAATATTTGGGTGTGTTTGGAAAAAGTGTTTATAGTCCTCCTCTGTGCCAGAAAGGATTGCACATTAATAGGGAAGAAGAGGTTTAGGCCTATATCCTCATGTCAAGGTCTCTCCTATAGATGCTTCTCCAGAAGAGGCAGTGTTAGTCCAGCACCATCAGGTGGATTTTGTTCCCCTTCTCCCGGCCATCTCTTTTGATGTTAAAATGGACCTAGTGGGCTGGACTCATCTACTTTTTCCTTCTAGCTAAAAAATATATTTTCTGAGACTGGGATTTTGAAAGGTTCTTAAGGAAACTGGGTGTTTAAAATCCAGTTCAATTGGATGCCCTAATGCCCTTAGGCTCTTTTCACAATCTCAGCATGGGGATTATCTCCTTTACAAGGGTTATCAACTCAATGCAAGACTCTCTTGGACTTTCCATTATCTAAAATATAATGAAGACATATTGGAATAATGAGCTCACCCTTAAAAATATTATCTACCTACCTGAGGTACCTGCAGTCTCCCAAGAAGCCTGCCTTGATGCTCCTAAAGTGGATCTTTTTATTGTGGCCTGTTCCAAATTCTTATCCATTTCACTACATTTGAATGTCATCTTATGATATTCTTTTGATGAAAAGGCAGAGGGGACCTTGACTAACAAATTGGAGATGGCAGCATCTCACTTAAGAGTTCCTGTCTTACCCATTGTATATTTCTGCAGTCATTCAGCGTCTGGATTGAAGAAATATACAGCTGGAATACAAGATCCCCTGAAGTGTTAAAAAGAATATCATCAAATGTAACTGGGCCGCCCATGGCTTCAGTGGTACAACTCAGCATGTAGTAAATATGATCCTTCATTATAGGAAGCTTTGTTCTGGTCAAAAGAGCTCCCTGTTTAAGATCTTGGAAATCATAATACAGGAGCATATAAACTAAGACTGATGTCTTTCACTGTTTTTTTGATCCCCTGCCCACTTCTGCCAGGACCATACCTTAATTTTGAGTGTTTTCCTCTCTTACAACTTGGGAGAGCACTTAGTGGATGCAGTTAAACATCTCTTCCAGATTCAGGCCCTGTCCCAATTTTCAAAGATGTTGTTCTGAGGTGGTCTGTTGTCATCGATTTGTGGTGCTGGCAGGGCTTTACCTTATTAGCCCTCAAGTGCTTAGTAAGTCTGCGCCATCCTTAGTCCAACAAGACTATCTTAGTACTACTGTCGTAGGATTTTGATCAAACCTTTATTTAACTCTGACGTTTCTCTTGTCCATACTGGTTCCATACATTTTTAACCATTCTGTCAGTAAACACGTTGCCTTTTCAGAGCTTGGTTTCACAATATCTGCCAAGGATAAAGTTGAGGGCTGAAGTGCTCCAAGTGTTCTTTCATGTTGTAAGCAAATCTTTTTGGAGTAATTTTGTTTCTGTTGCTCAATGAGCACACTAATTTTAACAAAAGTTTTAAAGAAAGTGACATTTAAACTTTGTTAAAACAGTTTAATAGTTTAAATGAAAAATACAAATTTAGGTATAATGGTTCATAAGAGAGATAGTAAATCAAGAAAAGATTTTTTTAAATTGTTAATACAGCTCTGAAGGTGATTTCTTTGTGAAGCCACTTGTGAGTATCTGTCTCCAAAGGAAAACAAAAATATCCTGCTGAATGGATTGTACATCGGAGGTGCCAGAATTATTTACATATATATCTTAGATAAGAGAAAAATTAAAAGTGTAAGTCAATCAAAATATAATAGACCATTCCCATTATCAACTCCCTGCCCTTCCGGTCCCTGAGTGATGAGTTAGTGTCACCACACTGACCCACTTTGCTTCTGCAGCAGAGTCCCTGCCTCTCTTCCCCCTCCCTGGGCAAGCCAGACAACGCACTCCCCACCCTCCCCACACATTTAAGGTGTGGTGCGGACAGTATCAAGAATGAAAAGTAATAATAAAATGTTACATATGTGTCTAAGGAACTATATTATTTGGCTGTTTGCACAAGGGGGCAGAGTTAAGGTTGTACATAGTCTGCCTTTTACTTTGGCATTTTCTGATTGAATGCTTAACTTTGCAACGTTAATAGTTTTATTTTTTTAATGGAAGTTCCTATTTGGTGTTATCAGGATCTTCCCAGTCTACGTACATTGATATGTACAGTCCATGTACATTTGTTAACCCTTTTCTTCTCTAGACACGAAAATATCTCACCAGCGATCATTTCCCCACTGTTTTAATCTGTCACAAATGTCTCGTCTTACCCCATTCGCAAAAAATGAAACATTTGGGCCTCAATCATCCAAAGACATGTATACACACTTAGCTTTATGTGCTATGATTAGTCCCTTTGAAGTCAAGACTACTCATAGGGAATAAAATAGTCACATATGTTAAGTTTTTGCAGGACCAGGGTGTATGTATTCCTGTAAATTTTTTTGCTTTTACTATTGTGTGTGAAGGCAGTTTCTGCTTGTCTAAAAGCCAAAACTGATTTTATTTTAGCAAATACCTCATTTCTATTTTTTCTCAATGGTAAAAGCTGTTTCTGTTGGTGAAAATGGATAGATTGCATATTTTAGTAAAGTCTCATGTTATTTGTCAATGAGAACTCGGCAGCAGCATTATTATTTGATGAGTGTAGGTGTGGGCTGTCATTCAGATTGTGTTTCAAATTACTGTAAGCTATTTATTTTGCTTTAAAAATAATTTTAAAAATTGTAATTGTGATTTCTTTATATTGATGTCCTTTTGTTACATAGTCCCTTCTAGTGAGTGACTGGGAAAAATGGTTTTTTATTTTTGTTTTGCTTGGAGTCAAACAGGAATATGCTGGTTAAAGGGATTCTGTGGTAGAGTTGGACTGGGGAGGGCCTGAGGGAACTCGGGGAGCCATGTACCACCAGCAGCTTGTCTGTGCTAACTAATTATAGCTAGTGTATTGTTTACTTTAGTGGTGTACTCCTTATTTATTAGCTGCTTAGCTACTGCCTGCCTTGGAGTTACAGGCTTGCAGCCAGTTGCTTCAGGGATGGTATAGTTGGAGGGGACGGGTATCAGCCACTACAGGAAATCACAACTCCCTGACCTTGTCATGTATTTTAAAATAGAGAAAAATATTGACAACAGAGGGGAATCGGAGGGTCAAAAAGTGAACTGGACAAGGAGAAAAAATTGGGAAAACTTCAAGGACCTTTTCTCTGTCTATAAGGACTGATAGATAAAAATAGACTTAAGAAGGTTTAGAGACAAGATTTACAATAAACACAAAGGGTAACATTTTCATAAGTGTCTCCGTGATTTGGGAGTGTCTTGTATCCAAAAGAAACTAAGGTCTGGTCTACACGGAAGGGTACTAGTTTCAGTATAGGTGTGATTTTATACCGCTTTAGTTAAACTGGTGCAACTATGTGTGGACATTCTTATATAAGTTTCAACCTGGTTTATATCTGTTTATTTAGCTTAGCACAAGCTAAACTGATATAAGAGAGTCCACACACACAAAGATGCACCAGTTTAGCTCAATGATTTGAGTTAAATCAGTGCAATCTCTGTGTATAGACAGGCGCTAAGTCACTTCGGAGCCCAAGTAACTGAGACTTAGCCTCCTATGGCTATGACTACACTGCATCTGGGAGGGAGTCTTCCAGCCCATGCTGACAGACGTGCTAGCGGTGCTCGTGCTAGCATACTAAAAGTAACTGTGTAGATGTTGTAGCTTGGGGTGGAGCTCAGGATCTCAAGCCTAGGATGGGCTATTTTAGTGGTGCTGCTGGGGAGGGGAGAATGTATGACTTCTAATAGAAACATGATATTTTCCTACAACTGTATTTGAGAAAGTGGAAGACATCACAAACATTATCCATAGCGCATGGAAACGGTGGCTGTTCATGCCAAAATCAGCAGATAAGACGTATTTCCCCTGCTTTGCTGAACGTATCAGTCTCTTGCAGAGCCATGACAATAACAGTGAGACGCTGTATGAAGCTGCACTTCTCTACAGTGGGCCCTTTACTGAACAGTTTAAAGGAAGCTCAGTTAGCAGAACCAGCAGAGTGCAGGACCCATAAAAAGGCAAAGTTCCAATCTCCAAAGAAGGAGGTAGAAAGTAAAGGGAACATAACAGGTTAAACAGCTTCGGCCAAAGATGTGAGTACCCCTAGGCAGACCAGCATCTCTAATCATTGGTAGTGGTACTAGCTCTGAGGGGAGGGAAACTCAGGCTGGTGCTCTCATGTAACATTAAAAAGGACAAGCATTCTGTCAGGGGAAAAAGGCATTGGCGTGGGATTTCTTCTCTTGATCAAAAAGACAGCAGCACTGCAGTCTTGCTTTCCGTATAGAATAGGTGTTAGCAGAGGGGATTTTTTTTCCTGGGCTTTATCACTAATCTATGATGCTTCTTCCCAAGATATAAAAGAAGTCACCTAGCTTTCTGTCTCCTTAAGAGATTTGGGCTTGTCTCAATTTTAATCTTCTTTGTTACTTTTTTCCTATTGCAGTTAGAGATTTTTAAGGAATGCTTTTACAAAGCAGTATGCACATGCAGCTCTGATGGACATAGAAAATACGTCAAATGTCTGGCTCTCCAAAAGTCAACATTAGTTCTGTGTTCTTTGCTAACAATTCTTCATAAATACCAGCAAATGCAGGTTCAGAAGACTGCTTTTGCCTCCCTTGATTGAGGTAAGAAGCTCTTTCTCTCAACTTTTTCTTCTTGGGAAAAGTTGACAGCCATTAGTCCTTACTTTTTGGTAGAGCTCTTGCTGAGAAAAAATTCTCTTCAGTTCTTCTTAGCCCCAGTTATAACCACAACTTTCAGAGCTCACTTTTATGTTCTTGTTAAATTCAGCTGTTACCTTACTTTAATAACAGAAGGAACATCTATATAAGAATTGTATGTACTGTTCTTAGTATTTTTGTGAGCTGTGCAGATAATTCCAGAGGATGTAAGAAGAGAGGAGGCTTTTTTACATTCTTCTAATTTCACAAGATATCTTCACTGGTTCACAGCCAGCACCGGAAGAATTTTAAAAGAACACAAGTTTAAAATAAATGTCTTTTTAGAAGAAAATACAAAGAAAAATGTCATCCTTGGCTAATCCCTATCTTCCTTCACCACTCCATCATTGTACAAAGATATGGCATTCTGCACATTTCCATCCCACCTGGTAGCTGAAGTTTTACATCCAAACAGAAATGCCCTATGTCTCTCTGCAAACCTGAAGGTATCTCCTACCACTTGTTTGATAACAACTTCTTAATTTCTTCAGCAGTATACTCTGACTCAGGGAGTATGATTTCTGAAACTAAAATATTGAAAGAATCCAAAAGGTGACTATCTAAGTGCATTCCCTTATCTGCTTTAAGAATTGCTTTCTATCTAAATCTTGAATAAGTTATTGAAGATTTTAATCACGAAATCTAGTTGATATTACTAAATGCAAAATCAACAACTGATTTTACTTTTAACTGCGCATGTTCGTTGGCTGCTCCTGCTTATAGACAGGAAGAATTACAAAGTGTGGTCTTTGATTCCATGCTAGATCAGCAGACTTCCTCAACCCTCACCCATTTGTTCATGGCTGAATCGTTGTGAAAACAATCATAAGTTATGTTAGTGAATTCTTCAAGTTTCACCTGAGATTAAAAAATCCTTTACTTATGGTTTCATGGGAGATAATCACAGAAGCCTCTAGAGTATAATTTTAAAGTAGTGATTCTAAAGCAACTTCCACTTTTATAGACTATTTCCTCTAGTTCTGCATGGTCAAATAATATAAAGCATCTACTCTTTAAGCTAAGAAATCTCAGGCATCTGGTCAATTTGCAGCAAAAAGTTACTAATTATGAAGCATAAATAATATATATTCCCCCTCCCCCTTGGGAAAACGTAAGAACCTTAAAAATTTTATTACTGATTCAATAGACATCTTCTTGATAATGTAGTGGAAAGACTCTAAACTTCCAAATATCAGCTTTGAATATCCAAAGGTTTTATGGCTCATAAGCTGGTATTCTTCACTATATTTACTTTAGCTAATGTACTCCAGTTAATTGTTCAAAATTTGTGATCTACTGGTGAGTTTGGAGTGAAATTGGGGATTTTCATATAATCGCTATAGCAAGAGGCATCACATACAACTTTTAAAAGGGCTTGTGCTATCTTCTTTTATTAAACTACCGTAATTCATCCACTTGATCATCAAAATGTTTTTTCATACCTAATGGTCTAAGTCAGTGGTTCCCAAGGTGGGGTTCCCGGACCCAAGGGATCCGCTGTGGATTATGCAGGGGTCCGTCCCTTGAGCCAGTGCTGGAATGGTTTTGCTACATGGAGGATGCCATTTTGTTCTCAAAATGGTGTCCTCCACACAACATGACATTGCACAGACAGTGCAAGAGATCATGCTAGCAGGAGTATTCCAAAGTACCGGAAATGAAAAGGGTCCGGGTCATCTAGTCAGATGCCCAAGGAGTCCTGGGGGAAAAAAGTTTGGGAGCCACCTTGTTTCTCATCTTCATGTTGCTTAATTACTACATATTGTTGTGGCAAATGTATTAAATTGTGCGGAGGAAGCAGTTGGGTGAAAAGGAAAGCAAAAATTCTCATTGTGGAAATGTTACTCAAAATGTAGGTTCTGCAGAATAGTTTTTTGCTCCTCTTAACTAAATAATGACTTCACCCCTAATCCTTTCCACATAGGAGGAGTCTATAAACAAGAACCCACTATAGGTTACTAATCAAATTTTTAGTTACTTAGTTTAACTGTATATTTAGAGACATTGCTGTTTAATTTAAAAGCAGGGTATATATTTAATGGAGTCCACTTCAGTTGGAGGCATATTACAAATCAGATGCAGGACAATGTGGGCAAAGGAAAGTTTTCCCAAATAACTTGGGCTATCACATACAACAGACAGGAAATCATAATTTAAAACTTTCGGAACTGTTTAATACCTCATTGCACCTGATATCTTTGGCTGCCTGCTTTGGGAACAGATGAAAATGTCTTGATTTTTGTTCTGCACATTGTGGTATCACTTTATCCAGAAAAACACACTAACAGCATCTTCCACCTTTACTTTCTCCCTCTCAAGGCAAAGCTACCTGAATTCTGTGTGGTTAGAATGAACATCAAGTAAAATAGACAAATCAAGCGGTATCAGATTAATCCTCCTTAAGCAGCTTATCCTCCAGTTGCATAAATGACTACATATCATGGAGAACTTGTTCAGAATTGACACCAAACTAGAGAGAGTGAGTGTGTGTGTGTGTGTGTATAAATCAATGGTTTTAGCTACCTACTTTGAAGTCTACCCTTCAGTTGAATTCTTCTTCTAAATCTTGATAATGGAACACTTCTGGCTGACTGTACCATATCATCATGACAATAGATATACGAGAAGCATGTCATGTTAACAGAATACTACAACAGTCACACTTTGTCTTGACAGGGGAATTGCAGCATATATAGAGTAATTCATGTTGACATTAAGAACTTGCAGATGGACAAATTAAATAGTGAAATCATTAAAGAAATGTATCTAACTAGTTGAGTGGTCTTAGCAAATTGGTTGAGCCAGTTACTAAATCCAAAAGGTTTTGAAGGAGATTTCTTCACCACCACAAATTCCAGATTATATATTTATTTGTGGCTGGGCTAAAAACATATGCATTCCAAAGATTTGCTAAAAACAAAAGATCTCCTTGCTCAAATATTTTGATAAAATCCTTAATTTTAAAATTTTAGACAAATTCTGAGATCTTTTTTACCCACTTGAACTTTGAGAAATAAGTGTGAAAAGGAGTCTAGAGACTAGCTGAGGATAAGGCATTGTAAACTTATTTAAATATTTTATTTCACTCTATTTAAAAAGATATGTCTGTAATTTGATAGCCAATTTCATCTTAAATTTGTATTAAATATTTTAAAGACTACTTACACAATTCCATGTGTATCCTTCATTTAGACTGTTTTCCTTTGTGCAAATCAGATTTTTGTCCAGATAAAACAAAGATGAGACTTTAAATAGGAAAATAAACACATCTTAAGAGATACTATTTATAAAAGAATCTCTTCTCTAATATCTTTGATAGTTCACAATTTTTATTCCCAGAAATTTCTTTTATTGAACGGATAATATTTTTTTTGCTTTAACGTGTTTACAAACTGTCTAAAATGCTGAGTTCTTAGGATGAATATAGTCTCCATGGTTAGTCCACTTGGTGAGAAAATAGTATCTTATTTCTTTTTCTGCAAGACATGTATAAGTCCATAACCATAAATGCACACAGGTAAACCATTCTAAGAACAACAAAGGGGGCCTATTTTGCCACCCCTGTCTGTTTTCAAGTAGAGTCACCTTTCCTCCCTCCATAGGGCTTCGCTTCCTGACCTTTTCCTGATAGATGGGTAGTGCCAATATGAGTTTTAAAATAGTCAGGAGCCACTGATGTCCTGGAACTGCACTGTTCTTCTCAGACTTTAATCCTTTCTCCATATTATCTCCTTCTCAGATTTTCAGTGTCCCAGGCAGGGCTGGCTCTGGCTTTCTGGCCGCCCCAAGCAACAACAACAACAACAAAAACGCGGCGCGGCCGGAGCCAGGGTGCAGGGGTACTCCCTGCCCTGCAGATGTGCCCTGGCTAGCGAGGGGTGGCGGAGGGAGTGGGGGGAGAGAGAGAAGGGGGCGGCCGTGCCCCCTGCCGGGAGGGCTCCACACCGCTCCGATCGGCTCGGAGGGAAGGACACGGGCTGCCCTGCCGGGCTTGCTGCAGGGCGCTCCCGTCCTCCACGCCGCTGCCCCCTACAGGGCGGCCGGAGCGGAACAACAACAACAAAAAAAGCAGCCGTGCCGCCCTAGGATTGGGCGGAATGCCGCCTCCTACAAGCTGCCACCCCAAGCACCAGCTTGCTCGGCTGGTGCCTGGAGCCGGCCCTGGTCCCAGGTATTCAGGAGCTGTATTGCATAAACAACCATAAAACAACCATGTTTTAAGCGTCAGAGATACCACTCCCTTCAGGGCCTGTCACTCCAATTCTGATGTCAGCCAAAGGTGGTAGCTAAAGAGCATAATGAGTGGCTCCCTTTCACCCAGTCATTTTGCATATTCCCAGCCTGAGATGAATGGTAAAAAGGGTTCAGACTCAGATCCCTATTTGGCTGGGCTATAAGCAAACTTAAAGAATAACTTTTACATGTGTTTGTCAGAAAATATAAAGGTTGCATATTTAAGTTATTTTTTAAAGCCCAAAGTGAACTTGAGTATGAGTACCTTCCAAAATAACTCCAGAACAACAACATTCATATTGCTTTAGTTTCTGATTCGAATCAGTGACATGCTTTTACTGCTCTTGGGTCTCCCTTGTGGCAGTGTGTTGTACTGTGGCCAAGCCCTTGGGCCATCTCAAAACTGTTTATTTTAAAACTACAGTATTATTACCGAAGGCTTTCTTACACAAAAAGTCTGTGAGCAAGGGACCAAGCTGTTCTATAACCCTTATTTAACTCATATTCTTATTCTGGACTGCCCCTTAATATGGCTGTAACTTCTCTAGGCTCACATATGGAAGATGGCCCATACTGATGAAGTACTGAAGGGTGAATTGACTGCATGCCAATAAGGGGTAAAATTCTGGAAGGCTGGCTAAATACAAACGTGCCGCTAATTTCCTTCAGAGGTAAACAAACAGGTTTTTCTGTTAATGTTTGTCAGGATTTTGCTAACAGACATTTGCAGACTCTAGCTCAGGATAATAATACATTTTATTTATATGGTGCCTATTTGTCATGGAACCCTGTAGCACTTTGATAAATAGATGACAGTAAGTATTTAAAAGGACTGAAAACTTTAGCAAATAGAAAAATCTTGGCCGTGACAGGCCAGTTCCCTGATACTTTTAAAGTTGGAAGGCCAAGCATTCTGGAAGCACAGGCCTGCAGAGTCAAAAATATATACTAGTTAGGACCCAGATTGAACCAAAAGCCTTATTCTCTCCCATTAAGAGGGCACAGTCCTAAATAGGGTGATAAAAGCTCATTATGAAAATTGGAACTATCCCCCTTTAGGTTTTTAAACTTTAAAATTAAAGTCCCGATTGTATTCCACACACACGTAAATTGGCAACCATTGCAGAAAGTGAAATAGAAGGTAGACCGAACTCCCTCTTCCCACCCCTCATGATTGTGCTGTTTCCTTCTGTACTAGCTGAAGGCAGCGGATCTGCTGCATGGGCTCCCCATTGTGAAACATGGTACCATATTACAATATGGAGGTCATCACAGCGGCATTTGATTACCAGGTCAGAATGCGAAAGGGAAGGCTGGCAGGCTGGCAACATTTTTAGTTAGTTTTCTGTCCTAACCACAGTTGGCACCTGATCATATAGTCAGCTCTGTGTCCAGGTCCACACCACCAGGGTCATGATTTGTTCATTCATGATTCATTATCAGAGGCCTGAGGGAGTACAACTTCCCTTGCACCTGACCAAACCTAACCAATCAGCATATTTATATATCTTCCTAGGATTCAGTCTCAATACATTTCTAGTCATACCCTCATGGATCTCAATGACACAGATCTATAGGTATAGCAAATTCATTAAAGGCCCTACTGCAGCAGAGCACTTAGAGCATGTGCCCAACTTTAAGCACATGAAACCTAAGCCTGGAGAGAGAGAGAGAGAGACACTTTGGGAATTATCTGCATAACAAAGTGATATCCCAAACTATATATTTGTAAAATGTTTCCCCAAAGCGTGTCTTTTGGTATATATACTAACTGCATCAGAGCCAATGCTAACCCAGGGAGAACACCACTTACAGTGTAGTCCAAGGAGATGAGAATTCTTCTATTGTCATTGTGGCTCTGCTTCTATGGGTGATCTTATCTTCTGTGCTTATCTCTTTGCCTTTGTTATTCATATCCAATGCTTGGGTGAAGATAAGCTCTTATGCAGAACAAATATTTGCAAAAATTCCTTATCCCTTTATTTCTATTTAAAGGAATGTTGACTACTAATTTTTGACATTGGTACAATCAACTGAAAAACCCATTGACTGGTTTTCCACACTCAGCTTGATTATGCGTCCTGTATTTTAGACTCCTTTATCTGGATTCTTATCTTGTATCATGATGCTATTGGTTGCATTTGCCTTTGCATGTTAACAAGCGTAAGAGTGAGTGAGTGACAGTATGACATTGCCGCTAGAGGAGATATTTTCTGCACAAAGACATGGCATTTCTGTAACTCAGATAGCCCTACTCAAAAACTCATATTTGATGAGCAGAGTTGAGGACCACCTTGTAAAATGATGCCATACCAGAGTAATATGTGCGTATGATAGACATGAGAAATTATGCACATTATGGGTATTGAGTTATTTCTGATGATGCACACTTTTCAGAAGAAAGGAATATTTCAATGATACGTGAGTTCAAAAATTTAAGGAAATCATTTTCACAGACAAGAAAGATTAAATTTTAGCTATAATCGGCTAGGATAAGGCTTCTGCGTGGATGAGGAAAGAGATTTTATTCTAGAAGTCTCCAACTCATTTGGCTCCCACGAGAGGCCTATGCTAAATTGGGGAAATGTAATTCTGAGATTCAGCCAGATTGTGCCGAGTAGACTGGAGAGAGTAAGAAACAGTAGTCAGTACTTTCTGTCAGCTTTCTTGTAACATTTCTGTTAACTAGAACTGCAAGGTATTGGATCTTAGACTCCTGCTTTAGTTGTCTAATCAGCTTCAGTTTAGCTGACTTATGCAATAGATAATTGAGAAGTAATCACTAAGAGTTTGCTAATCAAGTGGAAGATGTATGAATATTGGGGTTGATTTCTGATGTACTGCACAGGTACTGTAGAAGGTTACCTCGTCTGATTGAAGTTTTTTTTTCCTTTTGTAAAAAAAAGCAGCATAATTAATCAGGCTGTAATGAATTCAGGTACTGCCATTTGTCACCTCAACAGAGAAGTTATCAGAGCAGGTTGAAATCCAAATTGGAAATATGGTTACTATTACTATTGATTATTTTTAAAATATTTTAACGTGTAATGTAATAATAGATTCCTTTTGTTAATGCTTGGGAAGGCAGATGTCATATTGTCTGGCTTTAAATATATATTCAGGAATGATTGTCAGACAATTAACCTAAAATTATGTAAAGCTTAAAATTGTAAAATATCTCGTAAAGTGGAACAATATTTAGGAGATTTTTTCCTATAAATGAATGTGCCAGTTTTGCCTGGAAATATTGCATAGCCACATGTGGAGTCTCTACAGTTTGAAATGGAAAAATCAACTCAAATTCATCTTTAGAATGAAAAATCTCAGATATATAGTGTGGAGGTTTTATGAAATGACCAAAATTTTACAGTGTTACACCTAATGTGGTATTAGTTGTGTTAACTGTTATAATCTATAACATTGGGGGGGGGGGAGGGGTTAACTGCTTTGGGAAGAGAACTCATGAGCTAAGCAGGGTCAGGCCTGGCTGTTCAGTACTTCAGTGGGAGACCTCCAGAGCAAACCAATGTTCTGCAAGAAGTAATTTAACTCTCAGCCACTTCCTTGTTACTGAGGTGGTTTTGTATGACTTTTTATTGAGATGTGAGATTGAACTACTAAGAGACATCACAGAGAGCTGAATTTGCATTTGTTGAATTATCTTGGTAACAGTACTTTTCTTTCTCTGTTAATACATTTTCATCCATAATCATTCTCTCTGCACGCGCAGTGCAGAAGAAACAGAACAGTTATCTTTTTCATGTAACTCTTTAACAGTTAACAACTTACCCAACACTATCCCAGCAATAGTTAGGAGGCCAAGGTTTAGTCTACACTACCGCTTAAGTCGATGTAACTTATGTCACTCGGGAGTGTGAAAAAGCCACCCCCCCAAGCAATGCAAGTTACATGGACGTAAAGCAGTGTCCACACCATGCTATGTCTGCAGGGAGACATTCTTCTGCTCACATAGCTTCCGCCTCTCGTTGAGCTGGAGTAATTATACCGACTGGAGCGTGCACTCCCATTGGCATATCGCGTCTTCACCAGACATGCTACAGTGGCGCAGCTGCATCAGTGCCACTGTGCTGATGTACTGCAGTAGTCTAGACTAGCCCTCAATCTCTGTTTTAAAAAAAAAAAAGCTGGTAAATTGAGATAAATAGGATCACAGGAACAAATTGTTTAGTTGTGCTGGCTTGGCCATCAACTCTCTCTCTCTCTCAGGATGGAAAAGGGTCCATGTCACCATGTACTTGGGATATTTGTTGTTCCTATAGTACATGGAGCTTCTCTATGCCTGTATGCCTGAATTCAGAGCTCCCTATAATAATCTAGCAAAGGGGAGCTAAGGAACACGCACAGGGAAGTATTAAGTAACTGTTCTTATTAAATATACAAGCCATATTGTGAAGCAATAATGCAAGTGCCTAGTAATCCCTTTTCTTCACCTACTGTGTCTGTCTGCTCTTTTCTTGTATGCCAGCAATTTCATAAGAATCCTGCTCTCTAACTACTTCAGAGAACCAGAATCTTGTAAACATTTCTTTATCATTGGCACAGAATAATAAAGCAGACAGACAACTGTCACATGAATGATTGTGTAACTTGTACACATGCCTGTGTCCCAAAACAGGGCAGGCAGATGATATTTTTAGCCCACTAGCCATAACTGTGTGAACTAGAAGAGGGATAAACCCATTTGCGTGAAGTTTTAATATACTCAAACACTGAAGATTCATAATTTGGACAGGACCCAGAACCTTTCAAGATTCATACTCTCTAAATTGATTACAGTAAGAGGGCTGAAGAATCTGCAGCAGATCAGGTGGAAATTTAATGACATTATGTTTAGTAGTATCTTCCCCCCAAGTTTGGTTGCAGTGAATGTGTGAAAGTGGAGAAATATCAGAGTTGAATGTTATGTTGGTTCCTTTTGCTCCATTCCCTGGATGCTATCCAGCACTTCTGACGCTACATGTCATCTGACTGAAGCAATGGGGAGGGTTTTGGAGGTGATCCTTGGTCATTATTATCAATTACATGACAATCACCTTTGTCCACCTCCCTTGTCCTTCTAATGATGATTTCTTGTACTAAGGATTTTGGAGGTTTGAGAAGACTTTATTCCCCATATATGGTGATGATGGTTATCTCTGCTTCCCACCATAAAATATAGAGGTGAAAGCACCTGTTAGGTGCATAAAGATTATTATTTATTACTTATTTTATTATTAATGTTTATGATGGTAGTGCCAAAGGACCAACCAAGAATGGGTCCCTTTGTGTTAGGCACTCTACAAACATGTGTTGCAAAACTCCTACAAGTCTTTGTTAAAAACAAACAAACAACCCCTCTCCCCAAAAAATTCTAGGTACTGTTTATAAGACCTACAAGGTCTCCGAGTTCCACCATGTTTAAATATAACCATAAAAATACTAGCACTTACGTTTATTTTCCCTTTAATTTATGTAAGTGTATTTAGTCAAGGCTTAACATTAATTTGTTGAGATCTGATGCAGTCTGAATTTTTCCACACTAGTGCTACACCACCATATTCCGATCCCAGACAGATCAGTCCCTTGTGATGTATTCTGATAGCTGGCCACCACTTTTTACTTTTCTTTTTGCCTTTCCTCTCTCTCCCCCCAGTTCCCCTCCTTCCCTTAAAAAAAATACAAATAATAATAAATTCAAGGCTACTTTGTTTTTTATGTGAAGAGTTCATTTTTATGGATTGAAACTTCAACTGGAATGAAACAGATTTTCTGTGAATTATAATCATGTTAATTAATTCTCTGTCACTCCGTTATGATAATATGGAGACATTTCAAGAGAATCTGGTCTAAAGAATAAAATGCTATAAGTATTTATATACTTTTATTTCAGTATTCTTAATAGATTTTCAAGATACAATATTTTATCAATGAAAGAGTATTTTGGAACAAGATTAACAGTGCTTAGCCAAATAATAAACTAAGTCTGAACATACATTTGTGTAGACCTTGGTCATATTAAAGAGGAAATTAGGTTGGATCTGCTGTGCCATGAGATAAAACCCCAGTCTGAGTTGGAAGTCATAACAGTTTAAAAAAAAAAAAAAGGCACAGTTTTAGAATGAAATGAGAGTGGAGACTTGGCAGGTTAGGTTTGCTTTAAGTTTATAAGAGTTAAAATAACCCTTTTTAAAATTTTGAAACTGTTATTTACATGTTACTTTATTATTCAGATTTATACTAAAAGGGCAGCAGAAGTATAAGGAAGTTGTAAATTATTTTTCTTCCCCTTTATCTCAGTGAAGATTTATTTCAAAATCTTTTTTTAATATTTTTAATTTTGTTGTTTTTGTTTTGCCAGAAAGTAACTTCTTTCTCTCTATTAATGCTACTGATAAATAAAGATGCTTTTACAAAATGCTTTCAAGCACAAAAGAAGATGGTTTTCAAGAGATTATTTTACATATTTACATATTTTACCTTAAGCATTTTGTAGTCACTGTCTACTGGTGAATGTATCAGATTTTTACACACTCTTTCAAAATGAACCAGTTTTGCTTCTAAGCCATTGCAAAGGGAGGAAATGAATTCTAACTTTTTTCACTTCATTTTCACATCCTCACATTTCCTTATTTCACATGGTTTAAAACAAAATGCCTCCAGCATTATTTTTCCTTTCTCAAGAGCAAAGTGAATGTGACTTTTCTAAGGGGGTCACAGGATGCCTCTAAGGCCTGTGGGTGTTACTGGACTGCTGCCTGCTTTCAGCTTAACTGAAGGGCTTGTCATAGTTTTCATCTCCTAAGAAATTAGCCCTAGGCGCTGGCCAGAAGCAGGAGAAGGCAGCATTATGAGTCCCACGCTGGTTATTTCCCACTGACATCAAATCCTGAGGTTTTTAAATTAATCCCACACAAAGACAACCCTTCATTTCAGTGCCAGTTTGAAATTAGACTGCAATAATGACCTTTTAAAGATGTCTACTTGTTAAGATAACCCCCTGTTGAAACTTAAAGGTAGTCCTTGCACCCTGTGTTGATAAGACATAACTGATGCTTTAGCAGATTTTGTAAAGGTGACTGGAAGTCATGGCCAGTGACTTGACCTATGCTGCCAAAAGGAATGAAACTGATAGCCAACCAAGACTGCCTACCCTTGTCTCACACTAACTCTTACATCCTGAAGCAAACAAAGGATCTTTACAAAGTTCCAGCAATCAGATTAGTTACAAACTAGCAGAAAAGAGGACTTACTTCAGCACCAGAAAAAGTTAATATTCAGATAGTTCAGGATGTGAATTCATAGCTTATATTTTAATAAATGTTTTTGTTTAAGGCAGTTGGAGAGTGTTGGGAAATTAAGTATTAACAGTAACTATTAATATAAACGACTAAAGAGAATGATTGATCTGTGTAACTCTGCAATGCTACATTTGCAGCCAAATCTGGTCTAGCAGAAAATGGTACACACAGCACAGGAGATTTTTGTCTATTGGAATAATCAGTGACTTGCATTTAGTCCTAAGTGAAAATAATCATCCTAATTTTTCCTGTATTTTCACCTTTGGGTTTTTCATCATTACTCTGTATGAATTCATCATGTGCAAAGCTGTCTTTCATTATTAATAATAAATAGGTATGAAGGTAGAGATAATATCTCTTTGCTGCAGTCAAAATAGGTATATGTAAACAAAGGTGAGACACTGAAATTGGAACTAATACTACGTATCTAGAGGTATATTCGTATTTATTTGGGTAACCTTACTATTAACATTTGTTTTTGTGCATTCAAATTATATAGAGTATTTAACAGATTGCCATCATATTGTTTTTTTGTTT
This sequence comes from Terrapene triunguis, assembly GCF_002925995.2. NCBI lineage: Eukaryota > Metazoa > Chordata > Testudines > Emydidae > Terrapene > Terrapene triunguis. The sequence goes on along the minus strand of NW_020664481.1, from coordinate 38,585,836 downwards.
GTTTGTTTTTTGTTTTTTGGTTAAAATGACTTTCAGGCATCTATGTCATTTCTTACTGCTTAGAATTGAATATTATAGACACAAACTTAATTTCAACTATAGCTCTTTGAATTTTGTGGTGTTTAAAGTAGAATGGAACATCAGTTTGATTACTCAAGCCAGTTTATGATACACACTATGTATAATATATAAAGATTTTAATAGTTTAACCTTTATCAATGGCACCTCTACTTGATGATATTAAATTTTGTATTATGTCCTATAGACTGACAACTTTTTAGCTGTATGAGAGGACTTGACCTTTGAGTGTTTTCAGTTCTTTAATTGTTGTTCTTCAAAAATATACATTAAACATTTTATTATTTTGTGGTACACTACACCATCTGCTGCCATCATACATAGAAGTCTTATTTGTAAACACTTCTGTTTCATGAAAGGTAAGTATTGTGAAATCATAGTTTGAATCCAGAGATTTTGTGTAATTTATAGAATGCAGATGTTTAATACCTTTTTTCCTTTTTTTTAACCCTTAGCATTATTTAGAAACCATAAGTATATCAAGAGCTTCCTTTCAGTGTTTCACAAATGAAAGGATTTTCAGAACACAAACACATATAAAAATAGACTGTTTAAACCTTTTTTTTTCCTGTTTAGAGTGCTAAAGAAATGTGATTATTTGGTTTTTCTGTTTAAGAAGTTAGTAGAACATTGAAGCTCTCGTTTTGTGATCATTTCTCTTCTTTTAATATATTTCACCTAGTTTAGGAGTATGGATCAGAAACTCGCAAGGAAAACTGATGCCCTTTCCTGCAGCTAAATTAACAGGAATCACGTGGAAAACAATCTGAGCCTTGTATGAAAAGGGGAGCCATTAAAATGAGCCCTAAGCTATGGACTGCACCCAATATCACTAGAACTGCACTCACTGCAGATGTGGAGGCTGGCTCTCAGGCAAACTGAGCTGTGTTGTATAGCTACAATTAAAATCAACTCCTCTGCCAAAAAATAAAAGGGAGGAGGGTAGAAGGAGAACATCAAAGACAGATTGAAATGTGTAGTTAGTAATAAGAGTGGTCTCCTCTTGAACCAAGCCCTGCAGCAATTCATGGCCCCCTTGTTAATGAGAAATTTTGACCTCTGGTTTGTAAGTTAAACTTGTAATCCCAGCTAATGAAGTAAATCAATCCCAACTTCAGTCTGTTGTTCCCATTTTTCTTTGCACACAGTGTCTGGGAGTTAGTATCCAGGTCCACAAACATGATTTGGAAAAACATAATTATTCTGTAGCTATGTAGCTGCTCACATTTTTAGATGAACTCAAGTACATCTATGCTGACAAATTATTTTAACTTTTCCATGCACTTGTGAAGCATCATATTAGATTGGCTGGTGTAACAACATTTAAATAATAGGCTTGGAATACCAGTTTAAATGGCAGGCAAAATTTATAACTTCGCAGAACATTTGTTTAGTCAACAGATTTATACTTCAGATATGTGGATTAGTCTTTTCAAAATTATTTAATGTATTTTTCTTCATTTCATGATATATTTAAGGCATAATGGCAATAGAGTATTGGCAATAGAGTATTGTGACAGGATAAAGGTCTCCCACTACAATATAAACTTTCAGGCAAAATTGAACCATTAATCAAAAATAAATGTAAAGCCAAGATGCTTATTCTGACAGTGCTGGCTCAGTCTATGAAACTTATGCTCTTGTATCTTGTAAACCACAGAGTAACAAAAAACAACAACACAGTAACTTGTTACAAATCCAGCCCCCAAATCCTCCGTGCTGGCTATAAAGTCTCTGACTGGTTTGATGCCTCACCATGTTACAACAGAAAATTGTTGCCACTAGGAACATTTGCAAAAGATCAACAAATGGCAAACATGGAGGTGTTGTCTTTGTAAATGTGGGAAGAATAAGGGAAGAAGCCAAGTTAGTATATATGGTGCCCTGAAAGAAAACTTAACTTGCTATAGAAAAATGATAGCCAGTTGGTGCTGTCCTTTTGTCTGTGACAGTAACTTGCTATCTCTGCAGACCATGCTAAGAATGAGTTGGAGCCCTTTTTTGTTCTGATCTGTTTCATTTTTAGAGAGGATGTTTTAAATTATTTTTAAAATATATTTTGATTTGTTTTTATTAATTTCCATAGTACTAGGAACACTGAGGTTTAGGAGGCGTTTCCTAGCAAAGAGAACAGAAGCTATTTCAAAATATGGTGAGTTTGTAAGCTCCCTCTCTCATTGCAAAAGACTTGCTGCATGTTTTACGTACATTTGAGTTACCCACTGCAGTTGCCTGGAAGGGGTTCAGTGAGTTACTACTTTACTCAATTTTTGGCACTTATCATTAGGTTTTCAGAGCCATATCCCTGTGATTTCCTCCACATATGAAAGAGAAACTTACTATTTCTATTTTGTAGGTTGTTCACATTTAGACTTTTTGCTCAAAAGGGGAGCAAATGGCCCAGTACTGCCATGTTTTAACCAATTCTTTTATTTCTGTTATAGAAAATTATTTTTAAAAAATTGGGATAGGTGGTGATTCAGTACATTATTTGCTTTTTGTGCGATGATGGAAGAGCACTGTATTTTGATTACCTCTCTGACTGAGCATGTTCTGTACTTTCGGTAATCAGAAGCCACCTTATTCACTACCCTTTTTAAAAAAAAAAGCTGCTTATATTTTCAAGAATAAGTTAGCATCTGATTGGGATTGAATGTTTGATGCCAAGAGAGGGTGCTTGTGCTCTCTTTCATGAACCCAGATTATTATGAGGTTCCAGACCTAAGTCATCAGCAGATGCGATTCCCGAGATGGGAATATAGAGAGGGTATGTCTACACTGCAGGGATTGTAGTGGTTAATTCCGTAGAGTATGCACAGCCTACACCAACAGAAGGTGTTTTTCCATCAGTGTAGGAATACCACTTCCCCAAATGACAATAGTTAGGGTACGTCTTCACTACCCGCCGTATTGGCGGGTAGCAATCGATTTATCCAGGATCGATATATCGCGTCTCGTTAAGATGCGATATATCGATCCCCGAACGCGCTCATCGTCGACTCTGGAACTCCACCAGAGCGAGCGGTGGTAGCGCAGTCGACGGGGGAGCCGCGGCCGTCGATCCCGCGCCGTCTGGACCCCAGGTAATTCGATCCAAGATACTTCGACTTTCAGCTACGCTATTCACGTAGCTGAAGTTGCGTATCTTGGATCGATCCCACCCCCCCCCCCAGTGTAGACCAGCCCTTAGATTGATAGCATTCTTCTGTTGACACAGCTGCGTCTACGCTGGGGATTAGATCGGCATAGCTATGTCAATCAGGGAAGGGGTGTTGATTTTTCACACTCCATAACTGATGTATCTGTGTCATCTTAAATTTTGACTGTAGACCAGGCCACAAGCTCTTGAAGATCAATGTGTGAGAGACCCAAGTTTGGTTCTTGGTCTGCTGTCTGTGCCTGAGCTGGCATCATCTGGAAGCAGTGCAGAGACTGATCGCACACAAGCCGCTGGAGAAAAGCTGCCTCACATCTCACTGTAGCCAATCCTTGCGGCCCTGCAAGAGATGACATTGTTGGTCTCTGAAGTGAGTTTCATCCAGCCTTTCTCAGAAAAGGAAGGCAAATTGAGATGCCAGATCTTGAAGGAGATATTGATAGGTGGTGCTCTTTCCTGAGGACCAAAAGCGGGGGAAGGAAGATGTCTTCTGAGGAACAGGGGGAAAATATTTCCTGTTAAGGATGAAAAACAACAATAATGCATTCCAAATTTAAGGTTACTATCCTCTGATAAAACATAGCATGGAATGTTCATTTTCTTAAAAATCTAACCTATAGGAGATTGTTATTAATCAATGTTACTTATATATTTCTGCAAGCAGAGGGATTCCATTTGATTTATAAATACATAAATATTACATATATTCCTCAAAGTACAAATGGAGGTCTAGATTAAATATTATATTATTTTAGTTGGCAATAATATTTTAATCAATAGCTTAACCTAGAGTACTCTTTTCAAATGCTCAAATATCACATGATTTGAAGTTGGATAGTTAATGCTGCCACAAATCACAATAAATTATAATTAAGACTTTATAATCTACTTTTTGTCTCACTAAATCTGCAAGAAGCTATGTTAATTTTGACAAGTGGAAAAACACAGCAGTGAATCTATTCTCAAATGATATACCTTAATGTATGGAGGATCCTGTTGAGAAGAACTTCGAAAATAATCATGGTTTATTAGCTGCACAGTCTTTTTCCCTTTGTTTCTATTCATTTAATTTAAAGTGAAACAACTCAGCATGCAAAACTAAAATTAGCTGCAAAAAAAGGTGTAAGTGAATAAACAGGCAAATCCATTAGAGTCGATGGGTTATTGGATCCCTTGCCATTCCTCAGATGGCGGCCTATTAAAAGTGGTAATGTCTGCCTCCAGCATTGCCTCAAGGCAAGAAAGAAGGCCAAGACAGGCATATTTCACATGCATCAGACACAAGAATTAAATAGACCAATGTTCCCTAAAAGACTGAAGTACATCTCTTTCTGATGTTCATCTCGGGCAAAAATTCATTGATCTCAGTATGTCCCTTGGCAATTATAAAATATTAAATCCAAGTCACACTTTTCTAGTTGGCTTAATTTTTTCTCTATTCACAGCTTTCTATTTGATCAATTTTAACAAGTTAGGAATAGCATCTAATAAAATAAAAACTGCAGAGTTAAAAAGTTTGTTCATTTGACATTCTTCTTGGATTTTTGTATTTAGTCTTTAGACTTGCATGTCATTTTATTGTATTTTGAATAAATTTGCACTCTAAATAGGTTAAAATAAAATATATATTAATGTACTTTATCTTTTGAATTAGTATTTTCTTTATAGAACAGGATACTTGCTATGGCAAGTAAAATTTGTATTTTAAAGCTAACTCTGTATTGCTAACCACCAGAATTTTTACCAGTATGAGACCATAATTATCTCTACCTCTTGTTCCAGTAGGCAGTTTCTCTGTATTGTGTCAGATTAACTATCCGATGTAGCTGGAAGCACACACTCAGAATTAATATTTACATAAAAATGAATCCCCCCCCCATTTTTAACTTATATTTTAATTTTAAAGTTTTTAAAATAGTTTTTGTCATAAGAGCCAATATTCCAACATAGTCTGTCTTGTATAAATACCAGTGGAGTATCAAAATGAAAAATAGCCAATCAGAACTTTGATCTATTTGAACATAACATTAATTTGGAAATTGTAGTGCATGGGGAAACTTTAAAAGGATAGATTAACTAGTGTGTGTTAGCGATCATATAGACAGGCTCTGTTGTGTTCACTTAATCTGTTCCTGCTTAACATTCTCATGTGGCTGGCACATTTACATTCTTCAGGCCCTTAAATAAGCTACTGTGATGGGCAGCAGTTATAAGCAGGATTGGCCAAAAGATATCAGGAAGAATGCTCAGAATCTTGGCTGGCTTTCAGAAAATGACTTTTGATTATTTATTACCATCTAAATAACTGCTTTAAAAAGGGGGCTAAGCAAATGTGAGTTTGAATGTGTGAAGTTTTCAGAATAGTGATAGGGATAACATTTTGGTTTTCATTTCAGCATTAAGACCCTTTTGCTCTGTGCAATTGAACATTTATCAACTGTTCAAGTATATTTTACAAAGAAAATTCAATTTTAAGTAAACTAAGCAATTATGTTAAGTAGGGGGACCAGTTTCCCTACTGGTGTAATTCCATTGACTTCATTGAAGTTACACCAGTAGAGAATTTGGCCTGCTTGGTATGCTTGATTAGAACTACATTGAACACGTACATAAAAATGTTTATTTGATCTTGTGTTTCTCAATGGATTTGTAAACCCACAAAACATTTACATGAATGTTCAAACCAGGTGCCTAAAGTTAGGCATCTTAAGCCATATTTAGGTGCCTTAATGCCATGGACTTGTTTTTGGAAGTGTGAGAACCCTCACAACACATTGAAGGTACTGGGACTCAGAAGATTTTGATTCATTTCGACTCTGTGTTTGTGCCTCAGTTCCCCATCTGTAAAATGGAGATATTAACGCTACCTATCTCCCACACTTTGTCTTGTCTTTGTAGCTTGAAAGCCCTTCAGGGTTATGACTGTCTCTTGCTATGTGTTTGTACAGTGCCTAGCATACAAGATTCTCAGTTTCAACTGGGGACTTCAGGCACTACCATAATATAAATAATTAAGATAATGAGTGACTAATTATCTACAGGACTATGCAATGGTCAGCTGCCTACCGGTAACTGAGAACACAATGCAGATTTACTACAATAACTAAATAAACTTAAAAGCTGTACGGATGACTCATGACATCATTGGTCATAAAGAACTCCTTCCATTTTAAGGTAGAACCTGTGGTGAAGGCAAGTGGACCGTCACCTCAGGAGCAATAACACTTAGAAGTATAGAGCACATTTAAAAAAAATCTAGATTGGCTCTTGGGGTACTCTCCTTTCCCTCCCCCAATTTAAAAAAAATTAGATTTTTTTTTAGCAGAGCAAAAATAGATAAAGATCTGAAATATGACCTAGATTCCATAATAGTAGTAATAATAATAAATAATAATAATAAATAAACCCCCAGCTTTCTAGCTACCATTCTGCTTTTTCTATCAGTCTCCAGACAGCATTCTAGAATGCCCCAATAACCTTTTATCAAAAGGCTGCTGAATCTGGATAAATGTAACCCGTGTTCATAAATTTTTAATTCTGCCAAGATAAGGATGCATCTTTCCAATGCTCAGTATAATATTGTTTGTTAAAACCTTCCTCTTTAAAGGATGTTTTATTGAAAGGCCAACATATTTTTATGACCAGCCAAACTCTAACTTCCATTTCCTACCTAGTGGAGTGACCAAGCATACTACTGAGATTCCATTATTTATTAACAAAGGACTCATTCTAAGTTAATTGGACTTATGCCTGAGTAAAAACTGCAGAATTGGGCCAAAGGTATTTTCTGTTAATATGTTTCCTTTTCCGAGGCCTCATTGCTATTAACCATACATTCTTAATCTCCTCCCATTCGTCTCCATCCTCCCCTGAACCTGACTCTTTCTTGTCTACCTTTTAAAGAATTGCCTTCACATTTATTAATTCCAGAGCAGAGTTTGCTGTTTGAGATCAATTGTAAGTTTTGTATTTTGGCAAAATTAGGCAAAACCATCTAAGATTAACAGTTTTGGCTATCTTTAGTCTAAACATTGCCTCACCTACACATTATATAAAAATATGATGTTTGTTATACTGGTACCACTGTGTCTTTGTCTGCAAATCAAACAAACAAATCTTAATTTTTGAAAAAAAATTTTTTTTAAAGCTGTGGTAGCCAAAACACAGCTTTCTAATTTTTTAGATGTTTTCCCCAGAGTTAGCAGATTTCCTGACCATGTTATCATGATGTTCTTTTGTGAAATTAATAGCTTTAAAAATTGACAACATATTGGACAACAAGAATGTGCAATATTGTTTGTTAAAGTGATCCTGTTTAAAGAACATTTTATTGAACTTTATTTTTCTTTGTTAACTGCATACTAATTTTAAAGGTCAGTGTGGTTAGTTACCATAGTAGTGACCTAAAAATAACCTTTCTAGTGTACCTGTATATTTCTGATCTGTAGTGTTAGCATTCAGAAATGTTCTTTCTCTTAGAGTTTCAGCAGCTAAATAAGTTGCAACCCCTTCAGCTATACTCATAAAAATTTGCTTCCAGACAACATGGTCTGTTTATTGTGTAATAATCGAAATGGCACTAAATTGCAATGATTGCTGAACACTTAGGAATTGCATTAACCACTTAACTGCTAAACTATTTTCTGTTTTCTTCCTCACTGAGAAGTATTATATTGATTTTTCCTCTTAGTTAGTGCTGCTTATTCAACCTCTGAGATGAACAGAATATTTTAGTAGCCTCCTACACTGTCATATTTTGAGTCAATCAGCAGTGACCTTGGCTAGGAATTTTCTAGAGGTTTTTTAAAGAGCTATGGAACAAAGTAGCTTGCAGTGCATAGCCTTGAATTTATTCAGAAAATGGAGGGGGGCACCTTTTGCCTAAGTTACTTCAGAAAATTTATCAGTAGGAAGAAATTGCTCTCTTTCTTTCCCTGTATATGAGAGAATATATTTCCTATTCCCATTTGATACTCTGGCGCTCAGACAAATTAGTTAATAGTGATGAGGCTTTTAGCCAGATATTTAGTCTTGGCCTATAGTGCAGTGTTTTGCATGTAATTAAAAACCTAAATACAGTATTATCTGAAACATGTTTTTCTAGCTGTGGTTCCTGCTTTTTTGGGGGGGCGGGGCGGGGGGTATGATGACTTTTACTTGTTTCTAACCATTCTGACTTTACTGAGGTAAACTAGACAAATATTTGGGCAATATCAAACTTTAAAGGTCTGTGATCGCAGCTAGTTTTGTTAGAAAATTTTATCAGAGAATAAACTCCTTTCAAGGGTATATGCAGATAAATTGTGGTGTTTGCATTTTTGAGAGAATTTGGCAGAAAAGCTTTGTTTTCTTTTTGTTTTGAAACACCCCTTCCCTCACCCCACCCCCCCAAAAAACCCCTTTCTAAAATCTTGCTTTAAAAAAAAACCAAAAAAAACAGAGGCTGATATAGGTAAGGAAGAGTTAAACAGAAATTGAGCGGGGATGCTGGGGGGCAGCAGTGCTGCAGAACATAGCAGTGTTCGTGCGAAGGCAAGTCATTTCCCGAAACACTGCAGACACATGGCCTCAGGCAGTCTAAAACCTTTGGAGACCAAAATGGCTCGCAGGAGTTAGAAGTAATAAGGTGTTTTTCTCTTCTTTCTCCTTCACTGAAATTCTGTAAGGTTGCTATGCATTACCAAGGAACAATGCCACTATTTTTGTGTTTTATATGGGTATTAAGATCCATTACAATTTGACATTTTTAAGATTGGTTATCCTGTAGTTTGGTGTTAAATTGAAGTTGTTTGTTTTGAATTTAATTCTTTCATTTTTCAAAGGGGAAAAAGGCAGCACTGCTGTGCTGATAGCGTACTGAAGTATGCCAGGATTTGGAGTTGGAATCAAATCCGTTTGTTATCACAAAATATAGATGAAATTATTTTTTAAAGAACTCTGTTTTTTTTATTGCAAAGTCTGCAGTGATTTTTGTTCAGCTTTTTAAAATCAGAATACAGAAAGTACTCTGTATATCCTATTTTTGAGGCATATAGTATCTGAGATTCTTTTTAACTGTTATATATCAAATACGTATTATGCTTAATGCAACCTGCTTATGATTATTATAACTCTATGTGTTTGCAGCAGTTAAATAAACTCCACATCAAATAAATTACTGCAGCAATGTTATTAGGCCAGCAGCAATGTTAAGGACATCTGTTAACTCTTTTTCAAATGCCCTGTCCTTACTCGTTTATTCCAAACATTTCTGTTGTTAATTACTACTTGAAGTATATGACATAGCCCTTCAAACGTAGTTGTGGAGACTTGGAGTAGAAGGGGGAAGTCTGGCTTCAAGTAATAATTCTCCCTCCCGTCCACTGTCTTCTGAACCTCAGACTACAAATACCCATATCTCATTGTTTTAAAGTAAGCATTTTAAATAAAAGTCAGGTAAACTGTGGGACCAGAATATATGTTTCATTAAATCCTAAGAGCCTGATCCTGTAAACGTGTATGCACACGAATAGTCCTTACATTGGCCCATCAGACTACTCACATGAGTAAAGACTTACTTATGTGAGTGAAAGTTTGTAGAATTGGGCCGCCTAAAATTCTAGATTATTACAGCTGGTCAAAAATGTTTTGACAAAACTTTTTTCTATCCAAAAAATCATGTTTTGTCAAAACCTGAAAGTTTCACAGAAAATCTCTTTCACCGACCTTTTTGTCAGGAAGGTTTCTCAGCTCTAAGGTGGCATTTCCAGCGGGGGGGGCTCCCTATAGCTCAGTGGTTAGGAGAATGGCCTGGGACCTGTCTTCCATGTTATCCTCTTCATTTTCATTTTGATGCGGAATGAGAACACATTTTGAAAACCTCAGAACTGTGATTTTTCTGGCAAACCTTAGTTATTGTGTAGTAAAAGTTTTCTCATGTAGAATTCATTCCATAGTACTTGTGGAAAATAATGTCTTTTCATTTGAAGTTTATGTGTCACTTTAAGGTGTTCCACTAACTGAACAAGAGTGGGCCAAGTCATTTGCAATATTTATGATTTAGTGGGCCTTAGATATTTGACCACAAAAAATTAAATAAACTGGATGCTTGGTTTTTTTAAAGGTCATATGGAGCTTTAGAATGAAATTTGTGGGGGAGGGGAGATGAGACCTGAAGACAGACGGTTAATAAGATTTTATCTTGCTGAGCTACATTAAGTCTGTCTGTATGGTGTGAATGTCCATAGCGTTTCATTAACATTACATCATTTGCAATGGTAGGAAAATGTTATGCAAACTAAGGAGATCTTGATTATGGTAGTCCAGTTTTCTCATCTGGATAATTCCTATGCTTCAATTTACTCTCTCTCTCTGTAATATTCCTGTATACCACTGGAGGTTTTGAGTTTTTTTTTCAAGTGTTGGGAATTTTCATAAGCTGAGACTTTGGAGTGTTTTCTCATGTTTTTATTAATGGGACTAAATTCACCACTAAACTTCTGTGTGGCTTACTGTGCTGCATGTGGCTGTGGAGGGTCACAAATATGATCTTAGAACATAGCCAAGTGATTCACCTGGAAGCTGGCTGAGCCACTAAAGACAGAACTGACTACTCTGGCACTTCAGGTTCTTAGTTGCAAAATGACATCCCTCCCTTTATATTTTCTGATTTGATGATGGGCGAACGGGAGGCCCAGATACTTGTCATTGAGCACCTTGCTGTCTGTGTTTGATTCCAAAGCACTCTTGATACTGATTGGCAGCAGTTGCAAGTGAAGCTGGATGAAGGCTTCCCTCATATAGTGAGCTCTTTATATCTGCTCTGTAGTGTCTGTCAGATAAGATCATGAGTTGGCCAACTTTTGTTTGTGGGCCAATGAATTATGCAGGTGGAGTAATTAGATGTTTTTGTTTTGTGAATCAGGATTAAGCTCTAGGGATGCCTACCTAGGAAAGCCTGTTGAACTGCATAATAAAAGGCATTTTTAATGCAGAGGCGGGAAATGTTTAAATGCAAAAGAAAATTGCAAAATATAAAAGATCATGTCCTCTTGTATATGAAGAGGAAAAGTGAATGATAAACTCTAACTGATACCTATTGAAGCTTTTATCACTATTGCTCTGTGTGGAGAAGGGAATATTTTAACATAATCTCCAAAAAGAAAAACAAGCATTTTCCCCTCCAATGGAAGATTTTTCAAAAGTAAAATATTTTTATATGGCTGGAAGTTATGTATGAAATACATACTATTACTGACCAGCATTTCTGCACTGTTGTTACAACTGCTCTGCAAATTACTTTAATCAAGCATTGTGTTCATTATATCATTTGCACATTAAACAAAATATTTGAAATAGCTACTACACAAGGATGTAGTTTTGACTTTTCTAACCTACATGCCTTATGTTTATGCCTCAAGATAACATTAAATAACATATTTAAACTACTCGTGTGGAAAAAACAAAATTATATCTCACGAACTGATTTCTTCACACACTGAGGAATTTCGATATCCTTTTGTTCAGACACGAAACAGAAAACATAGGGGTATGAATGTTTGTAGAAGTGGCATTATAGTTAAGAATGGAGAAGGCATTAACTCTTTCTAAAGGGAAAAGATACATGCTTATTTTTAAAAGTTAGCATGAAAGTCTTTTGCAAGAATATTCCTTTATAAATGTGCTAATTGGATTCATTTCCACTACTAAGACATTACAATAATATTGATGGGACTAATTGATGGGGGATAATAGGTCAAAAGAGAAGTATATTGAGCTATTATCATTTAATGTTCTGAGTCATGTCTGAATTATGAAGGAATTTGGAATTAATCTTGACCAATGGGAAATCTTGGCAAGTGATCATAACAAGTGGCACCATTGTCTCCATCAGGGTATCAAAGTCCATGACAGGAGCTGGCTCCTACAGCTACAAGAGAAAAGAGCCCATAGGATCCAAGCAGCTCCCAGCCCAGATACATACACTGCCAAAGAACATGCAAATCTCAGATTGGCCTATTCAGTCACATGAGATATTGCAAATCATCTACACCATAGGCTGCAGTTCCCACCGTCTCTCACAGACGAAAGGATACCAACAAAGTATGTATGAATATAAGAAAAGATTAGTAATATCTAGTGCTGTCAATTAATCATAGTTAATTCACGTGATTAACTCAAAAAAATCAATTGTGATTAAAAAAATTAATCGTGATTAATCACAGTTTTAATCGCACTGTTAAACAATAGAATACAAATTGAAATTTCTTAATTATTTTGGATGTTTTTCTACATTTCTATATATTGTATTCTGTGTTGTAATTGAAATTAAAGTGTGTATTTTTATTACAAATATTTGCACTGTAAAAATTATAAACAAAAGAGATAGTATTTTTCAGTTCACCTCATACAAGTACTGTAGTGCAATCTCTTTGTCGTGAAAGTGCAACTTACAAATGTAGATTTTTTTTGTTGCATAACTGCACTCAAAAACAAAACAATGTAAAAACTTCAGAGCCTACCAGTCCACTCAGTCCTACTTCTTGTTCAGCCAATCGCTAAGACAAACAAAAACAACAAGGAGTCTGGTGGACCTTAAAGACTAACAGATTTATTTACAAATAAATAAATCATTAAACAAATAAATCTTTTAGTCTTTAAGGTGCCACCGGATTCCTCATTGTTTTTGTGGATACAGACTAACACGGCTACCCCTCTGATACTTAAGACAAACAACTTTGTTTACATTTACAGGAGATAATGCTGCCCTCTTCTTATTTACAATTTCACCAGAAAGTGAAAACAGGTATTTGCATGGCACTTTTGTAGCTGGCATTGCAAGGTGTTTATGTGCCAGATATGCTAAACATCCATATGCCCCTTCATGCTTCAACCACCATTCCAGAGGACATGCTTCCATGTTGATGACACTTGTTTAAAAAAAAATATGTTAATTAAATTTGTGACTGAACTCCTTGGGAGAGAATTGTATGTCTACTGCTCTGTGTTTTACCCGCATTCTGCTATATATTTCACGTTATAGCAGTCTCAGATGATGACCCAGCATCAGGGCCGCCCAGAGGATTCAGGGGGCCTGGGGTCTTCGGCAGCGGGGGTCCTTCCGCTCCGGGTCTTCGGGGCACTTCGGCGGCAGGTCCCGAAGCGAGTGAAGGACCCGCCGCTGAATTGCCACCGAAGACCCGGAGCGAAAGGAGCCCTCGCCGCCGAATTGCCGTGGAAGGAGCTCCGGGTCTTCGGCAGTGGGTCCTTCACTCAGTGCCGCCGAAAACTCTCGTGGGGCCCCTGAAAACTCTCGTGGGGGCCCCTGCGGGACCTGGGGCCTGGGGCAAATTGCCCCACTTGCCCCCCTCCCCCCTCCGGGTGGCCCTGCCCAGCATGTTGTTCATTTTAAGAACACTTTCACTGGTACCTTCTTTGCGTTTTGTTAAATCTGCAATGTGAGATTTCTAAAGATACCCACAGCACTCAACCCAAGAATTAAGAATCTGAAGTGCCTTCCAAAATCTGATTGGGACGGGATGTGAAGAATGCTTTCAGAAGTCTTAAAAGAGCAACACTCCGATGCGGAAACTACAGAACCTGAACCACTAAAAAAGAAAATCAACCTTCTGCTGGTGGCATCTGACTCATCATGAAAATGAACATGAATTGAGCAGAACCCATCATCAGCATGGACACATGTCCTCTGGAATGATGGTTGAAGCATGAAGGGACATATGAATCTTTAGCACATCTGGCACGTAAATATCTTGCAACACCGGCTACAACAGCATTATCTCCTGCAAATGTAAACAAACTTGTTTGTCTGAGCGATTAGCTGATGTAGGACTGAGTGGACTTGTAGGCTCTAAAGTTTGATATTGTTTTATTTTTGAATGTAGGTTTTTTTTGTACATAATTCTACATTTGTAAGTTCAACTTTCATGATAAAGAGATTGCACTACAATACTTGTATTAGGCGAATTGAAAAATACTATTTCTTTTGTTTTTTTTTACAGTGCAAATACTTGTAATCAAAAATAAATATAAAGTTAGTACTGTAGACTTTGTATTCTGTGTTGTAATTGAAATAAATATATTTGAAAATGTAGAAAACATCCAAAAATATTTAAATAAATGGTATTCAATTACTGGTTAACAGTGCAATTAATCATGATTAATTTTTTTATCGCATGATTAATCGCGATTCATTTTTTTAATCACTTGACAGCCCTAGTAATATCCATATCTGATTTTCCCTCCATTTTCACATTCCACAGGAAATGATTCTGTCAAATGCTAATTCTTTATTAAATGTAATAAAACCAGAAGTGTATATTTTCTTGTGGATATCATAAGTTTTCTTAATATGATACAGAAGCAATATTTCTGTAGAGATGGAAATCATTAGACCCAGGCCAAAAGTTCTCATAGATTTTAGCTAAATAGTGTGTAGCTATTTTTATGGTACTTTTCAAAAGACAGAATTAAAACTTAAATGTAGTGTCCCAGATAAACTATTCTGCAAATCCCTGGAAATAACACAGCCTTTGAAAATTCAACTTCACTGTGAAACTGAAAATTGACGACATGGAACATCAGACTTTTGCAAAGAAGCCTCTCCCTCAGTTTATGGACCTGTCTTAGAAAAATATATTCTTCTGCTGAGTTTGCTCTGTGTCTGGGAGAACTCACCTAGATATTGCCGATGAACAGTTTGGGACAAAATATGGATCAACAAAAGCAAAACAATTTCATCTCAATGCTACGAACTTTATTTCATATTGACTTACTTTGGTCTAGCTGTGCTTCAATATTTGCTAGTTTTGAAAATCAGAACTTGGGGCAAATTCTGATCTCATTTAGGTAAATGTAAAAATCCCTTTTGACTTCCAGTTTTGATAAATGGTCTCTATGGTATGTCTACACAGGGATAAAAGACCTGTGGCATGGCTGTGGCTGGCCGAGGTCAGCTGGCTCAGGCTGGAGGGCGAAAAATCACGGTGTAGACGTTTGGGCTTAGGCTGGAGCCCAAGCGAGGGTGGAGGGTCCCACAGCTTGGACTCCAAACCAAGCCCAAACATCTACACAGTAATTTTTCAGCCCCAGAGCCTGAGTCCCGTAAGCCCAAGTCAGCTGACTGGGCCAGCCGTGGGTTTTTATCCCTGTGTAGACACGCTCTAAGGAAGTGGGTTCTCAACTAGGGGTCCGGGGCTCCTTGGGGGGCTGCAAGCAGATTTCAGGAGGTCCACCAAGCAGGGCTAGCATTAGACTCGCTGGGGCCCAGGGCAGAAAGCTGAAGCCCGAGCAATGTAGCTTTGCAGGGGCCCCTGTGGTATGGGGCCCCGGGCAATTACTCTGCTTGCTACCCACTAATGTTGGCCCTGGCTTTTATATGCAGAAAAACAGTTGACACAGGTGGGCAGTGAACGTAAGAACGGCCATATTGGGTCAGACCAAAGGTCCACCTAGTCCAGTATCCTGTCTTCCAACAGTGGCCAATGACAGGTGCCCCAGTGGAGTTTTCATCACATGGAAAGAAAAAGGTTGAGAACCCCTGCCCTAAGGCACACAGTTTTGTTATTAAGATACCTCTTAAACCTTTCATACATCTAGTCATTTTGAAATTTAGATTTTCTATTTAATCTGAAACTAATACTTCAACATTGGAAAGATTTTTTAGATTCAATCATTGTTTTCATCTAATAACTATTATATATAAATTCGTAAGAGAGCCATCTAATGAAATTGATATAGTAGAAAGATTTAACAAAGTCTGGGAACCTTTTGACTTATTTCTTAACTAAAAGTTACCCAAATATCTTCTCTCTTATATATCAGCACTTGTTAGATTTTCCTTTACTGCATTCTTCAACTGCTTTGTTGAACGCCATCTTGTGCAATTTCTCTTTTTATTTTGTGTGTTTTGGGGAATATACTTTAGTAATACTATACATTTCATTTTTTTTATAGAAGTTATTTTTCTTTTTTCATTGTGGTGTTTTAATTTGTGCCATTGTTGTTTTTTTAAGGTTATGGGTTTTTTTTCATTTGTTCATAGACAACACCTGTCAGGAATGGTCTAGATAATACTTAGTCCTGCCATAAGTGCAGGGGACTAGACTAGATGACATCTTGAGGTCCCTTCCAGTTCTATGATTCTATACCCAAGCAGAGATACAGACCACTTGATACAGCACATTGCTTAGATAGAATCTGAGCTAAATAGTGTATGATGAACTAAAGAATATAATCCTGATTTTGAGAGGTGCTGAGTACCCACTATTCCTGCTGTAGGAGAGACACCTCTCGGGATCAGGACCATAACATGTAAAAGTAAGTCAATCTCGGTATGATGGATGCATGAATAAAGTTATCAAGATCTTAGGAGTCTTTTCAGAAAGATAAAGGATGCCCTGATTACAGATTTACCTTGTTATATGACAGATTTCAGCCAAAAATAAAAACTTTGGTTTTAAAGGTTTTTTTTTTTTTTTTTTTTTGGCTTTTGACCATCTAACATCAGCTGGGGAGCAGTGAAGGCTTCTGAAGAACAACATATAACCCAGCCATCCATTTTGCTACAATTTAATTTTAAAAGGGTAAATGGAAGCCAAGATCTAAGAATTGCAGTAGTTACTGGCAAAAGCTGATATGGGATTATAAAGGTTATAGTTCAAATAGAACAGATGGTAAAATAGTTATAACCTACAATACCATATGTTACTACATAACACATGCAGGTAGTAGTATATATATGCTATGTTGAAAAATTAGTGATCCTAACACAGATTTTAAGAAAGCAAAAAGGATCAATTGTATACATGAATATATAACATTTGCTTAAAATATTTTGTTCAGTAATATCACATATTTCAGGCCAGGATAATCAAAGGACTGTAGTTAGTAATTATGTAACTCAAAGTACCAAAGTGGAGATGATAAGATCTTAGATCAAGTCCAAAAATAAATCACTGATTATTCCAAAATGGCTAATATAAATTAGGTGGTTCAATTAAATCTTATTGATCATGGTTATAAACAGACTGTAGAAAAAGTAACACTGGTCTACAATTTTTGAGAAGTTGTCTGCTTCAGAGATAAAATGTGCTATTTATTATGTATTTTGATGTGCTGAATTCAAATATGACAAAACAACTGATTGGCTACTGTTTCTAAGATATTTAAGTTTTTACATTTTATGTCTATGTATATTGTGTAGATAGCAGAGTTTTAATCATAAATTGTAAACCTAGGTCTTTTCATGTGTTTATGGTTGCTTTACATGATAATATTTCACCTGTCCTGTTTATGTGACACTTTAAAAATCGGCAAAAGGGTTATATAAATAAAATTTATTATGAAACAAAAGGCAAAAAACTATGATGTACATAGTTTAGTCCTATTCAGTGTCTACTCGGCGCTTCTTGGCTTGTCTCTTGTATTCATTAAATGGAGCATCTCTTGTCACTGTCCAGCAATAGTCTGCAAGCATTGATGGACTCCATTTGCCCTGATAGCGTTTCTCCATTGTTGCAATGTCCTAGTGAAATCGCTCACCGTGCTCGTCGCTCACTGCTCCGCAGTTCGGTGGAAAAAAATCTAGATGAGAGTGCAAACAATGTATCTTTAGTGACATGTTGCAACCAAGGCTTTTGTATGCCTTGAGGAGGTTTTCCACCAACAACCTGTAGTTGTCTGCATTGTTGCTTCCGAGAAAATTTATTGCCACTAACTGGAAGGCTTTCCCTGCTGTCTTTTCCTTGCCACGCAGTGCATGGTCAAATGCATCATCTCGAAGAAGTTCACGAATCTGAGGACCAACAAAGACACCTTCCTTTATCTTAGCTTCACTTAACTTTGGAAATTTTCCACGGAGGTACTTGAAAGCTGCTTGTGTTTTGTCAATGGCCTTGACAAAGTTCTTCATCAGACCCAGCTTCATGTGTAAGGGTGGTAACAAAATCTTCCTTGATTCAACAAGTTGTGGATGCTGAACACTTTTCCTCCCAGGCTCCAATGACTGTTGGAGTGGCCAATCGTTCTTGATGTAGTGGGAATCTCTTGCACGACTATCCCATTCGCAGAGAAAACAGCAGTACTTTGTGTATCCAGTCTGCAGACCAAGCAAGAGAGCAACAACCTTCAAATCGCCACAAAGCTGCCACTGATGTTGGTCATAGTTTATGCACCTCAAAAGTTGTTTCATGTTGTCATAGGTTTCCTTCGTATGGACTGCATGACCAACTGGAATTGATGGCAAAACATTGCCATTATGCAGGAAAACAGCTTTAAGACTCGTCTTCGATGAATCAATGAACAGTCTCCACTCATCTGGATCGTGAATGATGTTGAGGGCTGCCATCACACCATCGATGTTGTTGCAGGCTACAAGATCACCTTCCATGAAGAAGAATGGGACAAGATCCTTTTGATGGTCACGGAACATGGAAACCCTAACATCACCTGCCAGGAGATTCCACTGCTGTAGTCTGGAGCCCAACAGCTCTGCCTTACTCTTGGGTAGTTCCAAATCCCTGACAAGGTCATTCAGTTCACCTTGTGTTATGAGGTGTGGTTCAGAGGAGGAGGATGGGAGAAAATGTGGGTCCTGTGACATTGATGGTTCAGGACCAGAAGTTTCATCCTCTTCCTCTTCTGACTCAATTGAGAATGATTCTGGTGCATCAGGAACCGGCAGTCCTTCTCCGTGGGGTACTGGGCGTATAGCTGATGAAATGTTTGGATAATGCACAGTCCACTTTTTCTTCTTTGACACACCTTTCCCAACTGGAGGCACCATGCAGAAGTAACAATTGCTGGTATGATCTGTTGGCTCTCTCCAAATCATTGGCACTGCAAAAGGCATAGATTTCCTTTTCCTGTTCAACCACTGGCGAAGATTTGTTGCACAAGTGTTGCAGCATATGTGTGGGGCCCACCTCGTGTCCTGATCTCCAATTTTGCAGCCAAAATAAAGGTGATAGGCTTTCTTAACCATAGTGGTTATACTGCGCTTTTGTGATGCAAAAGTCACTTCACCACAAACATAGCAGAAGTTATCTGCACTGTTCACATAAGTACGAGGCATCTCTGCTCACTTTGGCTAAACAGAAATGTGTCCCTTTGCAAAATCAAACACTGACAAATAAGAGAGCACGACACTGTATGATTTCTAGAGCTGATATAGGGCAATTTGTTCAGCAGAGTGATGTAAGCTTCGTTATGATCGCATCATCCATGACTTCTAGGAATAACATGATGCAATTCATATCATGTATGACGCAATACCAGCTTCAGATTGCATCATTCATTGTTTTGCCTAAAAAGCAAGTACTGTCCAAACCCAGTCATAGATTTATTCATAGGTCCAGTCAAAGATGTATTTTAGTCATTTCTGGTTTAAATTGAGATCCCTTCCCTTTATAACTCACGTATCCTCCACCATTCCCAAGTCAAGGGTCGTATATACTGACCCAATAACATATCTTGAAAACTAGAGCCAATCAACAATTTTAAGCATCATTTTCGTTCTCAGTGACCCAGAATTAGTAAAGTTTGACTACATTTATTTCAGAAGCATTTTGGCTGTAGAGCAGTGTAATCAAAGTTAAATTCAAAGCACCAAGAACAGGTCTTGATCAGTGGTTTCTGTAATTATTCATCTGGGCCTGGATTTTCAAAAGTGCACGTTACCCACAACTGAGACCGGATTTCCAAAGAGCTTTGCTCTCATTTAGGTACCAATTAAGTGGTCATGTTCCCATTGAGAACAATGGAAGCTACTGAGTGCTGAGCACTTTGGAAAATCTGGCACCCACAGTATAGTTTCTACCATTATTATTCAATTTATCTTTTTAAGAATCTGATTTTATGTTAGAAAAATTGAAAATATCAGACAATAAAGAGAAAAAAGGGTTAATCAAATCAGAAATACTTGGAGAAGTGGAATGGTAGCAAAGGAGAAAAATGAAGGCAGAGAGTTGTGATTTGGAGTGGTGCTAAAGAGCCTCTGGGCTTGAGATTCATCTCGCATTTTATAATGCTCATGTTGTGTTGTATCATAATGCACTTGCTTCTACTAGAGCTAGCTGTTTCTCATATCTTATTGCCAATGGTAAAAATAGGCCAGTAGCATCATTCCATACTATTGAGCACATTCTGAATCCCACATTTTTTCATTTGCCTTCACTAATTAATTTAGTAAATCTTATTTCTCATATTTCTGTTGATTGGTTGTGCCAGCTCCCATCCAAAGATACTGACTATATTATGCTCCACTGTCTTTTGTTTAACTTTGCCAAAATTTGTCCCATTACTAATCTCCATTTTTGGCGAGTATTTTGGAAAAGTGTTTGTTCTGTAGCTGTGGCCTATTTCCCTAGTAATTATTTGTATGAGAAATTTAATTTAATATGTTGGTCATTGTCACTTTGGGAAACTGTCCGTCTAGATCTGTTTTGCTTCTTCAGTTGGTACCACACAATTTTGTCTTTTGTCTATGTTATTTTGTTTATACGTGCTATTTTGTATCTTTGAGAACTGTTTCCCATTATACTGTAATATCTGTTTTAATTATTAAACAGATTTGTTACTACTGACCCCTTTGATTTTTGTTGGTCTTGATTTTAACATCTTATCTAACTTAGGTGCAATAAATATCTATATATTTGAAATTTATTCATAATCAAGCAGAGATCATGGTAGGTCTTTGGTGTTTACTTTTACTTGTTAATTTATCTCTTCCTAAGGTACTCTGAATGGTATTCAACTTTAACAAGATACTAAAGTTACCAGTTTAGGGATGATTTCAGGAATTTGACAAGAATTTTTCACTTATTGATATGGTAATACTGGATCATAACTTTGTTATATAAATGTATAATTAGTTAAAGTCTTTGCTAATTGGGCTTGTAGCTTGTACTTTCCAGAGGCTATATCTTATTCACAGTGTTGTTGCAAAATTTCTTGCAGATGTATTCCTGTATTCATTGTACCCTCAGTTCATGTATTCAACCTAGTTCTGTTTTTAAGTCCCTTCCTTAACTACTTGTACAACTTTGTGTGAGCTGTAATATCAATTTCCTAAAAAAGAAGCTGATCTTTCTGAAGCTTTTCATGTTGCATCTCAGTCCACAGTAGGGATTTTTATGGAAGGTTTGGTTAAAAAATTTTTTTTTAAATTAAAAAAAGGACTTTTAAAGTCACAAACTAAAATTTTCTCCAAAGTAGTTTGGCATAGAAACTCAGAAATGTGTTCTGTTTTGTTGGCCGTCCTGCAGAGAAGTGCCTTTAAGAGTTTAGGTGGTTGGTTGGTTTTGGGTGGGAGTCAGTGGAGAAGGCAACAATTTGGAGATGCAGAGAACGGGGCGAGATAAAGAATTGTTGATAATTTTATAAAGAGCAAAGTTTAAATGGGCAGTACAATAAATGTTTATAAATTTAAACTGACCTGCTACTGACTCCAGGCTTTGCTGTTTCATCAGCTTCTGGGTTGAGCCACAGATTGGGAGGCATGGATTTGGAGGCTATGTGACCAGAGGGGGGTAGTAGTAATGCATAGTGGCAGGAGTACAGGAGACTGTATAGAGAGAAGGGGTGACTCGGGTATGGGAAGGACATGGATTAAGGGGTGCATAGAGGGCTGACACAAAATTATGCTCTGGGCTCTGGTGCTGTGATAGTGACAGGATGAGGGTCAGCTTCTGGGGGTGGGGGCAAGAAATTGGAGGGCATGGAAGCAGGATGAGGGGGCATAGAGGAAAGCATGGAATGAAGGTAGGGAGAGGACATGGGGGTCAGAAAAGGGGTGTACAGTACTTGGCAGTAGGCCTGCAAGGGAAGTATTCAGGGGATTAGAGTTGGGGCATGGAGAGTGGGGGTATGGAACAGTGAAGGTAGATGGGAGTATGAAAGGGAACGGGGCATAAGGGGTTGCTTGGTGCTAGGGAGAATTGAGCAGGGCATGAAAAAAGGAGAGGCGCAGGGGATATGGAAATGGAGGCAGCAGGGCATGATAAGCAATATAGCACGGATGGTGTGTGCGTAGGACCCGGGTGGAACATAGAAAGAAGATGGCGAGAACCATGAGGGGCATGGAGGGAGCAGGGGAGTTTGGGGCAGGGGTGTAGCATGAGATGTCTTTCCTAAATGTTAAGAAATCTGGAAACGAATGGCTTAAGGATTCAACCAGTTCCCACTGTACATGATCCTTCCTCACTCACTGTCACCCAATCTGACCAAATGTCACCTAGGGTGACCAAATGTCCCGATATTAGGGGTTTTGTACCCCCCACCTCCTCCCAAAAAAAGTGTGTCCCAATTTTTTACACTTGCTGTCCAGTCACCCTATTTACACCAATCATCAACTGTGTTCTCTGACATTTGCAAAAATACATGAAAGGTTAAAAATAGCTCTCTATTGACAAATTTTAACATCTCGTTTCTTATTCAAGTGATTAATTTTCAACACACTGTTTGTTCTGTATGCTGAAGGTAATAATATTTAGGTCTTAAAATTTCATTGCTGCTTGAATGTACGATGACCACCAGATATTAATTTTAGATAATTTCTACTTTTAAATGTAAACTTGTAAATATTTGACTTTGTGAAGCCTCATCAGATCTACTGTGGCAGATGATGCATGAGAGGGGTTTCTGCTTGGTTTGTTTCATCCATGCTGTAAGATAGTATTTTGTGTAATTTCAAGGTGGGCGGGAGTCCAGGACGTAGGTAGGGGACTCCTGAGTTAGTCTGACCAGCTCTAAGCTTTAAGTGGGAGAGGATTCCAACCCAGGGATGGTCATTCTGTGAAGAGAGCCACATTGCATATTTAAGTGGTTTTATGGCCTGGATGTACAAATTAGGGGCGTACATTACCCTTCCATTCACAGGACCTCAATGATAACTGTAGGAGGTTTGTACTACTGTACTTAGCTTATGACTAAGCTTTTAACACAGTGACTGTTGCATGCAACATCATTCAGTGGAAAAACTTATGCTAAGCACTTCTAGTTCCATTGTTGTTTCCCCCCCCTTTGTTTATTTGGGCATTGGTGCAAAAAATTATTTAATTTGTGCACAGAATTGCTAGGACTGCTCAAAATAGGCATACAGTTGCATAACAAAAAATTATTTGAAAATCTTTCTCTTAGTGTGTCATAATTAGGCTTAAGAGTTGAAAATCAGTTGAGATGAATGAGGGCAGTTCACACCTCTGAGGGCTTTTGTTTGACACCATCTGCAGTCAGGAAGATTTTGCTTTGAGCTACACTCGGATCACGTTTGTAAGGTTTTCTTCACAACCATTAGGACTAGACAATTAGGGCTTGTCTACATGGTGCAGTTAATGTGTATACTGGGGTTTGATTTCTAAAGTGCACTAACATGATCCATATTAATTGGTCCATGTAGACTCTGCTGGTGCATACTAAAGGTTCCCCAGTGTAGATACTCCTGAGGGCATTCTGCACCAAAATATTAAAAATTCTGCACACAATATTTTAAAATTCTGAAAATTTTATTTGTCAAAATAATACTACATAATCACGCCAGTTTCAATTATTTTGATAATTTATTTCAAAATACCAGTCAGCAAGTATGTCTGTAACAATACAGACACACAAAAATTCCCCCAGGAGTAGAGATGACAACCCAGTTCCCGTTTCTCTGCTCCCTTCCCTTCCCTAGAGCCCAGCCAGGGGGCCCAAACACCCACAAACCCTCCCTCCCAGAGCCCACCTGTGGGACCCCCGAGCCAATACACTCGAACCCCCTCCTCCCCAGAGCCCAGCCCCTAGCCCAGATACTCGCACCCACCCCCAGAACCCAGCTGGTGTCCTGTTCCATTCGCTACATTTCTTCAGCTCAACATGTTTTTACCAAAGGGAGAGGCAAAGAAAAATAGTCCTTACTTGGCTAACAATTAGGTATATCTTGATTAGGTTTGAAACACTTAAATTCTGCTCTTATAAGTATTCCAGATATTGATATCAAAAACAGTTCCAATGTTCTAAGTTTCTGGTTGAATAAGTCACAAAATCATATAGATTACAAAATGAAGGACCAGCCAAAATCAAAGGATGCAAAATGCAGATAATGATTTTGAACAAATATAAAGGATGACCCCAAGGAAAAGAAATCAGACAAGAATCAAATATGATTCTTGGGACTATTTGCTCTGTTGGCTGATCCATCACAGTTCCTCCAGAGTTGTTTTGAACTTCTTTGTCTCACAGTGATGGAAAGTATAGGGATATGCAACATGATTGGACTGGAGTAAGATGGGCAAGGATACAAAAATATTTGTGCTAGAGTGTAAACTGCTGTTGAAAGATGAGTAAAAGAGAGTGCCTTGATGTCGACAACAAAAAAATAATTGGCAGGGTCTGTATTTCAAAGGGAGCAGCACCTGATTAAACATTTGCAAAGCATAGGAGGAGGAGCATTCCAGGTGAAATGTGTGTGTGTTTTATATAGATAGATAGATAGATATACACACACATCAGAATAAAGAGGTTATTCTATACATAATTATGTCTACAAGAATACAGCTCCAAATCCTAAAGTTCTTACTCAGGTAAATCACTCATTGGAATCCAAGTAAGGCAATGAGTTGTGGTAGCTGCAAGATGTCCGTGGATTGAGACTATATGGCAAGGTCTATACCTGCAACGAAGAGCAAGTTGGTGAACAACATGGATGAAAAGATTTGGGGACCACAGGGCCTAGCAGCTACTGAGCACCTTGCAAGAAGTGGGAGGATCTAAAACATAAAATGTTTAAGGTATACTAGCTGTGGAGTCAAGGATACAGAAAGATAATGAACAGTTTAAAACTAAATAGTTTTATTCAGCTTTTATCTGAAGAAGGAAAAAAGAGAGAGAGAGAGAGATGCCCAATTTTCACATGTGAAGGAAGCAAAAATTCTATTCTCACTTTGACTGACTGACCTTAATAATTCTCTGCACTTCTCAAACCTTATATGACAACGCCAAGCATCAAATATCCCTACCCCCATTTCATAGATGACATAACCAAGGAATAGAGTTAAGTGATTTCCAAGGTTACACAGGAGTTTTGTGGCAGAGCTAAAAACAGAACCTAGGTTTTTGTCATCTATTGGAACAGAGTCCTCAGATGTATCAAAGATGTGCCACATTTCTGGGGCTGTATGAAGCTGAGTGCCAGTTTGGTCCCCAGGGCCACCTATACTAGCTTATGGCTACTAAGTGTCATTGGCTTGTAACAGTCCCTGAGGGGCTCTTACACTGGCCAGGGATCATTGGAACAGGGTGCTGCAGTCACTAATTCTGCACACCAGTGGGTAGGGCAGGAGTTAGTGCTGTTTGTTTTGGTGTAGAACTCAGTATCTTTGACATACTTCTAGCACATCATCTGTGTTGTCTGAGATGATGTTGGAGACTGTTTTTTTGCTAGCATGATTAAGTTGCATGAAGGAATGAGATTAGGCACTGGGCAATAGTTTGTGACCTGTTTAACATCAAGTGATGGTTTTTTTAGCACTGGTTGGATTGCTGCATGTTTTAGGAGGGCGTGGGGGAGATTCCCCTTAGCTAAGGAAGTGTTGACAACTTCTGTCATTAGGAGTGCTAGGTGTTATCTACTTTGCCATCCAGGAAGGGCATGAATCAAGAGTCACAGCTGGTGGCCCTGATTATTGCTGGTGCTTCCATGACTACTGCTCATGTCAATGGACTGAATTCTTGGAAGGGGAACGCATTGTTTCTCCAGTCCTATTCTCAGCTGCTTGTTCAGTTAGTGGCCTGTGAGTCCTTCCTGCATGCAGGTGACCTTTTCTGTGAAATAAGATTCCTGACAGTGGGAGGAGCTTTGTTCTGCTGATTCGAGGCAGTTTTGCAGAGTTCCGGCAGCTTACTGTGTGGATTTTTCAGACCAGCCCATAAATCTTGAACCTCTGTTTGCTATATGTATGTGTTAAAGAGCCCATGATATATTTCATAAGACTAAGGGGTTTGCCCCTGTGTCAGTGCATAAACTTTCACCTCCCTCATTCTTGTGCAGCATGCTGTACACAATTGACTGCTGCCCTCTCCCTTAGAGGTTGCGTCCATCGTGCTCTGTATACAATGTGTCAAGTATTTGTGGATGAAAGGTGCTACATAATTGTAAATTATTTTTACCATGCATGCTGCTACTTTGAAGTATGCCTGTTTTATTGGGATGAATCTTAAGAGAGTGATTTAGACAAATGATTATGATTGGTAATGACTGCTTGATTGGGACAATAATATTATAAATGTAGCTAGTTCCAAGTAGTTTAGTAGTGATTAACCAGGTGTTATGTGAGTGTGAAATAAAAACATCTGATCTTTAAACACAAGTTGCCAAATAAAGATGAAAAGGGTGTATTTTCTCATAGCCCTCTGGAGCTCACTGTGAAGTCTAGTGACCTCAGTCAAGTGTAGCTACATTCTGCTAGTATTTTCCCAGTAACACCAATAAAATGTACTGGATGATTTGAAATTATATATATATATATATATATGTATCTATAGCTGTTGGTAAAATATATTTATTAAAATAGCACATATTATAGTAAACAGAATATAATGTATATCTATTCTATATTATCTAAGAAATGTAGTTGAAGACTGCACCATAATGCACAAGAGGGCATAGTTAAGTTTATGTGGGCAATCTTATTTTAGTATTTTCTGACTTTTGATGGTCTTACTATGGAACCATAAAAGTCTTTTAAATGTAGATTTTTGCTTTTGGGAGCACAGTTGTATTTCATTTGTTTTGAAAATACGGTCCAGGCAGTTTTGGATGGTTATCTGAACCTTTGAGAGTCCCCACTTCCTTAACCCTTGGACAGTCCTTCAGCCTATATCTCCCGTTTGGCCTTCAGTTCTGCGCAATCTGCAAGCTACATGTTCTTCAGAGGGAGTGAATAGCTCTCTGCCCACCTGCCCAAATAGAGAATGGTGGGAAGGGGACCATTTGGAGTTCCTTTGGGTATGTGAAGTGGTGCTGGCTACAGGTGGAGGAGACCTAGAATTCCAAACAGATCTGACTCTAAAGTTAGTTTGGTTTTTCCTTTGGGTGTGTTCTCATTTTACTGAAACCAGTTTGCTTGTCCTTAATGTAGACACCGGAACAGTAATGCCAACAGCTATAACCCATGGCACAGAGAGAGAAAAAAACACATGATCCTGACAAGTTGCAACTGTGTCAGGATCAAAATCCGAACAGAGGATTTACCGTGGAAGGCCAACAAAAGAACAAAAATGCCTTTAATAATAACATAAAGACTTGGTGACTAATGATGTTAGGGAACAGTGCTGTTTGAGAACAGTCCTAACAGCCAGCATGTTCCACTTCGATAAAGGTGCCATCTGCTATAGGTGGAGTCCCAGGTAACCAGCCAAATGACTGTTGTTATTAATGAATGCATGCAGTGTTGTAGCCAAGTAGGACATTAGAGAGACAAGGTGAGTGAAGTAACATCATCTTATTGGAGCAACTTCTGTTGGTGGGAGAGACAAGCCAGACCTGAAGAGCTCTGTGTCAGTTCAAAAGCTTGTCTCTCTCACCAACAGAAGTTGGTCCAATAAAAGATATTACCTCACCCACCTTGTCTCTCTCATTAATGAATGGTAGCCATCAGAAAGCCGCTTTCTTTGCACAACCCAAAGATAAATCGCTGTGTGGGCAGAACTTCAGTATCTCTTGCCCACCGTAATTATGCATGGGACCGTGTGGATAAATTGATGTAAGGAACTGAAACTTTTCAAATGGACTCATACCTCTGTGAGAATGACATATTGGTGCTCAGGCAGTTGAGCATTCTGAGCTAATCCCCTTCAGTAGGCAAAGCTAGACTGATGCACTGATCTCCTCCCAAGGTTGTTACTCTCTGTTTTAGAAATAGTGTTGCATAACCAATTTCTGCCAGAGATCAGGCTGTGTTTTTGTGGGTAATGCTCTCTTACAAGAAAGGATAGGTGGACAAATTGGTAGTGAATGCCAGTCTCTTCCAGTTGGAAGTTTTTGAGGTGAAGTAGTTTTATAAAGCTGACTGTTTCCATTGTATTATGGTACTATATTGTGTTAAACAAAGCTATATATTAAGGCAAGGAAACATCAGAAAGCTTTCTTCTTGTAATGGCCGCCCAGTTTTTTCTCGGTCTGAATCATATCCATTGAAAGGATCTAATTTAATGAGAGAATTTTCTAAACATCATGGCTCAGTCTACTTAACCTTCCTCATTATTTCGTGACATTAAAAATTACTGCACGCTGTCTGTGAAATGTTGCAATTGTGTTGGTATTTAAGGCACTTGTAAATACTCGTGCAAATCAGTTTTTCTGATGTTTGACTGCAGGGTGAGGTGTGTGTTTATATGCCCAGGGGAAATGAGATGTATTTGCATCAAAGAAGGTTGTAACAAGCAAGCGCGTGCCAGAACCAAGTAGTTAGGAGCAGTTGCACTGAACTAGTATGAGCCAAAAATGTTTGCAAATGAAAATCACTGGCTTCCTAAAGAAATAATGAACTTTAATCCATTTTATAAGTGCTGTTGATTCGAAAGGCTAAATGGTGACTTTTGGTGAGGAATAGTACTAGAAAACAAATCTTTTGTAAGGACCCTACATCATGCATATTGAGACTTTTTGTAGGATTGAGTTTGGCCACAATTTTATTGTTTCATGCAGTACTGCTAATCTATGAGGTGCTGTTAAAAGGTCATTTTTTTACATATCACTACACATTTTAGATATGCTAATTAAGAGCGTGAGTCATCTCCCATTGGAATCAATGAAACCACTCCTATTAACTTCATTGGGAGCTGATTTGAGCCCTAAATTATGTGGGACAGCTAATTATAAATAATAATTACTTTGCATTTATAAAGTCCCTTTCAGTCACAGATCTAAAATCACAAAGGTGGTATTCTAGTTTTACAGATGGGGAAACCGAGGCAAAAAGGAGGGGGTTTTGTTTTTTACTTTCCCAAGGTCCCCAGTAACCCAGTGGCAGATTGAGCACTTGAATCTAGGTCTCCTGACTCCCAATTCCCTGCGGTAGCCTCTAAGCCACAACAGTTCTGTACTTCTCTATTCTTCCCTGCATTCTCTAGCTCAGTACGTATATGTCCACTTTACCTTGCTACATCTTTATTTACTTAGATTTTTTCAAGCATACAACTACAATCTCCTTCCCCAGGCTTTGGGACTCCTAATATTGAAACAAAACAATAATCAATAAATGCATTGAACTGCTAAAATCCATGGAGAACCACATAATCCTAGTTCATTCCCACTCTGCTACACTACAGTTAGCAAGCCCCTCCATTCTACCCTGATCTCATCACCTCCTCAAATGCCCCAAAGAAAGGAGAGCCTAACATACCCGGGCTCTGGCAGAGCAAGGTGTTAGGACCATGTTCCAGAGTCAAGGGGCCCTCTGGGAAAAGCTTTTGCCAGCAGCTCCCTCTCTTTTGTGTTGAGGGTACTTGTCGTAAGATGACACTGTCCCTTTAAGAGGACCAGTGCACCTGTGACTGGTCAGCTGACCCCAGTTGAGCTTTAAAAGAGGGCACCTGGGTTACATAGACACCCAGATGGGGGAGCAGGGGCACCTCGGTGATTCAGACTGAGGGCCAGTTAGGAAAGAGGTGGGCATGAGGCTTTCACTGCCTGCTCCCTGGTAGTAGTGATTCCTGGAGAGCTAGGACTGCCAGAGTCCCCTAGTGGGGGAGGCAGGGAAGCAGGAGCAGCAGGACAGCGAGAGTCCCTTGGAGGGGCCGCAGAATGAACCCGAGAACTAAAGGGGGAAAACCCCCTGGCAGTCACCGAGGGTGAATTGAGCAATTGTGTTTGTGTTGATTTGACCTAAGTTGGACAATAAAACTACATAGAGATGGTGCGCATGGCAGTGAGTCCTTAGTAAGCTGGGGAGAAATCCTCAGGGCTGGCTTTAGGACCTGCGGGGCCCGATTCGAATACCCGGCGGCGGTCCGGGTCTTTGGCGGCACTTCGGCGGCAGGGGTTCCTTCACTCGGCTCTTAGGCGCAGGGCCCGATTCCGGGGAATGGGCCTAAAGCCGGCCCTGGAAGTCCTGCCTTGTGACAGTGCTCCTGTAGCAACCTTTGTTTTACATGAAGACTTTCCTGTCCCTTTATGACCTCCAAATTCAGTCTTTGGTTACTATGCTACGCTCTGGGCAAAGATCACCTTCCCAAATGTCCCAAGGTGTAGTCTCAAGTGGAGTCATCAAATCTTGGGTTGACAAAGGTATGAGGAAGTGTGTCAAGGTCTACATCCAAAGCAAATGGCTGCATTCATCTTACATGGGGGAGATGGAGAAGTACCCTCTTTGCCATAACTGTATCTGGTTGCAGGATTTAACAAGACCCCCTAAATTGCAGACTTTATTTACAAATGATTGCCATCTGCCATCAGTTACGGGGCTGATATAACTCTAATCAATTTCTCCAGTGACTTCCCCCAATACTCTAACATGCTCATTCTTTTGCATTGTGCCTCTGCCGCATAGCTCTAATCTGTTCCAGTGCACTCTTTCAACTATCTAAATTTTATCCCAAAGATTACCCTCTGATCACAAAGGCCTCTCACTCTTAAAGCCAGATAAGACATGCCTCTTCCCCATCTCTCAGTTGAGTTAATTGAAATTGGAGAGACAAGACTCCCTGTATCTTCACCCCATTCACTTCCCCCTCTATGAAACATCTCCCCTCCAATACACCCCACCCAGGCCCTGTTGCTTTTGAAGCTACATTCCTGTGTCAAAATATAGAAGTCTGAACCTCAACCATCCTTGCCCCTCTCCTACCCAGACATGACAACTAGGAACCCCAGGAGCCACAGGCATCTGTGTCTTGGCTTTATTTTGAAGCGTTACTTCATGATTCCCACTTCTGGACCTTGGCTTGAAGTGTTAGTCTGCCACAAGGACAGGCCATGTAGCCTGGGAAGAAAACTAGTAGATCTGTTTTATCGTTATTGCCTTGTTTCTCTGGGTCACAGAGACGCAATAGCCTCAGTTCAAGATTGTGTTCAAAGGAGAGATGTCAAGACTGAGTTGTTTTCTGGTAAAGGAGGGATGGATAAAATATTAAATGCCATCTTCTGCACTTGCCCTTGTCTTTGTATTTCCCAGCTAGAATCTCACCGCATAGCTCCACAGTTCTTTAACGTTTTTAAAACTTGAATTTTTTTTTTTCAGATTTGAGGAAATGTGTAACTTTTTAATTGGCTAACTATTGCAACCTCTATTATATAACTTAAAATACATCCTTTGTTACATGTGTAAATTAGGCAATTCTGCTTGCTAAAGGTAGTAGCATACTTTTTGTGAGCAGTTAAGCCTATTTTTAATGTCCATCTGGTGATGTTACTGTAATTTAATGCGTATTTTGACTCTCTGTCTCAGTGGGTGTCGTTTTGGATTAATGTCAATGAAAAATTGTCTGTTTTTGTACATTCTGTCACATCCACATTGAGTGTGTGTTTCTTTGGAACATGTTTTGTGCTTATCTGGTGGTCTAGTGTAGCTTTGAACAGAATTTTATTTCCATCATTTTTGTTCTACTTTTCCTGAAATGTCTGTTTTTGTATAGGTGACAATCATAAATGCAACAGACAAACTGAGAAATATGTCCCAAATCCTGCATTACATGGGAAATGAGTTTAAAATGCCTCAAATGTGCCCTTAAACAGGCCAAAGTACCAGTTACCCTTTTCTGCCATTTCTCTCTTTTAGATCATAGGTTCAAATCTCACTGTCTCAGACAGTTTGGCAATCCAACAGTATAATTAAAAACCTAGATATACACACAGCCATCTGCCCTGCTGTACTGCTGGGGTCTGAGCAAAAGGCCATGGAAGTCTAGAGAGAGATTCCTATTGACTTCAGTGAGCTAGTCTCTGCAGAGAACATGGTACCATGTTTTGAATGCTTGCTTCTGTATTTGATTTCCTGAGCCTCTCTTTCCCATTCTACTCTGTGCACCACTGCAAAATGAAGGTACTCAATTCACTTTTGAGTGTCACGTTGAGTGTCAGCCTGTGCATGGGCAAAGCACAAAGAACATGGGTGGAGCCTAACGGAGGAGAAGCCAACTGCTCTGTACTGTCGTCTTATTCTCTGAGATTTGCAACCTGAAAAGTGAATATAACACACACACACACTCAGTGTGGGATGGAGCAGCAAGGCTGGACAACAGAAAATGGAATTGGGGATAGAGAAATGAAGTTGCCCATAGCCAATTTCTGTATGTCCTTTCTAAATGAAGGGGCAGAACAAACTGAAATGTAAATATTTTCCTGGTCTAAATCCTGCCTTCTAAAGGCCCCTCTTGCATTAAAAACAGTAGTTCATTGCTTTACAAAAAATAGTCATGATATATACATTGAAGTGGGCATGATTCTGTGATAGCTTGAATGTGGTGAGCTATGAAATAAAGGTTGTAAACAATTTCTAGCCATTTATGTTTTTAATTAGAGCTTTTATCTTTGTGACTTCTTTATTAGTTGCTATGGATACAGGCAACGCAGAGCTTATTAATGAAAAATCTATCACACTGATAAAAATGTGTTGGTTTTTTTTTTGGTCAGATATGCATTACTTCAATCCTACTATGCTCGACAATTAGTTTTAACTGTGTTTGCATTCTTGTAAATAATTTTAAAAATCTGTGGCAATTAATAGTGTATGTTTTTGCCATATGGAGCATTGCAGAATGATTTTAAGTACAGTGCGATACCAAACAGAAATTGGTGTCATTCTAAATTAGGGATTACATTGACAGGTTTGTGTGCTGTCGATTTAAATGCACTCTTTGTTCTAAAATTGTTCATAAAAATCCGCATTGTAAAACCAAATCACAAAATGGTATTGGATAGCTGAGTGTCTTACAATACCGGGGCTGTTATGAAAACACAAACCTGGCTTTCAGGTTACAAATGTCACTTTTACTCTACCAGCTATAAAAAAAAAAATTATGATCTTTCCAACAAAAAATTAAGTATTTCAGAAAATAAATGTAACAAGGGTGATTTATTTCATCTTCATTCCAGCCACTTTGGCCAGTGAACACGTAGTACTTATTTGCTACAGTTGTTTTCAGACTATTAAAAAATAACAGAATTTGCCTGCTTTTTTTTTTTGAAAGCAAGCTTTCTATGAAGAAATGAGAAAATTAGATTGTTTCATTCTATTAATACTTTACAGTTGCAATATGTGTCTAAACGGACATGCTATGATAGTATAAAAGTATTATCAGCATGAGTTTGGAATAGTTTCATTTCCTCAGAAATAAGTCTGTCACGGGTCCAGCATTAACTGTGCTGGACATCAGGCCAACGTAATTTGTAGGAGGGGAAAAGGAGGTTCAACATTTGGAGCGAAAGGAGGAAAACATGTCTGAGTCAGGTTACTTAGAAAAAAACTTGGCTTTTTGGAGTTTTGGAATAATGACAATGGCACTGGCAGAAAGAGCTGAGTGATCAGAGTGCAGGTGAGAGTCCATCATGATACATGCACTTCTTCACATAGTTCTGCAATTTATCACGTGGATATTGCTGTCACATACGTGGTACAGTAAAAATAGATGCTCACGTGATGCTCAGGGCCGGCTCTAGGGTTTTTGCCACCCCAAGCAAAAAAAAACCTCTGGGAGCGCAACTGCCGAAGGAAAAAAAAAAAATTGTCCGGAATGCCGCCCCTGAAATTGTGCTGCCCCAAGCATGTGCTTGGTTTGCTGGTGCCTAGAGCTGGCCCTGGTGATGCTGGTCACAATGCAAAGTGTGACTTGAAACAGCTAGAGTCATGGGCTGTCCATCGGAGAGACCCTCGGCCTTCAGTGTGGATGAACAACCCTTTCAGTTGCCGCAAACATTGCCCTCTTTGTGGTAAAATTTTGCTGGTGAATCTTTGACTTCACTGTCCCATTCTCAAAATACAGCTCCACACAGGGAGCTCCCAAGATGTAATGCTTTATAATTGACTGTGGTTGTGGGCATCTACACTGCCCATCCCCCATCCTGTACAGCAGTGGTCCCCAACGCGGTTCCTGTGGGCGCCATGGCGCCCGCCGGGGCATTTATGAGCGCCCGCCTAGTGCCCAGCAGGGGAGAGGAGCCGCGGCCCCACACCTGATGGGGACAGAGAACTCAGGCTGCGGGCGTGGTGTTCTCTGTTCCCGGCAGGCATGGGGCCCGCCTAGTGCCCAGCAGGGGAGAGATGCCGTGGCCCCGCGCCTGCCGGGGACAGAGAACTCCGGGGCTGCAGGCTGCGGGCGCCGGTGTTCTCGGTCCCAGGCAGGCGCGTGGCCACAGCTTAAGCTGGAGAGAAGCCGCGGACCCGCACCTGCCGGGGACAGAGAACTCCGGGGCTGCGGGCGCTGGTGTTCTCTGTCCCCGGTAGGCGCGG
>NW_020664481.1:38368069-38551170 GCF_002925995.2 Terrapene triunguis | reverse complement strand
TAGTGCCCAGCAGGGGAGAAAAGCTGGGGCCCCGCGCCTGCTGAGGATAGAGTACTCCGGGGCTACGGGCGCCGCTGTTCTCTGTCCTCGCGGCTTCCCTCTTCTCTCTGGATTCATATATTATGTAATATTAAATATGATGTTTTTCATATTATTTAATGTACAAATACATTAAAAATTGAAAAATTGTTGGCGCCTGCCACACTCTTCTGAAAACATGAATGTGCTACTGGCCACAAAAAGGTTGGGGACCTTTAATAACTGGACAGAGGAGAAATAACTCATGAGGAGTATAGTCATGAAAGTGAGTCTCTCTCTCTCAAGGCAAGTGAAGAGAAAGGCAATGAAGAAATCAGCCACTCTGTGCCCTATTCAGAATGTACTGTATTTTTCCTCTTCAGGACTAGAGTTGCATATAAGTAAATGTTTTATAATGTGCTACAATAAAGATCCTTGAATATTAAACTTTTTATCTTCTAAAAAAAAAAACCCTGGGAGCATTTTGAAGAATGGATGAATCCTGGTAAGTTTTGGGTTTCGAAACCGTCTAGAACTCTTCAAAAACATTCTAGAAGTTTTTCAAAATATTTTAGATATTTCAAATCCTTATTTTCTAAGTTATTTAATATTTTTCTTTGTTAAAAATCACCCAGAAGCAATGAAAAGTTGTACAAACCAACAGTGATCTCCTAAATGGAAAAATCCTTGATGTTCCGGTGTAGCAGGCTTTCCATTCTAGAACCAACAACATTCTAAAGGGGCTATAAATTGTGGACTTAGTTCTTAGATCTTGAGAATTTAGTGCTCTGGTTTTAAGATCAGTAATTGGGGCTGGTATAGTGAATGAAACTCATCTCTGCACAGAGGGCCAGCTAGCCCTGGACTAGTTAGGTGCAGAAACTATTTAACTTGGCTTCGAAAATGTTTTTACCAGTGCTTGTCTGCACTACCTCATACTGCCTGAGGCTTCCTCTCATGCCAGGTTTTTCACCTGTTTAATTTTGTCCGTCTACCAGCTGAGGATTGATTGTGCCCTCTAGCAAAATTGCTTCAGTCTCTCATCACCTTGGGCCTGTGTTGGTGCAGCCCAGAGGAGAGTATCAGAGTCTAGTCCAGACTCAACTGCCCACCCAGTCAGCTACTAGAGTAATCACACTAGCCATATGTTGATATACATCCAGCACATTCTTCCAGTCCTGGGTACAAAGAACCGGAACATTGTTCAGACTTACACATCAGCCCTCTATGATGACCTGAAGCTACTAAGCTAGCTTCGAAAAAGACTTTTGACATTTAATGAGTTAAGTATTTCTCTTGTGTAACTTGACGGACTTAAATGGGAGTTAACTAGAGATTAATTTGTGTTTTGCATAAACAGGGAGGGCCCAGTCTCATAAACATGAATGCATGTGGATAGCTTTACTCACAGCCCTAAAGTTTCTGACATGTGTAAGGGTTAGGCTCATAGTTATCAATTTAGGACACTAAAAAAAAATCCAACGTTAAATCCATATAACCTGAAAGTGAAAAGAATCTTGGTTTTGCTGTAGAACATTCATGGTCTTTATTTCTCTTACAGGTTTTGGGCATGACCAGTGGAAGTCAGGCTGGTTTTGGGGCTCCTTCATCCAGACAGTATGCACGACAGAAAATAACTCGAGTAAACCTCAGGGACTTCATCTTTTACATGGAACAGGAAAGAGAAACTAGCCATTCTCTCCTGCTCTACAGAGCTTTGCTTAAATAAAGCCAAGAATTGTACTGGTTTACTCATAGAGAAGCTCAACCTGCATTGAAAATCTGTAATTTGAATGTGCCTTCTATTTTTTTCAGATGTCAGTGTTCCAGTAGTTTGTTTTTGCAAAGTTGTCAGACACATGCAATAAATCCCCCTTACATAAAAAGAAAGAAAGAAATGAAAATGTGCAAAAGGTTTTTAAAGAGGTTAAATCCATGGATACGATCTATGGCGTTTGGCCATTTTTAGATGAGGCTAACCTGAGTAGATGAGAGGGAGTTTATACAAATTCAGAGCCAGATTGCAAATGCTTACACAAGTCGTCCCATTGATGACACTGGGCAACTTGCAAGAAGGGTTTGTAGGATCGGGCCCGAAGGATGGTATTTGTTTTATTAGCAGTATGTTCAATTACAGTGCTAGCTTTTCTCTGTTTCCTTACCTTTTACTAGCACTATTTTCATTGACTAACCACAGTGATGCCTATTATCATTTTAGATTAGTTATAATTGCAATTTTTTGCACAGCTGAAAGAGTAGCCATCCTACACTCCCACAAATTTTATATATTTATGATTTTTGCTTTTACTACTCATTTGCTGAGCCAATTCCTAAGTGTATGAAATCTGTGCATTCAGGTCCCAGCTGAGTTACCTTGAATAGCTTCCAGTTGTTTTCTAAATCTGCTCAACCTTTTGCACATTTGTAGCAGCTGGTTAGTAACATGAATCTGAGTTGGTTTTTTATTTTAAAAAAATCTTTATTGTGAAGAGTACGGTCTAATCATGGTTTTAAAAATGAGAGAGTAAAGATTTTAGAGTATTCTACACCGATTTTTAAAGTCACGGTCAAAACCAGTTGTGTTATAGAGGGGCCAGTCCTGCTCTCATTGGAGTCAGTGGGAGCAGTATTAAGTCCTCAGGGTCCAAACCTGCAAGGTCATCAGTGTCATCACAGAAGTCACTGGGAGTTGACCTTACCTTGCATGATCAGACCTCGAGACCCTGATCCAGAAAATCACTTAAACATGTGAAACTTTCAGCATGTGATAGGTGTAAGTATACACACATGCTTAAATGCTTTGCTGGACTACAGCATAAGATACCAAAGCCAAGGGAAGTCTTCTTAATAGGCTTTGGATATGGCATTCAGTACGCAGGTGGACACCAGACACCACAGTATTTTCAGTAACTATTGAAGGGAGGCATTTGTTTATTTATATTTTCAAATTTTACCACGTTTATACTTGCCACTTTTTTGAGGCAGTATTTTTTTTTGGATGGGAAACAATACTGAAAGCACAAATAGAACTATCTGTCCAATAGTTTTAAAAACAAAAATTTTAATTATATTTTAAGATTTGTTAAAAGCAGAACAAAATTTATACTGCTGCTATTTAGCCAAAAGATTATTCATAACGTATTTAAGGCCAGGAAGTGTAAAATTATGTTTTAAATGTACTGATAATGTGTACATATTGTTTATAAAGACCTTGTGTTTATTAGAATTATGTTATTTTGATTATTTCTGTACATACTCGTAAATACCCCAATTTGTGTGAAAACATACTTCCTTATTTGTACTTATTTTGTAAAGAAATAAAACAATTTACTAAAGTAACACATTTGAGTGACATACAGTATTAATTTATCAAACATTAATTTCAGTTTCACATTGTCTTGTAGTTTTTAAGCACTGTTCAAAAACATTTTGCATTAAAATATTAACAATACCCACAAAGAAATACTAAAACTGAGTATTTAATGTTCTGTTGTGCTGATTCTTATTCTTTGTCAAACATCTAATAAAACTGTCAACAAACCTTGATGCTATTAAATACAGTCAGTGAATGCACACAACATTTGCTTTCTTAAAGATTTGCCCAATAAGCACAACATAACATTTTCCTTTCACTTTTCTGTCAGACTTGGGAGCACAGTGGCACAGAACAGTACATGTAAAAGTGCTAGAGAAGACTGAAGTTCTCAAAACCACAGTTTCAGTGCTCAGCAAAGAGATTCCAACCAATTTTGTTCAGTGAAATTAGATTAAAAAACAAGGTATGTTTACTTTTCGGCCTTCAAACTAAAAGCATTCGCTGTCTGCAAACCACAGTTTTACTAGAGATGTGATGATATTTTAAAAACTGTTTTACATGACACTGAGCAATGTTCTTAATCAAGCTGTATTACTATGGTTTAGGAAAGAAGTAAAAATTCACATCAGTTTTTGCTGATATTGCTACTTTAGAATATGGGGATATAAAAAAGTAAGAGATACAAATGAAACTGTAATAAACATTAAATCAGTGACCTGAAGTCGCTAACTAAAAGAACATGTCCTAGCTTAACTTTTCCTTTTTAAAAAAAGGGCATATTTCTCCTAACGAAGTGATTGTTTCCATATGTCTTGCTTGCTGCAATGCTGTTTTGCAGTTAATGTTGTGATGTCATGGCTCAAACTTTCCATCTCAAGTTCACATTTAACTCAGTTGGAGCAGCCTGGAATCTTTTATGATGCCACCTTACCAAATTGCTATCAGTACTGTAGCTGCTTTATTGAGCTATAAAAATATGGTGAACACCAAACTGAGGAAAACAGACAAACAAAACCACAAATACTTAATGGCTCTCTACATAAATCTAAAGCATTCTGCCTATGGGCTTGATCCTGAGAGGAGCACAGGGCCCTTCAACTTCCCTTTTACTTCAACTGGAGTTGACAGTCCTCACCCCCTTGTAAGAGGTGCTTAATATCAGTGCCTACTGATACAACCCGGGACACAGGCAAAAACTCCTGTTGATTTCAGCAGTTTTGCCTGAGTCAGGACTGCAGGATTGGCCCATACTCCTGAAGCCTGAATGTACCATAACTACAGAAGAACTTTCCTCTCCTAGCTGAATGTTAATGAATGAAACAGTATGCATGGACACATAAGGGTCCAGCCTCCATTTCTCTCTGAATCACTCTGCTCAGGAAATGAATACAAAACCGGAATATACATGGTAAAAGCTAGGAGCTAAACTGATGCTTTAAGCAGAATTTGAACAGAAGTTGAACTAAATCTCTAGAATCAATAAACAAACACTGTTTTTGAAGAGATGGCTACAATAAGCTGAACTCGGTCAAAGGCCAAGGAAATACAGCCCGAGCTTCTTACCTCTCTTGAAGAATGTGGGAGATAAAGTGAGTGTTCATTCTACTTGCTGCAGTTTTGATCTTTTACTTTACAGAAATGTTTATGGCATGACGTTCTGTATAAGAAATGTGTATACACAAATACATGACAATTATACGTTAAATTTTTTTACAATATTAAATGTATAATATACAATTCTACAGATATCTTACATAGAAAGGTAACGTAGTGCCATCTTTTCAAATATGGCAGTACCTAGCAATTTTATTTAGTGTGTCAAACAAGCATAAAACCATGACATAAAATAACTTTAAAAATCTTTAGACAGATTTGGCCAAATGACCGACAACTGTTCTGCTAAGGCAGCAGGCCAGTAGGCTAAGATTTTTATGAATGACTTGTGATTTTGGGTGCCCAATCTGGGGCAATTTGAAGAGGCCTGATTTTTCAGAGGGAATTTTCCAAAAATCAGAGCCACATACAGTCTCCAGCATGGGCACCCAAAATCACTAGGCACTTTTGAAAAATTGAGTGTTAAACTCCAGGTCCTAATTTGTGCCCAAGTAATCAGATGGCATTAGAGAAACAGAATTGTCAAATATTGCTGACTATTTAATACTCGGTCCCTTGTTCTATATAGCTGTACTTACGCATCTAAAAACAGTTTAATTAAAATTCAGCATCTACAACAGTATTCTATAAATTATTGTGGGAGAAACTAAATTGCGATTAACACATGAATTAGTTATTGAGGACCCAATCATGCTAAACAGCAGTAAACAGGATTTAGCAGAATGCTATTTATATACTTGCACCTGCAAACACAGTGCTGTCTCCTGAGTTAAGGAAGCTGCATAAGTCAGAAGAGTTGATACTGTATTTGTTAAAGGAACAGTAACCTCCTACAGACAAATGGCTTCTTTAAAGCAAAAAATACAGATACAGGGCAGCTAGAAAATCAGTATTTTAATCGTAGTTCAAAATTAATAGAAGGAAAAATAAACAAAACCTGGCCTGCTCCTGTCAGACAGCGAGAAATATGGGGCTTTATCATTCTTTGTAAAAATTCTCGGGCCATGGAGAGTAGGGGGTGTCCAAAATGTTTAACACCTGCTCCTGCACATGGGATTTAAGTATGTTTAGTAAAAGAATAACAAAGGGCAACGGCAGATGCTTTGGCAAATGCTTGGCAGAACCACCACTCCACTGATGATGCAAAACATTGAAACTCTGAGAGAAAGAAGAAAAAATTGGCATCTCAAAAGAACTATAACTCCACATTTGGGGCCCGTGCTATGCCATTTTGATGTCAGATGGCCTTACTAAAAATGCCTACTTTTGCACATATTAGCCATAACTAGTCCTCAATTATGTTTAAAGAACTGAGCACCAGATGACTATGAATTGGTCCTTCTCTGATTTTGTATTCTGTACACAGTTATTTCAGTTGTAAATGTTTTATAAAAATAAGCCATTTGCTAGCACAAATGAGTTACAATCACAGAAATGTAACATAACGT
Organism: Terrapene triunguis; assembly: GCF_002925995.2. Classification (NCBI taxonomy): domain Eukaryota; kingdom Metazoa; phylum Chordata; order Testudines; family Emydidae; genus Terrapene; species Terrapene triunguis. Next base: position 38,544,774 of record NW_020664481.1, on the reverse strand, counting down.
ATGGAGGTGTAAAGCACATCTGATATGAGAGAAGTGTGGCATTCAGACAGGGAAGATACTCAGTGCAGTTTTTAAGGTACCATCTTCCTTTTGGTGGACCCTGTTTCATTGCCTTAGAATATCACTGAGGAGGGAAGGGATGCTGTCAAAAGAACTGTCGTTTCTCCAGCTGACATATTCAAATTGCTTTAATTGGTCTTTCTGCAGAAGCCCAATCAAGGGTCAGTACTTTGTGAAGCTTTGCCTTTTTCAACATCACAGCTGTTCGGTTGAAAGTACATTCCCACAAAGCCTTGTACGCTGAGCATGCTCAGTTGTTCATCATGAAAAACAAACAGGTGGTTTTTCAAATGTGTTTCATGGCTGGCTATGTGACAGGTAGTTTTCGAATATCACTAATTGGCAACATAAAGTCACAATTTGTTTGCTAATACTGTTTTGCAAATCCTTAGTGTTTCACATAAGGGACTATTAAACACTTCTATGGTTACAAAGGAGGAAGGGTTGGTTCTAGTCCAGGGGTTCTTGCTTTATTCTGATTGTTGGGGTGGGTTGTGGTCTTCTGTCTTCACGGCACAGCACATATTCACTGAACTGGGAGGAATCTACCCCTCCACCACACGAAGCTGCCACGTTAAATCCCTTCTGAAACAATCTTTCTAGCACCTGCAATGTGAAAAAGAGTGCAGATTAATTTTAGCCAATTTTAGGCATTAGGGAATGTGATAAAAGCATCCTGGAGCAGTGGATCTGAATGATGCATTTGGTCATTCCAGATCTCATAGAATGAATATTATACAGCTATAATTTTATAACTTATTCTTAAATGACTATACTGTGATTAAAGTCTCGCTTACAGCAAACCTCGGTTGAAAACAAAAATTAATCAAACAAATAAGCACTCAACAGAGCAGTTCAGTACATTATATAGTAAAATACTGGACTGCAGTGATATTGATGCTCTCTCTTACAGAAAAATAACACTAGGTTTAAGTCATAATAACAAGTGCCCATAATTCATTATTAATATGGAAAGTCTCAAGGAAAAAGAGCTGCAAAGATTTTGAGCCCTTCCCGAGCTCAAGTAAGTATCCTGGGTATCTTTTGAGTGACACCTCCCAAGGCACTCTAGCATCAATCTCACAGACTCCTTCTCCTCTTCCTAGAATTTAGTGCTGCTTTCAGAAACCATGCATGGGCTGCGGAGGCCAGAGACAGGTGGATAAGAAAACAAATTGGCCCAAACAAACAGGTTAATCGTATTCTCCACGTATTTTTTTTCTTTTAAAGAAAACTTGGGGTAATTTGGATGCATGAGTTAAAGCAGCCCAGAGGCAGCTTTAATTTGCATGACTGGCACTTAACGCTGCAGATCACCCTTGGCTGGATGACAGGGGTCATGTTTGCACATGGATGAACTGTTGATGAACTATTTCTCCAACATATTAGGTGTGCACACCGGCTTTTCAGCAGCAGGTATGCCTGGACGCTAGTTTCATGTGCTTTTCTTCAACAGCCATGGGTTTGAAACCAATCAAAGAGAACCTCACTCACTCGCTCTAGGTGGGGTCAAAACTGAGTCAAGGGCAGTAACACTGCACAGAATCGTCTGCCACACTCCTGTCCATTACTTTCATTGTTCACACTCCAGTGCCATAGGGGGCTTCACTGTTCTTTTCCTGCTGAAGTGCAGCTCTAAGGGCTGGAGATTGATTAATGCTACTTGAGATAGGAACATCCAGTGAACGCTCTTTTTCATATGGGCCTAGAGTGTACTTTAGCAGCAGTTGTTTAGGCATCAGCAATGACCATATCAGTGTGGGAAGAATGGACTTAAGGCAGTTTCCTCATGCGTCTCCCAAATAGGCCAGGCAATGCCTATGTTCTGCCATTGTAGGAGCAGAACAAGAGTCTGTCCTCTGCTACATCCCACTGAGTTCAGTGGGGAAACACGGGTGTAAATGGAAGAATAACTTAGCCCACAGTGCACAATAAGATTTCCTGAATAACAGTGCAAAAGGAATCAGCACACCCATATTTGAAATCTGCATCCAAATACTTTTCCAGCCAAACCTTTGCACTGCTACACTACGAATATTCTTTAGGCCAAGTACTATGCATTAAAGTGCCATAGAAATGATCCACAGAGGAAATGCTAATGTTAGCATATAACTTTGAAAAGTCAGGATAGTGTCTTTAGTTTGTTTAAATGAACTGACACAATGCTTACTTTACAGACAGGAAACACTGTTCCTGCCTATTTTGCTACCTATAAATGTCACCACGAGTGAGCAGATTGTACTATTCTTAGAGTACATAAAGATCTCTCTCATAATATAGGTATCATGTAAATCACCATGTCACAGAACCAGGACATTTGAGACCACTGCAGTAAAAACTGAGCTTGATTATTTAGCTAGTTAAAGCTAAGTCCTGGAATGATCTATTGAATAATTTACCAGCAGGACCGTCGGGCCATGCTGTTGCCTTATTTTAAAAATTGTTCAGTTGACTAGATATTTTGTCCCAACAACGCAATAAGCATAACTTTAGTCTATACTATTGGGTGAGGAGAAAACCCATACGGTGTTTGTATAGGATCTACACTACAGATGAGAAACCATTTCTTTTTAAGCCTTGTAATGAATGACAACATTAGATGGATTTTTTTTTTGTTCTGCATACTACACGTGCCATCAAATCTCATGCTTTAAGGCATGAAGTGATCGCTAAGGGGGAATAAAAAGGAATCTCATGCCAGACTTCTGCCCTGGCCCCCACGCACATAACCATGCTAATGACGACAGGCATTCTTGAGGATGTTGCTTCTTTTGCTTGCTTTCTCCAGAGGTAGAACACTGAATCGGAGTAGCCAATGGTGTGAACTCAGTGTCGTAGATCCATGCTGGTTCATCTGTGGGAGCCTTCCTTTGAGGCCTCTAGTATTAGCCACCAGAAGGTTGAATAGTTGAGTTTTTGGAAGGCAACTAAAGCCTTGTGCTCACTAGCCTAGCTTCCGAAGACTGGCAAAGAAAAGGAAACACTCATTCTAGCACAGCTTTGCCTGAGTCATGCAGTCTGCTCTGAATCAGCTTGCCCTGGGAGCTCTGTCTGGCCCTGGGACAAAGTGATTTGTGTTCTAATAAAGTTACATCTGCCAGATCTCACTGACTTTTGCCCTGATTTTTATGGAGTTTATGTATGTAAGAAAAATATTACAACTGAAGGGAGGAAAAGCCACCCCAGCAATTGAAAAGAAAACAACAGACAAGAAGATAAAGGGAAGAGGGAGAATTTGGTGTAAAAGTATAATTAAAAAAAATGAAAGTCCTCCCCCCTTCTTCAAAAATGAAGAGAGGTGGAAGCTGGGATACAAGCAGACTAGGGGCAAGAATGGGATGCAGGGCATAGTACTATTTTGTCAGCATTGCCCCTTCTAAGACAGAAGGGAGATGCCAGTAACTTGATCAGGAGCGCTGATCAAGGTATCGAGGAGTTGTAGGGAAAGCCACAGGCTGGGATTTATTTTTTAATAGACTTAGCCTAGGCAAGGTGGAGACAAGAATCAGTCCACCCCTACAGCAGGTGCTGCATGACACAGGGGGTCTCCATTTAACTGGAATGAGAGAGGTGGGATCGATAGGTCAAAGCTCAGTGTTGGCGTAGATGTCAATATCTTTACTACAAACTTTTTAAAAAATCCATTTGCTTATCATGCAAAACTAGTGCTGAGATACTGTTGGCTTAGTCCATAGGTATGGCAAGCTGCATGTTAGCATAAGGCTCCTCTTTACTGAGCCAGCTATTTAAAAACACACAAACCAGACAGACATTACATCTTTAAAACACTGCACATAGAACAAAGTGCTACCTGTGTGCTTGGAGGACTAGACTGCAGGCTGTAACCTTGTGTTAAAAATGCAGGTATCATCAATTTTCTGAGCAAGAAGCTAAATGGGTCAAATCCTGTAACAATGCTGCGATGTTTAAATATTGTACTATTTTAACTGCATCTTGCATTAGGTTATACTGAATGCTATGAGCAAAATCTACAGAATGCCCCCTCCGCTGCAGGTCTACAATATCTGTGCGTGCATGTTGCGCACTGCTGTGTGTGAAGTTCCTAGTGCACACAGGAGGCTGAGTGCGCTCTTGCACATGGGTAAGTGGAAGCCATATTTTGCAAACTTGGCCCTAAGTATATGTTATACTGCTTTAAAAAGTAAGATGGCAAATATATGACCGTATCTGTAGAATAAAATCTGAGCTACTTTCCTTTAAGTCTCCAAAGACAATATGCCAAAAAGTAAATGAATCTCAGCTGCGATTTCCCATAATCAATATGAAATAGTGCAATTATGTTAGGATTTAATATAGTCTCTCTGCCAGGCACTCTAAACACACAGAGACATGAGCTGTTATTTTGTTGGGAAGGTCTCCAAACAGAAATATGATACCTTAATGCATTTCATTTAAATTTTGCAGAGTGATATTAACAAATATGGTCTTAATTATAAAGTATTGAAATGTTCAACATACACAATTTTCACAGCATTTTCTCTGAAGTATATTCATATAGTTCACTAAGTCCTGTTGTCAGAAGATTAAAAAAATAACTTAAATTATAGGAAAACTTTATACTCTAAATGCAGCTACAAATGGGAATTTTAAATTGAGGGCTGCTATTTTTTTTTTGTCATAATCCACTAACATGTTGACTTTATTTGTTTTACATGTACAGTTTCATATGAGTCCTTGATATGAAACATTATTTCATGAAAGAATTTGTATAAGTTCCAAAGAATTCATAAATGTTTCAATAATAAATGCTGTATGTCAACCAGGAATGTGGGGTACTGGAATGAACTAATGCTGAAAACAAGCGCCCCATTAAAGAACATGCAGTATGAGCAAGTTACTTTTTGCTTTTCTATGTGACACTACTCTCCACAACTAACCTACCAAAACAAATGCCTTCGGACCTCGCTCGAGTGTTTGTGTTTACAGTGCATTGTTGGGTTTGTCATTGACTAGCATGACCCTTCATTCTTTTATTTCTTTTCAATTTCTTTAATGCACCTAACCATAGCACATAAACAATGTGCACTAAAACAGTTGCACTAACACCTTTAAACTGACTCACCCAACCTATCTAGACTGCAGCCACCCCCTTCCTCAGTGGTGCAGAAAGCTTGTTAAAATGCCATGTCACCAGCAAATGGCCCTGCCTTTGACCCACCTCCATGGACTCCATTTTGTTTGGTCAGAATGTGACCCGACCCAGTTTAAAACCTCACTCAAATAGAAAATGGACATGGACCTGTGCAAAACTAGCCAAGGGCACTGAGTTCATCAGCTGAGCTGAATGAAATGTTTGGGAGTGTTTAGTGTGAAACCAAAATTTGCCAATAGATCTGTTTTTCAGACAGGTTTAATGCAGAACGCATCAAGGAATGTTGTTACAGCAACTTTAATTAAAGAGGAAACTTGTTAATGTAAAATACAGATTATTAAAGCAAATCTGCATATATTATTATATGTCGGAATGTTTTCAGCATATTTAGTGCTCAGAAAATGTTCTAGATTGGCAGCCTGGGAGACTGACCCTCTGCTTAGTCACGGAACAGGTACAATGGTGGCAGCACAAGCTCTTTCACGCTGCCCCACTGATATGCCTCTCCTCTCACATGAAGGGACCACCTCTAGGAGGCTAGACTAGAGCTCTGTAAAGTCTGGCTGCCCACTGGCCTTTCTGATTAGATTGCTTAGAGTACCGGTTGTTCTGTGAATGAGTGTCCACTAGGAAATGGCCCCAGACCTCAAAGTCTTTCCCACAGTCCAGCTAACAGAACAGCTATAGATGTTAATAACTTTGGAACTGGTCACTCAGAGGTTGAAGGCTTCATTTCTCACAATAAAAATCATCGAAGACAGACATCCTCCTTGCAAAATATTTTAAAGATATACATCCAAAATAAGAGAAATTTATTTTGCCTTGACTAATTAATGTCTGTGTTAACAGCATAATCAGCACTGTTCTTTCCACTCGGCACAAGGACTACTACCAACTTCTGCAGCTTTGCCCACAGTTGTATGTGTCGTTCCCTGTGACGGACCAGTTATAGCCCCCAAGACAACTGCCTAAAGACCAGCCAGGTATTTATTCCCACTTCCATCAGTCCAGTTATCATTTTTTGTTTCATATGTTTAATTTTAATCCTAATGTCAAAACTCTGAGTAGAAAATGAAATACATTTTGTTTAAAATACTCTGGGCAATTTTTATAGAACATCCTTTTGAAAAAAAAAAAGTGCAGAGATCAATTTTTTTAAGTCCATCCCGCAGGCACCATCATTTAATTATGAGTGAGACATAAATTATGCATTTACACATTGTTGCATTTTCTATAAAATGGCATGGAGATTTTTTTTTGTAGTTTTTGGAACTCTCTTTTTCTTCCCAGGGGCACTTTGGAGGGAAAAAATGCTGTGGGCTATACATTGATGAAAAAATTAGCATTTATCAGTATAACACTATTATGAGACCAGCATGGCACTAACATACACAAAATCTAAATCTATTTTTCTGCTTAGACTTAGGAAAACCTGAAAGACTGTGATCGCACCAGGCAAAAAATAGGTAATTGAGCAGAAGCAAATAATCTGCATATAACTGAACATGAAATAAAAAAAGTTACAACATGAGACAGCATTGCTTGAAAGGCCATTACCTGCACTGAATTCAACCGGCAGTATCCATTCAAAGGAAACCTAATAACATGGGTTGGGTCTTGGTTCCAACCTGCATTTACAGAGTTGCACATGACATCCCCAGTCTCGGGGAAGATCTCTTCTATTAAAGCTTTCTCCCCACTCAGTGCAATCCTTTCCCCAAGATCTGGAGTCACTCTTACGACCAGGCAATCACAAGGCTGGAAATGTTTCCTTTGTTCTTTCTCTTGTTTCCATCGCTCGAGTTCCTTAATCATTGGCTGCAGCTGGTAATACTTTGCTTCTTCATATAAAAGATTAAAGTCCTATAAAAAGAAAAAAAGAGGAGAGAGAAGAAATGCTTATGGTTCTCCTTGTAAAATGAATATTCTTCCCCTGTGACCTACTTAGGCTTATGTATTGTCAGCAATAGCGCAAAGTCAACAGGTATCCAAACTGTCTTACTCTTCTACTATGTAACACCTACAAAGGAAGCCACACTATATGAGTTTTAAATCGTCTTGAACAAACTGTGAACTTCCCATTGCTCTGAATCATTCTTTCATGTTTATTATCCCACAAGCTCAATGTCAAAAGGCTTTTCTTTTGGATTAAGCAATCAAAATAACTGGTTGCAATAAGCAGGGCCTGCTGATGTCAGAGGAGAGAGACAAAGCTTTATTCTTTACTCTTTGCACAACTCCTGAAATGATACGTATTTAACTTCATTGTTGCAGCTCATACAAGTGCTACCATGGAGAGATAAGCCTGCCAGGTTTTCATTTTAAACTCCCAGTTTTAGTGGTTTTAAACTCAGCTGTGAAAACTCCCTGCAGGCTAAATCTGCAGCACAACAAGGAAATGGCCCAGCAGTCATTTTCTTAAAAATAGAAAAATACGTTTAAAACGTAGTTTGGGACCTGGTAAGTTCCAATAATGCAATGAGCACATGCATGGCTGCAAGCTCATGTGTACTCTTAGCCATCTTTTAAACAAATACTTTTTACCAGCCATTTGTCCATCGTGTGATTTGTTCCCTTGGGTAATTAAAACAGCTCAGTGAATTGAGAGAGGTGATTTCGACACATGCTCACTAACTTCTTTTCAGCAAACATTTCCGGCGGCTTTCTCCATTCCAGACTAAGGGCACTAGTGCGTGCTGAGGGAAAGGGTGCTGACAGCCCCCAATCCCCGGGCAAGCAGTGGGTGCCAACACAGTTCCAGACGCCAGCCAGAATCCCTCTCTAGAGCGTAAGACAGTGCTGGGAGACAGCGAGGGGTGGGGCTTGTGCATCCCCATCTCGAAGACGACATTCAGTTTGGAAAGGGAAAAACAGAAACGATTGAGAGAAGGTGACAAAAATAATAATAAACAACTCTTGGACTTTAGCACCTTTCATGTGAAGAATCACCATTAACAAACCCTCAGAACAGCCCCATGTAAGTATTATATCTGTTTTCAAATGGATATGCTACAGGACAAAGGATAAATGCTTCTTCAGCCTACAGTCAGCCAACATATGGAAACAGAACCCTGGAGTCCTTTGCTCTGACCACCAGAAAACGCTCTCTGTCTAGAAGCATGGGAGGGGTATGAATAATCATGAGAATGCAACTATTGGGCTAGAAAGGAGAAGAGTTTGAGGAGACAAAATAAAGGGATATACAACAAAAATTAGTACAGTGAAAGCCATTTGGTGCCTTCTATGGATCCATAACACAGGATAAAAGGAACTAATGGTAGAATCAGAAGCCAATGAATGTACAAGGAACACAAGGTGCTACTTTGTAACAGCATGTAATCCACCTGTACACTCCACTGCCCCCAGGTATCATTGAAGCAAAGAGTTTAGCAATGTCCATCAAAGCTTTGACTGTTAGGGCCAAATTTGGAACTGCAACTCAGCTGCCTTCGATGGAGGCCTATAGATATATGGATAGGCAATTTAACAGTTACCCTTGTAATCTCCGAACTGTGCTAGTGTATCTCCAATCCCTGGCTTCTGGCAGAAGCTTGCTAGGGTTGGGGAGCATGCACTGGCTAAATGAATTGTGGGGGTGTTTTTTTTTTCCCTTCTTTTATAGCATCAGGCATAGGCCACTGCCAGGGGCAGGAGACTGAAGCAAATGGAACCATCACAGTTCCTATGCAAATCAGTGAGCCTTCAAAGTGCTGAGGGGGCCTCCTCCTAGGGACTGAACCACTCCAGTTCCCAGCATCCTTCATGGCACTTGAGGATGTTAAGCACCTTGCAAGAATGGATCGTAAGGGAGGCTAAAGAAAAAGGAGACGTGCGCTGGCAGACACAACACCACATCAGTGTCAGACAAGAAGTGCTGCAAAGAAAATCGGCTTCATGCATGGGCATACGGTAGGAGCAGTAGAGGATGACCTGACCTAGGGTAAGCAATGGTGTAAGAGCCTTACTTCCATACACTGTGATCCTTATTATGCATCACTGTTTGGACTCCATTCCATTGTGATACATTCCCAAAATGAACCTGGATGATGAATTATTTTATTCAGAAGCAAATACCCATTTCAGAACCATTCTCATTTCTCCCTCCACATTTGCAGAATTCCCTGAACATTAAATTGAAATGCACGAGGGATTAGGCTAAATCTACAGGGACTAATAATCTGCATGCAAAAACACTCTGAAACCTTGTTCACATGGGAGCCTGTAACAGCTCTGTCCACTAGGCCAATGCAAGTATTTCACATATGTACACAGGGCCCTGGTCTCCCATTTACTTCCATTGCTCCTGAATCTAGCCCTAGGTTTATTTTTGCACACGTTCATCATGAAAGAACACACTATTTATGAGGGCAAAGCAGGGGTTTATGTTTGCATGTTAGCCTGTAATAACATCCAAAAGATGAAAACCCAACATGAGCTTCATTATCGAAAACAGCAAGGCTACAGAACTGTGTAAGTCTCTCCTCATTCTGAAAGTGAATGTAGGTCTCACACTCAGCTAAGGCCTGATGCAAAGCCCACTGAATTGAATGGGAGTCTTTCCACATCAACAGATTTTGGACCAGGCCCATAATATCCAGAAGTGCAACAGTCCCCAGCTCCAACCTCCAGGGATATAGTAACATTACAGAGCAAACAAACTCTGGGATCATGCTATCTCCTCCTGGAGCCATCTGTTAGCCCATGGCATTAGATTTAAGTCTTTAGTAACCACTTGCTAACTCACCATTTGTTCTAACTATTTGCTGCTTAATAAGGACAAAAATAAACAAGATATAGTTTCAATCCTCCAGTTTTCTGTGATCAGCCAAAAAAAAAAAAAAAAAAAAAAAGATAAAACAAAAAAACCAAAGAAAAAACAAAAAAAAAAAAAAAAAAAAAAAAAAAGTTGTGTTAAGCCAGGAACCGGTGTTCAAACTCAAATAACTCCTTCATTTTTGTACCCACAGTGATCAGCCCACACTACAAACTGCATACACAACCTGAGTTGTTAAAAACAAAAGTTAGCTTGAGTTCTAAGAGTGCGCACACAACAGTTTTAACATCCTGTTTTTTTGCACCAATTCAAAATTGTTTAAAGCAACAACAACAAAAACAGGAAACCATTTCCCCCCTCAACTACCAACTCAGACTGGAATATTACATGGCACCATTTATCCTGGAGTACATGTTTACAGCTAGTTTACTGCATAGACCTGCAAAAAGTAATTTGTAACAAATGTTTAGAATCCTTTAACTGTACTGGGATGAATGCTCTTAATACTGCAAATGCAGTTGGGGTAATCTACGCAGGCAGTTCCTTCTGCCTGGGATTCTGTAAGTGGCAGCGAAGGAAGTGATTTGCCTGTCATTCTGCAAAAAAGATAAGGGCAATAAAATGTCATTTTTTTAATTGAGAATTTAATGACTGACAGACCAGGAGAGTGAAGTCCTCTATTAATTCACAACACAGCAGCAATGCAAGTTTTACCATACTGTTTCACCCATTCATCACCAGCATGCGCTGGTCCAAAAACTGGAACAAATACAGGCTTTGCATTTGGTCTTGCTCCTGTAACTCCAAACCTGGCGACTGTTTAATACTTGATACCATGTCTGTGGTTGGTAAATTGTCTAGGCAACTGAGCATTTTGATAATTTTAAGGAATTTTAATAATTTTTTGGGGTTGGCGGGGGGGGGGGGGGGGGAAGGGGAGAGAATCTCAACAAAATCAGTAACAAAGAAAACACACAATTGCAGGCACCAGGACCTGATTCTCCACTGTCTTGCACCCGTGTAGTCATTTACCTTTGCAAAGTGGGTGTAAAATGCTACTCTTCAGAGCTGCGAGTGTCTTGGGACAACCGCTTACTCAGAGTGCAAAATGGGGGAGAAGCCGGCCAGACTGCATTAGCACAACACCTGACAGTGAAGTCCCACTGAGATTACAAGAAAAATCTCGGTTTATTTTGCCAGTCACCATATCACGGGACAAGCAGGAAATTGTTAAAGGAGCCCCGTCATTCATAAATGTGTATTTGTATCAGACTGGAAATAAGGTGTCAATTTTTAACAGTGAGGGTAATTAGCTATTGGAACAACTCACTAAGTGGTGGACTCTCCATTGCTGACAATTTTTAAATTAAGAGCGGATGTTTTTCTAAAGGATGTAATCTAGCAATTAGTTTGGGGCACTTCTATGGCTTGTGTTATACAGGAGGTCAGACTAGATTATCACAATGGTCCCTTCTGGCCTTGGAATCTATGAATCTAGTTTGAGGCACACCCAAAAACGGGAGCATTCTACACAAACAACACTAGCTAAAGTTATTATTATTTTTTTGGCTACCATAATGGCACAGGCTCAGCTGCCACACACAAAGCCAGGCACAGAAGAGACCACAAGCTGCTGCAGATTTATCTTGTTGCTAAGCAAAGGGCAGTGTATGCTCTTAGGGACAAATCTGGTGCCTGTCTCCAGGGAGGCTCTGGCAGTGGAACCAGTGAGGTCCTGCTGGGCAGCAGGGCAGGGTTCCAGACACAGTCCCTGCATGGAAATCAGATCTAAAGTCCTTCCCCACCTCCCCTTCCCCACCATGGGCCCACGATGTGGATTTTGTCCTCCCTGAGAAGGGAGAGGGTGATGACCATATGGTCTAACATGGTCTCCAGGCCCCGCCAGAGAGGATTTCCATCCCTCTATCTTCCTGTGATACCCAGTGCACAGCCTGGACTCCAGCACTGTGCTCTGGTTGCATATGGCCCTTAATGTCTGAAGACAAGGAAATGTGCTCAACAGGGCCGGCTCTAGACCAACTGGTGCCCCCCCCCCTCCATTTGCTAAACTTTTTAATACCTTATTTTTTATTCCATTTGTAGCCCGTTTCACGACTTCGATACAGAATTTGCATGCATGATTTATCCCTGTCATATAAGACTGACTGGCAATGTCCCGCCTCTTATATACCTGCAAGGGCATGGCTGACAACATTCTAGGAGGTTCAAGGAAAATGTCTTTCTCAGAAAGTCTGGAAGATTCCACGAGATTCTACAAAGGTCCAGAACATTCTAGGAGGTTAGTGAAAAATGAATCCACATACGGACTACTTGGAACATGTAACTTCAAACATTCTATTTTCCCTTTTGTCGCTAACAACAATAACAGCCCACCGCCCCCCAAGCCCGGCACCTCAAGCAGTCGCCTAGGTCGCCTGCCCCTAAATCCGGCCCTGGTGCTGAACTAAACCACTCAGAGCATGCCTCCTATCAGCTACTATTCTGAGGGACACTGATGGAGGTCTCGACGGAAGAGAAGGGCTGTTGTGGCTCACACTGCTGGAAGGTTTGTGAGAAAACTCAGCCCGTCTCACAGTTCTGGGGGGGCTGATGAGAAGTAATATAAGGGACCGTTCAGCAAGTGTATTCGTGTGCATGTGATTTTCCTCTTTTTCAGGGAACTGCAGCTTCAGACCTCTCAGTCTTGGCTGGTTATTGGCAGGGCTGTTGTATCAATCCCCTCTGGAATCACAACTCCTCACCTTTGTTTCTACCAAGTGAACTAATGGTACAGGTCTGTTATATCAGTTGAAACAGGGAACAGTGGGCAGTGGGCCATGCACACACAAGCCTACTGGCCATTCCTTGGTACCCAGGACAATGTTTAGAGCTAGAGAGAATGACCGACAAATCTTCTTAAGAGACAGCCTTCTGCCTTTCTACAAAACACTTTATCTTTCTGCTCGTGATCTAGTAGAAAAGTGTTCTGGATAATCTGTTGCAGATTTCATGTTTGCTAAAGGTCATGATCACCTCTTAGATTCAACGGTTACATCTCACTGGGGGTGGGGAAGTCAGGGCTCGGTTCTAGCCCAGTGAGTCAGTGGGATTACTCGTGGAATAAATCTCTACTCACGGTGAGTAAAGAGCTGGCTGCCAAAGGCTGTAAGACACCTCTAAGGGCCTGATCTGCCTCCCTTACTGCTGGCTAGGGATGACCTTTATTTTTGTATCACTTGTTCTTCTGCACAGTCTGAAATGGCGATGTCCCTTGGGATTGTATTTGCTTGTGTTTGTTTGGAGGGAGTAGCCTACTGCCTTCTGTCCTCAACCGTTCTGGGCTCCTGTAGCAGCACAGAGATGAACCTCTGGTCATTGAATGAGTTCCCTCCCAGTTCCATGCTCAACTGCATATTGCTACCATGGGTCATTAATTAAGGTTAAGTTGATATCAAACAATGTTAGACTCGGCCACACTAATTTTAAAGCTCTATCAAGGCAAAGGGAAGGCTGGCCTTGTGGTTACAGTGACATAGAGGCAATCTGGGTTCCATTCTAGGCTCTACCCCAGACTTCATGGGTATATCTTTAGCTCTTTGCACCTCTGCTCCTCCTGTTCAATAGAAACAAGAACACTCTCAGTGGTTTGAGTATTGGCCTGCTAAACCCAGGGTTGTCAGTTCAATTCTTGAGGAGGCCCGTTAGGGATCTGGAGTAAAAATCTTTCTGGGGATTAGTCCTGCTTTGAGCAGGGGGTTGGACTAGATGATCTCCTGAGGTCCCTTTCAACCCTGATATTCTATGATTCTATGATTCCTCCTCTCCCCACACTTTGCTGGTCTTGTCTATTCAGATAGTTAAGTTCTGTGGGCAGGACCTAACCCTTCTGTATGTATGTACAGTGCCTGGCACAATGGGCCCCATTTTTGGTTGGGGACTTGGTGTATAAATAAGGGGCCCTGAGCAGTACAAAGGGGCTAAATTCTGGTTGAAAATTCCCATGGTGGATGGGATCCTCCTGGTGGCATAAATCCATCCACTCCTCCCTGACATAGAGAGCGTACCAAAGGAGGTATGTCTACACTCCAATTAAAAACCCACTGCTGGCCCGTGCCAGCTGACTCAGGCTTGTGGGGCTCGGGCTAAGGGGCTGTTTAATTGCAGTGTAGACATTCGGGCTCGAGCTCTGGGACCTTTCCACCTCAGTGTCTTAGAGCCTGTGCTCCAGCCTGAATCCAAACATCTATACTCCAATTAAGCAACCCCTTAGCCCGAGCCCTGCGAGCCTGAATCAGCTGGCATGGGCCAGCTGCAGGTTTTCAATTGCAGTGTAGACATACCTTTATGGACCTTAGGCCAGTGGCTTAAGTGAGAGCAGCCCCTAGCTGCTCTGACTCCCTGAGGCTGAGCTGGTGCAGAATCAGGGATCTCTAACCAGCTCCCTGCCTTCCCTCCATCCCCTGTGCTGAGCAGAGCTTGGATGCAAGGGAAAACAAGCCCAGCAATTAATAATAATTTCAAAAAGTTTAAAGCATCACTCTGTACACTGCTTAGAGTCCACAAAATCATGAACGCTGTATAATCTGTTAGGAATGTTGATCTCAGGAGGGAGACCTGTCAGATGCAGAATACTTTCAAGTCTTGTCTTATTAGTAATTGGAACTGTAGTTAATATTCACCGTAAACACACCAGTCAGACTTGATAATAAAGAATCACTAGCCTAGGAACACATACTCCACTTTCTCTGCATTTCAGTGTTAACTCAGTCTGAAAACAACACTTAAATAGCAAACACAAAAACATTGGTGTGGTACTAACATTCCAAACTTTCCAAAATAATCTGAGCAGCAATTCAAGTTGAAAAGCAAGTTGGCTTAACCTTGAGGCTACTAAATGACTTGATTAAATTAAAGGGGTAAAAAACTAATAAATATTCAGAACACTTGACAATGCTTTGTTTGACATAAAAAACATTTAATGCAAGTCTCACTGGAAAACCTGTAAGGTTTTTATACCTTAAATAATGTTTTGCATTTAGAAACACCAAACCATTCCATTTGCACCCTTTGATTGTTGTCTTCTGTTACTTTAATCACACTGGCAAAATTACAAGATTTCTGTGAAGTCAAAACTGTTTACAGTGCAGTTTTACAGTGCATAGCTTTGCAATGCATTCTTCTATGCATTTTTTGTTGAGTTACTCCCTACCTAGCAATACTTTGCTTTTGTTCTGAGCCTTAATTACCCTGGGGTCTACTCTAGAGCTATCTCAGGGAGGAATAAAACAAAAATACAATTAACGCCATCCAAAAAGGCAGCATGGAACAATAGACTGGGCATGGTCCTTGGAGCTAGGAGTGCCTGAGTTCTAATTCCAGCCTTGCCACAGCCTCTTTGAGGCTGGCGTACACTTTGAGGATACACATTCTCACATCCCCTTGGTTCTTGTTGTACAGCATCTCTAAAATCCATCCTCCCAAACCCTTGATAATGTCTTGATCCTCTCTCCCAGTTACTGCAGTCTCCTCCTCCCCGTTCTCCTTGGCTGGCTCCCACCAGTCTATCCCAAATATGCTGCTAAAATCATCTCTCTCTCCTGCCATTTGTGCTACGTCCCTTTTCTATTCAGATCCCTTCACTGGCTCCTTCTCATCGTGCACAAAGAGCTTGCGGCCCTTAGCTTTACGGTCCTGGCCCAATTCCACTCCTACCTGCAGCTCTTCTCTCATTTTCCCCATCTGCCTTTCTGCTCTTCCACCCTCTTCCATTTATAGTCTTCTCCCTCTTTTCCACACTCCACTCAGAATCATCCACCTCTTGTGCACCAAACCACCACCTTCTCTGCATACAGAGTGCTGAAGATCACATTTCTTGTGCAAAGCCTTTCAACAAATAATCTACGAGAGCCAAAACCTTGCCACTGCTTTGAGACCAGCTCTTCCAGTCCCCATTCACATCATATATTATGTGTCTGCACTCTGCTGTCTGGCCAATTTAGACCATTTTGACCATCCAGAATTAGCAAAGTTGTCATTATCTACAACCAAACAGTCAAAACGTATTGCTCCATAGAATCCCCTCAATAAATTGCATTCTCCTGAGAGCACTTTACCTTTCACAGTCTGTGTTAGGGATCACTCCTTAAAAGCAAAATGTCTTAACAAGTTATGTCTAATAGAAATCCTCATGGGTTTATTTAAGATTGTGAGGGGTTTTTAAATCACCAATTTAGATTTATGCAACTTAAATTGCTGTAACTATCAAATAGAAAACATTTCTTTAAGGTGCTGAACATTAAACTGTGGTAAATGTTAGCTCTTGCTACTGCCGCTTCTTAATTGTTGTTATACCCTGATAAATAAGCTAAAAATGTGAGAAAATAAAATTAGTTTAGAAAAACTGATTTAGCCTTGAGCTTCATCGTTTAACTTTTTATGGTATCCATGACAACCACTGGTCCATTTATTAAATCATAGCGTCCCCAATGTAATACACAACTACTAAAAACTCTAACAATAAACACCAACATTTAGTTAACTGTGTTTAGGTCAAGCACACAAACAAACCTACACCAAAATAAATGACAGAAGGGGGGGGGAAATGGATTGTAGACTTGGCCTCACTTACCTTAAAGTCATCTGGGAGTAGCAGTTTAGATGTCCTTAGGAAACTTAATATGTATCTGAAAATTTCACCATCTCGATCAATGAAATAATGTTGTTTTAAACTGTCTAAGACAATAGGCTCCGTGCCATTAAACAGACGACTTATTCTGAAAAAAGAAAAGAAAAAAAATGGGTAGAAGAAAGACAAAATTTCATTAGATCCTGCAGGCTTAGAAACAGTCCAGCCAATTCAGTTGTCTCAGTTCAACTTGCATAGGGATAACAATAATAATGCAGTATCTTAGTTCTGTAAACTCTGTGACAAAGGAGAATGTGTGCAAAGATAGATGTTACATACATACATACATGTATGTAACACACACACACATGTGCACACACATACATCTATACTGATGGAGAGAGGGCCCTATCCCGCAACCGCTTCTCATGTAAAATTCTCATTGATTGTGACAAAGGAAAATGTGCGCTGTGACAGACCCAGACCAGTGGGGTACAGGAGTCTGGTAGAGGGCAAATATACTGGTCACTGGATGAGTAATTTTCTGTTCCCTGAGTGACCAGAGCAGGGGCTGCACTAGAGTAATCAGGAACCTGCTAGAACCAGTTAAGGCAGGCAGGCTAATTAGGACACCTGGAGCCAATTAAGAAGAAGCTTCTAGAATCAATTAAGGCAGGCTAATCAGGGCACCTGGTTTTAAAAAGGAGCTCACCCCAGTTTGTGGTGGGAGTGTGAGGAGCTGGGAGCAAGAGGCGCAAGGAGCTGAGAGGGAGAGGGAGAGGGTGTGCTGCTGGAGGACTGAGGAGCACAAGCGTTATCAGACACCAGGAGGAAGGTCCTGTGGTGAGAATAAGGAAGGTGTTTGGAGGAGGCCATGGGGAAGTAGCCCAGGGAGTTGTAGCTGTCATGCAGCTGTTACAGGAGGCACTATAGACAGCTGCAGTCCACAGGGCCCTGGGCTGGAACCCGGAGTAGAGGGCGGGCCCGGGTTCCCCCCAAACCTCCCAATTTTCCTGGACCGTGGGTTCTCCCAGAGGGGAAGGTCTCTGGGCTGTTCCCCAACCCACATGGTAAATCTCTGAGGCAAGAAAATCCACCAATAAGCGCAGGACCCACCAAGATAGAGGAGGAACTTTGTCACAGCGCATAGATGTTACATATATACACGTGTGTATTTAACACACACATTCATCTATACTGATGGAGAGCGGGCCCTATCTCGCAATCGCGCCTCATGTAAAATTCTCATTGATCAGAATAAGGGTTGCAAATAGGGCCCATAATTTTGCCAGGAGTATTGCCTAGAAGGTTTTTGCCTTGCAATAGACTGAGCATAGCTGATATGGATGTGAGGCGCTAACTACATAATAAGTTCCTAATTACCATGTACAGCTTATCCTGAATTGAACTGTGTTGACCTTCTAGTCAGTACATTTTTCACCAGGTCAGTTCTCATTAGCCAAAAAAATATTTCCATTTTTGAGAAGACAGTTTAAATTAACCAATGTTAGTTACATAAGCCCCTCAGTGCTAGATATTTAGGCTTCTGTGGCTGGATGGTTTAGACAACTAGTTTTTGCACAGCTAGGAATGGTCCATACAAGCTTCTGCAACTATTCCACTTGAGGCCGTGGTGCTGTTGCCAGTATTCCAAGAGGAGTCATTTCTCACCAAATGAGGCATACAAAGGGAAGTCATTTACGTGTTTTGTTGCCAAAGAAAAGGAATTTAGACATTATGCCAGGTGGCTAATTGGTTAGACATAAACCTGACCAAAATGCAAATTTTTAAATATTTCCTCTTTAATGAGACCATCATTCCAATTCCCACTGCTATCTCCTTTAAGTTGTGAACAATATACTCTACATAGCAAGAGACCTGGGCATTGCCTGGCTGGGATTTCATCCTCCCCAAAGTTACAAATGACTGTTTGGTTACAATATGCTTTGTCTTCCCTTGAGAAATAACACGATTTACACACACACACTATTCTTGAAAGCAGCATCATAGACGACAGACAGAAATGACCTATGAAGTAATCGAGTCCATCTCCCCGATAATCATCATTTCCTACTGCAGTTACTAGTGTTTTGCCACGTTTAGTTTTAAATGTCCCAGACAATGGGAGTTCCATTATTTCCCTAGGAGACTATTCTATGGTCCTCTAGATTCCACTGTTAAAAAACCTCCCCTGCTAGTTAGCTTACCTATGCTCCCACTATTCCCCATTGTACCCCCTTGCATACCCTAAATAATTTTTTCCCACACCTTGATATTAATACAGTACTCATCAAATATTTGTATGAACTCTCCCCTTAACCAAGCTATACCATACATAGCCCCCTTTTAACCTTTCCTTATAATCTCTCCAGCCCCTTAATCTTTTTTGCTTCTCCCAGAACTCCCTAATTTGCCCATCTCTCTCTGATAATGAGGTGCCCAGAACTGACTGCAGTAAGCCAGGTGCTAGTGCACCAGAGGTATTTAGAGACACTAGCACCTCCATGTTCTATGATGGATATCTTTGTGTCTGCAGCCCGAATTTGAACAGGCCTGTTTTGAGGTTGCATTGTACTGCCAATCTATGTCCACTTTGCTCTCCACTGTTGCACCTAAATTTGGTGTCTCCAGCTCTTTCTAATTTAGTATCATCTGCAAATTTAATTAATGTGCCATTTACTGTCTTCTATATTAATTATGGAGATATTAAATAAGAATGAACCTAATACAATTATCTGCTATACTTCACTAGAAATCCTATGCCCTTACCCTGACTCCATATTTTGCTGTTTCTTTGTCCTGTGTTTATAATCCTTCAGTCAGTATCAATACATGTGCCAGTGTTTGCATTGTAGCCAATTTGAATTATGAAAATATACCAAATGCTTTCCTAAAACCCAAGTACAACACATCTGCTGCATTTCCTTCAACCTCTAGTTTTGCAAATCGACCAGAAAAAGCAATCAAGTTTGCCTTGCAGTGTTTATTCAGTGTAAACCCATTGTTCCATGGGTTCTCAAAGTTTAAAGGTCTTGATTTTGCTTAATAGTTATTCCACTATTTCTCTTCCAATTGTTATTTTACTGGAAATACTAGGGGTATCTGCTTTAGTTGTTACAGGTTAAATATACGCTTTGAATAGTGTTATATTTTAGTCCATTAACTAAAGGGTTAATTTCCTTCATAAAGTATGCACGTGGGCTAAAGGAGTCCAACTGAGTTTCTGTGCAGCTCTCGGTTTAACTGGAAAGAATAAGAGGTATCCTGATACAACAACTCATGTTCAATTTTGCACTTGTATTGAATTAATTTGCTTGGTGACAGAGTAGCTTTGAGAGCTTACAGCTAGGCTGCAGCTTTGATCTCTTACCCCTTGGAACCTTTCTTCTGAGTTTTAAGACACACTGAAGGAAATCCAATGGCTGCTTTCAGATTATTCAGTATAAAAAGCGGAATGTTTGTCAACAAAGAAGAGATGTAGGGAGGATTGGATGAAGGATTTCCAATTAGGCTGTGCTTAGCGCAGTGCAAGATTTTTATTGTAGAGAAAACAAAAGGCGAGTTTTCAGGCCTGTGTGGATTGCCTTCAGCAGTATTTCTTCACTACTGAATTTGCTGCTTGGGAAACTCACAGAGTGTTGAAAGACTTAACTGCCACCCCAAAAACAGAATGAAAAATGATTAAGGATTTACCTGACATTTTAGGAGGCTCTTATGCTCCAAGAACAAACTTCAATTGCAATATGTTATGCTGCACCCAGAAAGGATTCCGCTTCCTAAATTATTTCACAAATGCAAATGACACCTTTGTGAAATCCGCTAGAAGGAGCAACATTTCTGGAGCACATGGTGAATTCAGCGAAGAAGGCAGGAACATGGGTTTCAGGCCGAAGCCTTGCAGGTTTGCTGGTGATCTCTAAAGCCATGAAGAGCCTGCTTACCGACAGCTGCACATTAGAAAGAATGATCAGTTGATTTGCTTACTCAGGTAGGCCTCATTTTGGAAGAGATGAAACAAAGCCTGCAACAGTATGGAAAGGAACGGTTTGCAGCCTGTTCAGTAAAGAAATAGCGTAGCAAATAAAGTGCAATTTAGGCAAATGAGAGTCAGCGTGCAAGATGCCTGTTTGGAAACCACAAGAATGATCTGTGTCCTTTACAAGACCAGACAGCTGCTGGAACTGCAGATCTGCATGTAACTATACAATAACAGAGGGTCATGTGTCTGGAGAGATGTGCTGTTTCCTGGTACACTGGAATATGGAGAAGCCTCAGGGCTTTAGCAACTTGGCACTGTGGTTCAAGCATGTCACCAAGCAGATATAACAGAGATGCCAAGGGTTGGCTGTCCTTAAGAGTAAGATTTACAGCCCCAAAGAGTGAGATTCAAGGCCAAAGAGTGAGACTTTCTTTTCAGGTGGCGTGTTAGGTCATTGCTTAAGACAGGGACTCTCATCTTTGGTCCTCGGCGACATCCAATAGTCCAGGTTTTTAATCCAACCTGCGCTTAATAGTTTGTTTTAAAATGTAAACTGCTAAATATTGCACATGAAACACTTAAATGTCTTAATTCATACTAAAGTCTAGGGCAGTGGTTCCCAACCTGTGGTCTGTGGCCCCCTGGGGTCCATGGATTATGTCTAAGGAGTCTGCAAGATTTAGACTGTAAACTGACTGAACAGCATTCAACTATATATACAGACAATAGATTTCCAAGGGGGTCTGCATCGCCATTTGAAATTTCCAAAAGGGTCTGCACCTCCATTTGAAATTTTTTAGGTATCCACAAATGAAAAAAGGTTGAGAACCACTGGCCTAGGGCACATGAGAATTTTATATACAATGCAAACCAGAGGATTTTAATAAAAACAATTATTTGCTGGTTGGAACAAAAACCTGGATGGTTGGAGATCCCTGAAGACGTGTGTGGTTTAAATTTTGAACTGTACTTTGCAGAACCTGCAAACTTTTGATCAAGTCCTGCTCATTTTCTGGGCGAACTCAGATTTTTTTGACCACACACGCAGGCGGATTAGGAGTTTGTGGGGCCCTGGGCCAGAGCAAGTGGGGGCCAGTCTCCCCTCCCAGCATCCTGCCGGGGTCCGGGGTCAGGGCATGGGGGCTTCCCCTGCTCCCCAGCAGGATCCCTGGGCAAGTGGAGTGGATTGGGGCATGCCCATTTTTCCAGGGGGCCCCCAATTGGCTGGGGCCCCTGGGCACAGGCCCCATTGGCCCAATGGCTAAGCCGCCCCTACACGCACATACACCGCCTCCTCTCTCGCCCATATAGAATGCCTGCCTGCCTGTAGTCTCCATGGTTACCACGGTACACAAGCTTGGAAAGCAGCTTTCCAAGCTCGAAGCCCTGTGCCTGAGGCCCCGGATGTACTGTTGTCTCTTGCAGCGCCTGAGTAATTTTAAATCTTTATATATTTACTCAAAAGGAGTGAGATAAGCTTAGGAATGTGTGTGAGTGAGATAGCATGCTAATGAGTGAGTCGCACACCCAATGAGTGAGACTTGACATGTCTGTATTCACAGGGAGGAAAGCGAGAGGAAGGGATATAGAAAAGATGGCAGAAGAGCATGGTTTGCACTGCACAAGGAACCTCCTGACGTTCAATCCACCAATGATTATTGTTGTAAGTAGTAGTATTCATCATCCAATATCTGTGGCAAAATGATATGAAGCCAGCTTCACCAGAAACCACTTGCTTTCACTGATGTTTGGAAGGGAGTGGAGAGCTCAAGAAAGTGAAATACTACTAGGGGAGGTGGGAAAGTTTCCAGCACTGAGATCTTATTTAATATTTCCAAAGACTTCTAAGTGTCTTCTCTAGTAGTAATATAATTTCTGATTAATAAAGACATTTTTGTCATGATTTAATTTCCAGACATTGGATCAAATCCAGACTGGATCAACTCAACAAGTATCTGTAGGCCTTAGAATTCTGTGCTTGGCTTCCCCTTGCCCCTTATTCCTGAGACATGCTGGGAGTACTTTTCTGTAGTACTTTTCACATTGCTGGCTGGTTGAACAGCTCCTCTTCCCAGCCTTGCCTCTTCACTGCCCGCTCTGACTGCAAGGCAGCTCTTCCACTTTGCATGGCCAGCACACAGCAGATGCTAAGCACATGCTGACCAGTGAGATGCTCCTCAGGGTATGCTTGTCCACCTGGCTCCCTTTACTCCTGCTACTCCCAAACCTGCCCCTGCAGAACAGTGCCCACAAAATGGCTGTGGTCCAGCTCTGGCCTAGTGGGCCTATTGGTTCATTTGACCCTGGATCGAACACTTTTCACTGCTCTGCCTCACTTTTCGAATGACACCTGCTGATTCTATTTCTATAGTTTCTTTGCACTCCCATTGTTTTTATTAAAGACTTTTACATTTTTCAGTAATATTTAGCCAAAATGCCAAAGGGGAGTTTCCAGCTTTATACTGATTTAACAGGGATATTAAGATCCCCTTTTATTAGATTACAAGTAAACAAACCAGCCAGCCAACCCACATTTGAATAATTTTACCAGTAAATTCTTTTCTTGCTTCCTTGGAAATAAAAAGAATCAGTTTACTGCTTTTAGGTATCTACAGACCCTCTGTTTCTGCCCACGTTACGCCAGTAACCCTGTCCACCAGCTCTCTAGCTGGAAGACCAAACTAAACTACTTTTAGTGCTTGTCAGAAATCATTTCTTAATTTAACAAAGAGGTAATTATTGAGCAATGGCAGCATTGTCAACTTCTGGGATTCATGAGTCAGCCCCCCCAAATCATGAGATTGGCTTACAAATCATGAAATTTTAAAAATAAATGTTGAGGTGGTTTTTTATTCCTGCCATCTGCTTTTTGAGCTTTTAGAGTCACATTTTCAAGATTTTCTTCATTACCACAAGGGGCTCTTTTTTAAAATGAAAGCTGAGATTTGCCCCATATCATCTGACTCCAAGAGGCTTTAACAAAAATACCAAATAACATGAGACTTATGGTAAAACTGGGAGCGTCTGTAACACTTGATGTGAAAAAACAAAACTGTGGCTACCTTTCTCTCAGGTTCCAAAATTCTCCTGACGATGCTCGCAGTTCCCCAGCATCCACAACACATGCCACACCCACAAGTCCAGCATTCCCCACTCATCACGCCCACTTTGCCAGCTCATACACATTTCGTTAACAAAGCATGCTAGGCAGTGTCAGTAAGACTCTTTACCACAAGTAGTGCATTGAAAATATTAATTTAAGTAATTATGCTATGAATATTTAACTGTTCAGTAATATTTTTGTCATTTATAATTTATTTGTTTACATTTATTAAAAATGGATTCTGTAGATATTTCTTCTGCCCTTTGTCAAATTAGTCAGGAATCTACATTTAGAAAATTATCTTTAAAATGTGGCTTTTTGTAATTTTTTTGCAGGGAGGAAGGGAAGAAATTCTGGCTGTGCTCCAAGCACAAAGTCCCTTTACTGCTCCACTGCTCTATTCTTCTCTGCACCTGCTGCTCCCCTCTGCTTTTCCACACCCTGCTGTTTTATTCCAGGCGTAAGCAGAGTGGCAAAGTGAAGTTGACAAGATCTCTGAAGCTCTCTCTGTACTTGATAAGGAGTCTGTCAATTGTACTTGGCTGCTTTGCTTGTGCATGGAGTTGGAGCAGTAGAGGTGGGGAGGCAGAACATAGGAGAGAGAGGAAGGAAAAAAGGGACTGCTATAGCGGAAATAGGAGAGCAGAACCTAGGACTAAGTGTTAGTGCAGTGTACTAGCATGTCCTGGCATAGTTCAATCCCTGCTATCAAGCATACAGTAATGATTAGCACGTAAATATCCACAACTGCTTCTTGGAGCAGCTTGTCCTGGAACCCACCAGGGGAGAGGCAATTCTCGATTTAGTCCTAAGTGGAGCACAAATCTGGTCAACTAACTTCAAAAAGGGGAACTACACAAAAATGTGGAAGTTAGTTAAATGGAAATTAAAAAGAATAGTCACAAGGGTGAAATGCATGCAAACTGCATGGAGATTATTTAAAAACACCATAACAGAGGCTCAAATGAAATGTAAAAAACTAATTAAAAAAACAGCAAGACGACGAAAAAAGCCTACATGGCTAAACAGCAGCATAAAAGAGGCAGTTAGTAAAAAGGCATCCTTTAAAAATTGGAAGTCAAATCCTACTGAGGAAAATAGAAAGGAGCAAAAACTCTGGCAAGTCAAGTGTAATAGTATAATAAGGTAGCCCAAGAAAGAATCTGAAGATCAACTAGCTAAAAACACAAAAACTAACTGCAATATTTTCTTTAAGTACATCAGAAGCAGGAAGTCTGTCAAACAGTCAGTGGGGTCACTGGATGATCAAGGTGCTGAAGGAGTACCTAAGGAAGACAGATTAGTTGTGGAGAAGCTAAATAATTCTTTGCATCAGTCTTCACCTTGTGGGGGAGATCCCCACACCTAAGCCATTCTTTTTAGGTGACAAATCTAAGGAACTGTCCCAGACTAAGTTGGGAAGATTTGGGAACAAATTAATAAATTAAACAGTAATAAGTCACCAGGAGCAGATGATACTCACCCAACAGTTTGGAAGGAACTCAAATATAAAACTGCAGAACTACTAACTATAGTATACAATCTATCGCTTAAATCAACCTCTGTCCCAGATGACTGGATGGTAGCTAATGATTTTTTAAAAAGGCTCCAGAGGCGATCCTGGCAATTAAGGCCAGTAAGTCTAACTTCAGTACCAGGCAAACTGATTGTATAGTAAAGAACAGAATTATCAGACACTCAAATAAACACTATATGCTGGGAAGCGTCAACATAGCTTTTTAAAAGGAAATCATGCCTCACCAATCTATTAAAATTCTTTGAGGATGTCAACAAGCATGTGGATCAGGGTCATCCAGCTGATAATAGTGTACTTGGACGTTGAGAAGGCCTTTGACAAGGTCCCTCACCAAAGGCTGTTCAGAAAACTAAGCAGTCACAGGCTAAGAGGGAAGGTCCTCTTATGAATCAGTAACAGGTTAAAAGATAGGAAACAAAGGATAGAAATAAATGGTGAGTTTTCACAATGGAGAGAGGTAAATAGCAGGACTTGTGCTGTTCAACATATTCAGAAATGATTTAGAAAAGAGGGTGAACGGTGAGGTGGCAAAATTTGCAGACAACTATTTTGAGTAATTTTGTTTTAAGTTCAAAGCTGACTGCAAAGAGTTACAAAGGGATCTTACTAAACTGGGTGACTGGGCAACAAAATGGCAGATGAAATTCAATGTTGACAAATGCAAAGTAATCCACATTGGAAAAATAATCCCAACTATATGTAAGTTAGCTGCTACCACTCAAGAAAGAGATCTTGGGTCACTGTAGATAGTTCTCTGAAAACATCCGCTCAATGTGCAACGGCAGTCAAAAAAGCTAACAATGTTAGGAGCCATTAGAAAAGGTATAGATAGTAAAACAGAAAATATCATAATGCCGCTGTATAAGTCCATGGTATCCCCACACCTTGAATACTGACTGCATGGTGTTCTGGTTGCCCCATCTCAAAAAAGAAGTATCAGAATTGGAAAAAGTACAGAGAAGGGCAACAAAAATGATTACGGGTATGGCACACTTTCCATATGAGGAGAGATTAAAAAAGACTGGGACTGGTCAGCTTAGAAAAGAGAGGATAAAGGGGGAATATGATAGAAATCTATAAAATCATGGATGGTGTGGACAAAGTGAATTAGGGAAGTGTTATTACTTCACTCAACACAAGAACTAGGAGTCACCCGATGAAGTTAATAGGCAGCAGGTTTAAAACAAACAAAATGAAATACTTCTTTACAGAATGCATAGTCAACCTCTGGAACTCATTGCCAAGAGGTGTTGTGAAGACCAAAAGTATAACTGGAATAAAAATCAGAATTAGATAAATTCACAGAAGATATGTCAGTCAATGGCAACTACTCACACCAGTCAGGGATGCAACTCCTTAAATCACCGACTGCCAGAAGCTAGGACTAGCTGACGGGCTGGATCGCTCAATAATTAACCGTTCTGTTCATTCCCTCTGAAGCACCTGGCACTGGCCACTGTCAGAAGACAGGATACTGGGCTAGATGGATTACTGGTATGACCCAGTATGGATGTTCTTATGTTCATCCAAGGATCTCAACAAACTTCATATAAAAGAATCTAAGATTCACAAGCCCTCTATAAGGTAAGTACAGTAGATATTATTTCTGTGTTGAAGATGGAATGCTGAGACACAGAGAAATTAAGTGATTTGCACACAGGACCAGAAAGCAGTTGAGTAGCATTTCACTCTGCCATGCATCCCATTTGAGAATATGAATTTCCACTGAAGAAAATGAGAGACTGCTGGCAGAGTAAGGTACTATTCGATGTGCATAAGTGTAACAGAATTAACCCAGGCATAGATCCCAGGTCTCCTGTCCTCCAGTCCTATGTTCTAACCACAAGATCACACTTTGGCTCCAGGATTGAGCAGTACTGCTCAATGTTTCCAACAGTATTTTTTTCTTCACATTTTCACTCTGTCTATTATAAAACTAATGAGGCAGACCCAGATTCACTCCAGGGTATGCGCAAGAGTCCCCAGTGGCAGAAGGCTATCCGGGGAATGGAGCTGGGATAGTGAAAAGCAGCTGCAACCTCCTTTATTATGGGGTGTGTTTAATGGGCCCCATGCTATCTGAAAAGCAGGTTGGTACCTGCCAGGGAGAAGGCATGGGCGGCCTAGGAGCGCACTGAATTAGTGCCGCTTGCTCTGGTGCCATGATGAGAATTCTGAGGAAGCAAAGCACTTCCTGTCCTTGGCTAGAGCACATCCTCCTCCATGCCCTGCCATACAAGGGGCTTAGCTGAAGCGTGGAGATGTCATTACCGCCTGTTCCGAATCTGGCTCATAATTTTATCTTTCAACTAGATTAGCATGAAGCTCAATAGAAAAAAACAACTCCTCTGGATAGTTGTAGCATATTTCCACACACTCTTACCTATCCAATCGGGACTTTAAAAACCTTTTCCCATTATGGCTAGGGCCCCACCAATTTCACGGCTGTGAAAAAGGCGTCACGGACTGTGATATAAGCCCTTCCCCCATGAAATCTGATCTCCCCCACACTGCTGGGAATGCCCCAGCGGGGGGCTCGTGCAAGTCCCGGCCGGGCTAGGGAGGGACAGGACTTGGGGCTGCAGGAAGCTCTGGAGCTGGGCAGCAGCCCAGGAGGTTGGTGGAGGTGGATCCAATCTCCCCCTTGATTCTGGGAGCGCCCCAGCTGGGGACTCCTACCTGTGAGTCCTGGTTGGGGAGGGACAGGACTTGTCCTTCCCCTGCACAGCCACTCTTGGGGAGGGGGCAGGGAAGGAGATAAATCCCATCTCTGGGTGCCTCCCCCTGCTGCAGGAAGCTCTGGGGCTGGGCCGCAACGCCGGAGTTTCCTGCAGCTGGAGGAGGCTTGTGGAGGTGGGTCCGATCTCCCGCTTGCTGTGGGGAGTGCCCCATCCGGGGGCTCCTAGCTGCCAATCCCGCAGGGCTGGGGAGGGACAGGACTCAGAACTTCCTCTTCACCTACACGGTTGCTTGTGGGGGGAGGGAGGAAGGGAATCAGATCCACCTCCAGGTACCTTTTGGGTTGGGACCCCCACTGTTACAACACTGTGAAATCTCAGATGTAAATATCTGAAAAGGTGAAATTGACCAATTTAAAAACCCTCTGGCCATGAAATTGATCAAAATAGACGTGAATTTGGTAGGGCCCTAATTATGGCAGCCAGATAAACAGCCACCCTTGTGAGGGAAAAGGAGCACCAGGGCATGAGCCCTTTGAATGCTACAGAGACTAATCACTTAGTCTTGCTGCTTTACAGAGGTGCCATTTGTGTGCCACCGTGAAGGTTCTGCCGCAGGTTCCATTACAAACCCTTATTTTCAGAGTTTAATAACTCGACCATATAAACTTGCTTCAGGCCGAAACTTGGCACTTAGGGTATCAGAGCAGGAGAGAATTTTGTTTTAAACAATTTTTCTAAAAAGTCTATTGTTCATTTTTATACTGTGATTGGGGAAGGAAAGTATGAAACCCCAAAATTGGGGGTTTCAGCTCCGACTGTGCCATGCTGCCAACACCAATCATTTACAGACAGGGCCTGATTTTCAAAGGTATTTATGTACCTAAATAGACAGGTAGGTGCCTAGGGAGATTTGTAAAAGCACCTATGCCCCTAACCCTCAATGCTAGGTTGAAAATCTGGTCCTTTGCCCAATAAACAAAAACAGTAGCAGAAAATAGAGAGCTAATACATCACACTCTTGTACTAAAAGCTGTGAGATTTTAAAAGTTACTCAGCAGACTTAACATGTTCCCTGCCCATCATTCTACCAGGGAGAGTGGTTTGTGGGCCCACAGAGGCCAGGGCTTTCCAACTATGCCTGCGTCCCAAAATCTGCAAGGAAATCCGACAGGGAGGGTCAGCCCTTCTGCACTGGTCTAAGGGGCCCCTCCCTGGCAGCAGAGCTCATTGAGAGCTGCTGTCACAGCATGACTGCCCAGAGCTGCTCCCTAGGCCCCAGCCATGGGCAATAAAGGGCAAGTTGATGCCAAAACTGTCAGCACTAGCTCTCACTTGACTTTCCACCTGAAATTCTGCAGATTTGCCAAGAGATTGCTGTCACTTTGATATGACTGTGCTTCTTATCCTTGGGCTGACATGACCTCCCTAACCATGGAGCCCCAACCATGTGATGGGCACACAGATAGGCTTCTACATCCTGAGCGCAGACTGGCAACTCAGATTTTCCATGATACTATACAGCCAAGGTAAGCAAGGTAAGAAAGGCTTTCTTGAGACTGGAGGGAAAGTGGCAAATGCTATATAGCCACTGATACCCATTGTGCACTCACCCCCGCCAGCATCCACTTGGTTTAGCTTACCTCCTTCTCCTGTAAGCAAATATGCTTAGTTAATTTAGGGCCATACTTTCAAGAATCTCAAACTCAGCCTCTCATTGTGATTCCACAATTTTGGGTTAGATGCACAAGTTCTATTGGAAGTCAATGCGATTTGAGAGCCTATGCCATAGGCACTTTTAAAAATCCAATCTATAAAAAACTCCGGACATAAATGGCCAAATGTAAATGTCTAAATACGGAACCTGATTTGTAGATACAAACTTTAGGCTTTTTTTAAAAATGTAACCCAAGAACATTTATCTTTCATTATTTAAAACTGACTTGGACAAAGCACCGGAGAATATTCTGTATAGTTCAGGGAGGAGGACAAGACAACTTACAAGGTAAGCGGTTTATCCATCTCTAATTTCTATAACACTGTGTTCTTGCCTTTTAACTTTGATGCTGGAATGCCATAGGAGTTTTTTGAGCCATATGCTCACATTGGAGTGCTTTTGAAGGATATTACACTCATTAACTATTAAGCACCTAGAGGAACTACTGGATCTATTACTATTACCTAGATTTAATACTTTATATTTTGCTGTGCAGGCAAGAATATCTATTTTTGCAATAGATCAGAGCTCTGATCTATTGCAAATATATATATATATTATACACATATATATACCAGCTCTGATCTATTGCAAATATATATATATATATATATATATATATATATATATATATATATAATCAACATGTATTTTTAAAAGTCAATAATCCAATGTAGCCATTACCATTCACCAAGCTAAGTAATTCTTAAGGTTCTAGGATGATTTTTTTTTATACTTGTGCCTTTTTGGGGGTGCAAGGAAGGAGCAAAGTGAGAGAAGTTATGGCTAAAGGACCAGGGTTCAAGGGAAAACAGTCTCTTTTTAAAGTTAGTTGAGAGTCCAGTTCTGATCTCATTTCCACCAGGTTTACCCTGTTGTAAATCTACTGGCTTCACTCCTAATTTACATCAGTGTAAGTGAGATCAGAATTAGGCCCTTTAGAATTAGCTATTCATCAGGAATTTATTTCAGATGTTTGTAAATTGAACAATAGTATATTTGTTCTTTAAGGGCCTGATTCTTCCCTCTTTACTCATGCATGCAGTAAGCAGTGGGACTATTTACAAAATAAAGCACCACTTCACGTAAGTAAAGGTGGCAAATTCAGGCCTAAAGCCTTATTAAACTAGATATTGTATATTTATGAGTTTATTTTATCAGCTATAAAAAAACTTCCCTAAACAAAACAGTTGGTAGTAAGTTAATTGCTGTATTATGGACTTTTTCATTCCTTTCAGTGTGTAACCATACCGACAAACTGGATAAGCAGAGAAACCAACAGACAGAAAGGCACACATTCTGTATATACCCCATATTTCTGCTATATTCATTTAGCTTTCAGACATCAATTACATTTGCACTCTAAGCAAAAGAAAGTATAACTCTGAACTACAGGGAGAAGTTGCATGTCTCCATAAAAGTTCTGTCCTCTGCACATTGCTAGCATCATTCCACGATTCTAGATAATCTTCATAACAGGGAAAGTGAAAAACTACCCTCCATTTTTCACTGATACTTAAATGTGCTGTATGGGTTAAGTTGTAGCTTAGTAACATATGCATAGTCACCCTC
Source organism: Terrapene triunguis (assembly GCF_002925995.2). Classification (NCBI taxonomy): domain Eukaryota; kingdom Metazoa; phylum Chordata; order Testudines; family Emydidae; genus Terrapene; species Terrapene triunguis. The sequence continues at coordinate 38,513,616 of NW_020664481.1, read as the reverse complement.
TCCTCCCCTGTATCTCACTTAGGGCTCAACCACTTATGGGTTAGAAAGTATATCTAACCCAGGAAAATTATCTGCTTATTCCAAAATATTATTTTTTATTATTATACAAATGTATTTATTAAATGAACTAATGATAACGTCCTTTTGTTAAGCCACAGAGGAGGTGCATTACAGTTTGGGCTACAGTCGTGCAAGCAATCCCACCTTGCACTTCCACGATGCCTCATCCCTGGCTTGGACAGACCACTTATGGGGATAAAATAGTTGTTCAGTTTTCAGGTCCATTCTGTCCTTAAGGATGTCAGTTATCATAGAGGTTTCTGTGACGTGGACACAAGTCCACTGAGAACTGGATTAAGAGCATCCACTTATTTCATCTACTGGAGATCACTGAACAGCCACATAAAGCAATCTGGCACTACTTAAGGGCCCCACTCAAACCAATGACTTACATCTATTTAACAACCCCCTTGAGCCCTGTTTCAGCAAACTTAACTTAGCTGGGTGGGCTTCACTCACACTAGTAGTATTGTTTAAAACAACAGCCATATTCTGCTCTAATTTACACTGGTAAAACGTTGCTGGTTTCTATGAAGTTGTACTGGTGTTATGGACTGCAGAATGCGGCCTGTCATATCTACTTCTGGAAGAACTGCCCTTAAGGGAATAAGGGCTGCAAGACTGGGCCCTACACTATTAGATCTTTAGGGCAAAGAACATGATTTACTGTCAGTCAGATTCTGATTGCAGTTATGCTGGTGTACTCAATGGATAGAATTGGAGTTACTTTGGATTTACACTGGTGTAACTGTGATCAGAATCTGGCTCTATGTTTGCAAAGTGTAATGTAAATTAACAATTCTTCTACCCTTACTCCCGCTGACTAGAACGTTTCTCTGGAAGTAGTCCCATTACTTTCAGTAGGAGTGTTTGGAGAGTAAGGTACTAGTCAGGAAGAGTAAGGGGGATAGAATCCAGCAGCTCCAGCGGAGTTCTGCTTTTATGGTATGTGTATAATAGGTACATGTGATCATTCATCTTATTTTTTCCTTTTAAATTTATCAGTTTAATATTCAAATTACTAAGTATGTGATATTTTGATTTCCAACAAAATTGCTTTTTCCAGTATAAGAGTCTGATCTTTTTGCTCTCTTTGACTCTTTTTAATTCAATCCTAATTGCACTTTTATTCAAGGAATTAGTAAAGATTAAAAAAAAACAAAAAAACCCTTACATTTGTTAAAAATATCATTTTAAATGTCACTGTCCTCACTGCTCCACTTTGATCCTCATGAGAGTTCTTTGTCTTTTATGTTTCATTAACAGAGAATTTATTCTAAATATGGGGTGTAAAAATCAGTATTGGAGTGATTTTTTAAAAACCAAACAAATCCTCTAACTACCATCTTCACATTCCCTAGTCTCCAGAGGGCCCTATCCTGCAGGAATTGCATCTTCATTCAAATTCTGTGGCAGCTGAGGGCACTCAGCACCTGACAGGATACATTTAAAGATGCACAATTCAAACAAAGCATTCCTGTCTCTTACAAACCTATTACTGCTATTCCTTTAAATAAACCAATCTGGAGCAATAAAGGCCCAGAACAAACACCCAAAGAATAGCAAGCTGCATCTGTAGCGTCTCCAAAACCAGGTTAACTTTCTTCTTTTTTACTACAGAAACTTTCATCTAAGCAGGAGATAATTAAATCATTATGATTAAGATTCTCAACGCTGACTGGAAGATTTACACACAGCTTCCATTAACACGGCACTGCTGGGCCCTTCGGGAAGCTGGGGAACATGAAGATATTAGTTTTGTTTTAATGTTAATGGGAGCTGTGAGTGAAATCTTTGCCCCAGTGAAGTCATTGGCAAATCTCCCATTTCAGTGGTGCCAAGATTTCACCTTGTGTACCTAACTGGTGCAAGTCCTGTCCCTGCCCATCCCCTGCAGGTGTACAAGAACCCTAGTTCTGCCCGGTGCAGTTTTGCTGTCTAGCAGGCGGAAGGGACTGGATTCTAGGAGCCGCACGGAGCTGCTTATTTCAACAAGTAAACGGTGCTGAGTAAATGTTCTCCTGATATGCTAGCTTCAGGCAGGAGTATGGGTATGGCTGGTGCCTAAGGCTAGAGCCTTCCATTTTTAATCAAGCCATATACCTTTTTCTGATTCTTTGAGCACAGATACACTAGAGGAGCAACTTTCTCCTATGATGCTTTTCAGCATAGCAGAGCATAAAATCTCAGAGATTTCCAGTAGCAACTCAGTTATATATGGGGCCAAATTCAGTGGGGGGGATAAATGTAATTTTACATGTTGAGCCCAATTCTGCCTCAGTTGCACAGGTACAAGTCCCTCTGATGTAAATGGGACTTACACTTAGGTATCTGGGTGCAGAGGTGGCTGTCAGTCAGTCACAAAAGCAGTGCAGCGGAAGAGCACTATAACTCACATTCACTGGGCATTCAGTGGGTGGGCAAAACAAGTGCAAGGGACACCAATTTGGTAAGTTAGGATTCTAAGGATGGTATTAAAGTAGGAAAACATGCTTTAACTTACATTCTCTCCCTTAGTTGCTTTTGCTGCAGTCCATCCGTTCATCCTTTTGGTGTGTAATTTATACTAATTCTGCACAACTCCTGAACACCAAATGTGCATGTTACATTAGGCTACGCCCAACATGTAACTCACACCTCCATTTGTGTCCCTATTTATCCCAGTTTAGCCCAGAGAATTCCATAAGAACTGTAGCTCCACTTACTGCAGACACCAGATGGCTGAACATGGCTACTGTTCTCTGCTCATTGGTGCTACATACATGTGATCCGAAAGCTGAGTCTATCCCTAGCCATCTATATTTCTGAATCAGAGTTAAGTTGGTAAATTAATAATGCTCCTATTTATTTTTACATTTGGTTAAGTTGTATTGAATTTTTTTCAAACTGTTCACCTAAAGAAAATGAACATGTCCAGAATGATCTGTAATATCATAGTCTGGAGAGGGAATACAACCAACATGGTCCTTATTTCCACATCCAGTGTGTCTAGGATCATTTTGTTTGGGAATCTGAGCGGACAGCGGATGACAGACACAACCCAAATGGAATTCCCAATGGATTTTTTTTGTTACTGCTGCAGGATGAGAGGGGGGAACTTAGTCAATGAAAGGGAGGGGTCGTGAGAGGTGTGCCATGGCTATACTCCAGAAGAAAGAAAGACCCTCCTTCTGTGAGCTGTTGGTAGGCAGGGTCATATACGGGGCAGGGTCACTAAGGAAGGAAGACTACAATAGATCTGCTACTTAAGAGATGTGGCTCCCATTCTTCAACTTGATGAAACTTGAAAGAAATCAAGTAAAAAAAGCCTTGAGCCATTGGCCTGAGTGGAGTTATTCCAGATCTACTCCACGTAACTGAGAGCAGAATCTCACTGCTTGGCCATTTCAGTGTTACTGAGTTGTTCATTCTTAACATGAAACAATAGATGCATGGGTTTGATTCTGGTCCCACTGAAATCAAAAGTAAAATTCCTTTGACTTAATTAGGAGCAGAATCGGGGACATCATTTAACCATCAACCCCTTCTCCCCAAATAAATATAATTAACATTAAAATGGTAAAAAAAATGTGCTTATTCGTTGGAGTTTTCTTACAAACCAACACTGGATTTTTTTTAATGCAAGTTTAAAAAGCTATCATTAAATCTTTTCTTTATTCAATTATAACATAAACATTAGTGGCCCAAACTCTGCCCTCATTCATACCCACACAACCACAGTGACATCAATGGGCCAAATTCCTCCCTGGTGTAACTCCATTACAGTAGAATGACACCAATCATGATTTTGTGTCAGTGAGGTTATATGGGATTTATGTGAGTGCCAAATTTGGCCCAGTGCCTCCAACATCTTTCACCTTTCCCAAATGCAAAGCTTCAGCCTTTGGTGTAGATAATACTGGTGCAATTCATTGGCCGGTGGAAGGTAAAACACCTGCAGAACAGTATGACACCAAAAATGTTAAAGATTCCCTGAGTTTTTCATTATCTACTTTCCCAAGAGAGAGATTTGCTGCTGCAAAAGCCTCTATAGTTCTAAATGGATTACCTGCCAGCACTGGGTAGCATCTGCACTCCATTAGAACACAGACGTAACAGGAGCCTGTCCTTTGGACTGTGATTCCTTCGTTTCAGCTTTACGTTGCAAATTTCATTTTTCCAATTCTTGCCAACCGATCCTTTTTGTGTATGTGTATCAACATTTGCTGCATAATAGCCTTCCACTATCCATGTGCAGGATTCCTTTCAGATATTGATTTATGTGGTCCTCAGCAGATAAAAAAGCAGCAATTTTAGCCTTTGAACTCATACCATACTGCAGTAGAGTGAAAGCAACACAGTACACGTGAACCCTAGAATACCTCTGCCTAGCCTATGTATCCTGTGCACCAGCTCTAACAGGCAGACTGTAGTAACACCAATTGCATCAATACAGAGTGAGAGTGCATACATGCTAGGCTAATGACCATATTGCTTGAGAAAATTGCAAATAAGAACAAATCAAGGAAACACTGAATTTTGAATATGAAAAAATAATGAAGAATCAAAGATTAGAAGCCAGAGAGGGTGACCTACATGGATTGAGCAGGTGTTGGAAGTCAGTAACTTTTGAGATCTAATTCCTGCTCTACTGTGTCCCCATCTGTAAAACAGAGATAGTGGGCCATATTCATTCCTTATGTAACTATTGATGTCAATGGAGCTGTACTAGGGATGAATGTAGTTCAATAATAGTTACCGCCTGAGATATCAGATAAGGGGCGTCAGGAGTAATTACTTAATGTTAGTAAAGTCCTTTGACAATGTAAAATGCTAGAATGTATGTATGAGGGATAGCTATTGTTATCAATTTATTATTAAATTCATATGGTAGGGAAATCTGCCCAAATCAGTAACGTAGGGGTTAATGTTGCTTTAGCTGTGTTAGCTAAAGCCTACCCTGTACAGAATGTTGTGACTAAGTGCTCAATAGATCTATACTCTCACACTCTTTCATTATTTAAATCTTGTGTCTGGCATGCCTACATATTTATTCAACTGAAATATGCATTTTCCTTTTAAAGGTTTTATTAACCCATGAATACACTGGGCCTGATTCTGATTTCACTTATACTGAAGTAAATTTGGAGTAACTCCACTAAAGTCAATTGAGTTATACAGGGGTAAAGTTTATGTAACCTTCAGGACACAATTCCTTTTGGCCGCACACCTAAAACTTTCGTTGTGACAACCGCTGGAGCCAAAAGCAGCACCTTAATCTAATTTCCAAGTTCTGTTTATTTTCTTCTACACAGAATAATGGGACATAACCCCCCCTGGTGTAACTCCACTGAGTCAACAAGTTACAGTAAGGTTGAAATTGGCCCAATATATTTTGCAGGAAATTTTTTTAAATAAATGGGACAAATCCTGGTCCCACTGAAAAAAGCAACAGAGAGTCCTATGACAGTCCAGAGACAATGGCAAAACTCCCATTGACTTCAGTGGGACCAAGATTTGGCCCAATGGACCAAATTCATTCCTGGCTTACCTCCATTTACTTCAGTAGAGTTACTTTATGAATGAATACGGCCCAATAGCTTTTTAAATCTTAGCTTTCATAAATGAACACATGCATGTAGGTCACAATATATATACACAGAAAGACACCTATAGTAATCACCAGTGGGATCATTAAAATAATTAAGCGAGGCCTAGAGACAAATTCATTTCATATTATGCTCCTTACAAAACATACCCCTCATCTTCATAGTCCAGAGAGTGTATTTTACAAACATTCTAAGGAGTTAATGAAATATTACTCTAAGTAGACTTTGCCTGCGTGCCATAATAGGGTCTGTATAAATCAAAACTTGACTTGTGTGGACAAATGGCAGTGAAATACATTTAAAGTCCAAATATCAAGAGGTAGCACCACTTTACTGCAATTTTACAGTAGTTGACTATGACCTCAGGATATGATTTCCAATGGAATGCCACTGTAGCTTCATTGTTACATAACTCCTCCACATGGGATGTGGAGTGTGCTGGATGCACAGCATTAAAAGAGAAACATCAATAAAGGAGAATCCCCTTTGTTTTGAGTATAAAGCCATTGTAACTGTGTAACAATGATCACAGACAGAATACTTTACACTGTTCATCAACATGAAAACAACCTCTACCTGCACATGAAAGCTAGAAACAGTTGCTTCTATAGCATCCCGTGGGAGAATTTTCTCAAACTATTCTGCTCATGCTGATGCTATTCATGCTCCACTTGCAGTGCTATGTAAACTACTGCATCTTTATTCTGTGCAGCTGGTGCCACTGTGAAAGGGTAAGACGGGCATCCTGGGTAGAGGGAGCCAGAGAAGGAATGAGGAAAATCAGTATAATTCCCTGAAGGACAAAGAACTGGTCCAACTAACAGGTATTTTACAACATCAGAATCGGTAACAAGTCAGGATGGCACCATGAGTTGGATCCCTTTACTTCCGTTGTCTGGAAGCTCTAACAATGCTTTCCAGAGCTCTGTCTGGAACCAAGAGCCTGCTGGTAATGACACATTTTTTACACAGGCAGCACTGCAAGGGAATTATAAAAGAGATGGACAGAGAGACATTTGCATTGCACTTAACCACAATCAAGTTGTCTGTTCAGGGAAAATAAAAATAGAGTAGTTGGACAAAGAAGACAAGGCTAGCTGATATCTGCACCTAATATGCTGGAGATACTGCTCAGCGCTGATCCTTGCAAAAGTATTACCCCATAACTGCTCCCAAAGGTTGTGTGAGGTAGAGCTCTTTACTGAGTGACCATTGGTCATGTCAGGCAGATCTGTCTAGGAATGCTTCTTATGACTAAAGGAGCTCTGCATAATCAGAAAACCACCTAGATTGTCCTTCCCAATATACTGTTCAAGTTGAACTGGCAAATAAACTTACATGAATGTTTAAGCTTCTCAAATTCTATTTTTAGAGCAGCCCATGAATCGCAATATAGATACAATTTTATGTTCAGAAATCAGATAAGCTTGATCACTGCTATCGATGCCTCACCGTTATTAGCTTGTTTTCCACCCCACCCTCAAATAACATGACACCCATTTATGCCAATGATCTCCAAGTAACCTAGGCTTGGATAAATGTTAATTTGGGGGAACATGATTAGCAGAGACCAGATAAGTAACTTTTTCCTTGCAAATTCCATTAAATGCTCTGAGTAAACATCATGCCTGTAATTCACTCATGAACAAAGCTCCAGCGCTGGGATCCAGTTGATATGAGTTGCACTCCCATGGGGTAAATTCTCATCTCGGAGGCTGGCAAAAGTCCCCTCGCAGCAGGTTCGGCTGTGTACGGAGGGGCCATGCAGGGGGGAAACACGTTTTGCATAGCACACAGCTCCGCATGGGCTCCCTGCATGCCATCAGGGCAGGGCAGATCCAGGTCTGAAGAATCCACTCTTACACAGATCCTCCTATTCTCCCCATCTCACAGAAGCACGGCATTAAGACTGGGGGACCACTACAGCCTCAGCAGAGTAGCTTCCTGGGATAAAGGACGAAGATTCCTTCCCCTCCGCATTGTCCCAGTGCCCAGCCCAGCTACTCAGGCTAGGTGCTGGCTTGAGGATTTTGCCCCTTATTGCAAGAAAGTGAGAGGGAGTGTAAAACAACTGTTCCAAGCTGTAATTGTGTCAGTGTCACTGTTTTCTTTTCACAGAGGCCAAATCATGTCCTCATCACCATGGAGAGATCACACAGTGCATTTCTGCACTTCTTGTGCTCTGCAGAGCTCCGCGCTAGCCATGTAGCAGCATTAGAGGCACGTTTGGAGGAATGGCAAGGAAATGCTTACTAAATCCATTACACCTCAGCATCTGCCCCTAAATTGTAAGGGTGTGTGGAGCCCTGACTGTGTATGATCATATTGAATAATATTCTGCACATATACAGCTCCTTTCATATGAGGATCACAAAGCATTGACATGAGAAAATTAAACCTCACAACGCTCCTGGAAAACATTATTTTATATATGGGGAAACAGAGGCACAGAGAAGCTAAATGACTGGATTAAGTTAAATTACTTGCGTCAGAAACCCACCAACAGAATTCAGATGTCCTAGCTTCTGGAATCAGGCACCTTTCCCCTCATTCTTCCCATGACTGTAGCAGCAGCAACAGGGCAACTGCCAGGATGCAGCCACGCTGCCTCAAGCCACCAGGTTGGGAGTGAGAATTCCTTTCCCCTCTCGCCAACTCTTAATCACTGTTAAATGCAACCTTCCTTTTCTATGGTTTTATGCAGACTTTTTGTGGGGGGCAAGCACCATATGACCCTAAATTGGCCTTTGTCCTGCATAACTGTACCTGACAGAATTCCCCTGGAAGCCAATGGGACTTTCGCCCAAGTAATAACAAAGTCAGAGTCAAAGGATTTAGTCCTAAATGTGTGTGAATGAAATAGCACGTTCCTTCCATAACAGTGAAAATTCTAATGTTAATCCAACAGAAAACTAGGTGCACGGACATCAAACTGTGAACAAAAACTTTGTACACTTTTAACTGCTCTCGTCACAAGCTTGCCTGAAAGAGCAGAACTCCCTATGTTTTCTTGTAATAAGGGGAAGTAGGCAAGTCAGTGGAAACTTGCCTTTCAGAGTAAATCCTGAATTTCTCTGCCACCCAAAAATGTAACCTAATTTGTAAGTGTGCAATCTTTATTCCATATTCTTGCCTCCTGCTCTGCTGAATGTTTGTAAAAGTGTGGTTCCTACCTCTTTATCAGCGTTTTAACTGGATTCTGCTGGAAATTAATCAGCTGAGGAAAACTGATGTAAGAGAGGAAAGTAACTGCAAAGTGGAAATTCACCTAAAAATATCCTCTGGGTTTGAGCTTTAACGTTCATAAGTTTTAAGTTCATAATGTGTATTAAAAATAAGTAACCTTGTCCTGCAGTCCATGCAAAAACAAAATGCCCATTATGGAGTTTTGTAGGCATATGGATCAAACTCGTAAAATGTTTGCATGTTGGATAATATACTATGATATGTATCCGTACAGAGTAAAAGCCCAATTCTTAGAGCTCCTCTGAGGTCAAGGAGAGCTTTATCACTGACTAAAATGGGAAAACTCACTAAAGGTGAAATTCACAGTGGTTTGGACGGTCTGCCTAAAGTTCTTTACTCTGTTTAAACCTCTTAATGGGTCTGCCTGGGGGAGAGGTGTGAGCTCCAAGGAGGAACAAAATACTACATGCATACCGTGCAGGTACACTGACCCACAAGTAGACTGGTGTGGAGGGAGTGTGGAATAGCCAGGAAAGGAACATAGTATCTATAACCATGATGTTCCAATGGCTCAGAACTACTGCTCAGAGGGCACAAAGGGGTAGCAGATGTTATTCTAGCCTATAGGTTTGAGTATTAGCCTCACAGACTGTTCATGGGAATTCCATCCCCACCCCATTTAGTTCCCTGACTAAAGCCTTGAGCTTGTGTGGGAAGGGGTGAAGTTCAGCCCACTTGCATATGTCCAGGATGCTTCAGTGTTTTGCTAATTGCATATAATTTCCATTTTCAGTTAACACGGCAATAATGTCCAAACGTGACATGAGATTAGCAAATAAATCATAACAATGTGACACTAACTTGTTTGTGTATACGCAGAAATGTGAGATATTCTCAAATGTGAAAAATCTGTAAAAGAATATATCCCACAACACATCTAGATGACACTGATTGGGACAAAGCCAGTGAAAAACCAAGACATTCAAAACTGAAGCTAGCACTCCCTTCTTAGCTTATGTGGCTATGGGGGAAAGAAGCACAAAGGGCTTTAGGTAAGAAGAGAGGGCTACCACTGTTCCCACTTACACTGGCATGCAAATTTTCAGTAACTCAGCTTTAAATTAAAATTTCCAGATGTTTCTTCATTTGTGCCACAAGACGAATATTACTGAAACCTAGGAGTTTTTTTAACGTATTTAATATAAAAGAACAAAACATATATTTAATGGAAGGATATACAACAAATATTAGTTATCTAAGGATGTTTCTGGGAAATGTATTTAGCTGGTACAGAAGAATAAACTAATAAAGAGTGCACTCCCATCCTACCAGATAAATATTAGATTTAGTCAGAACATAGGACAAAACATTTCTGGAAAAACGTGTCCTTTTAAAAAAAAAAATTGAAATTCAAATTTCCACTGAAAAAAAAAACAGTAAAACTTTGAGATTTTGACTAATTCTAGTAAATATGGACTTGGGATCTAATCCTGCTCTCATTAAAGTCAGGGCTTTGGCAGCTTTTTTCTGTACACAGTGTGCATGTGATTGAACATTACGTATAATAATAGTTGTACAATAAGGGCCTTTTCTTTTTTAAAAGCTATCCCATCCTATTAGATAAATAAATATGTATAATTTTCAATTCACTTTATGTACATGCTAGAGCCTTCACAGCTTTCGCAGTCTGTCATGGAAATCTGTGTTCAAGTGTCAATGTGTGAGAGGGCTGCATTAGAGGTAGTCTGGGTGAAAACATGAATGAAATTTCTAGAGGAGCTGGCTGGCAAATATTAGTAACTTGTCTGTTTTCTTTGACTGTTTTATTTAAATATGCGACATGGACTGTGGGAGTGCATAAGAGTGTCTTTCTTTTGCATGCCTGTAACTTAAAACTATCAGTGTTAAGACTTTATTAAACATAAATGAATGGAATAAAATTAATGTGAGACACTCAGTATACAGATCCAGCCAAGGTAGAATGTGAATCTCCTTGCACATCCAAAACTCTTAATAATTTCAATTATGTTTTTTGGGGGACAAGGAATACAGGATCATGCCCCTAAATTGTAACTCTCCATTAAAACAGGTTAATAATGGAAACACAGAGATAATTTTACACATAACTGTCATATAAGTATATCTGTTCCTTATTTTTTTGGAATGCTGGCATATATCTTTGAGAGAGATACGATAGGTGAGATAGTATCTTTGCCTTTATCCTTTGAAAGGCCAACATATTTGTTTATATATTGTTTCTGTCGGTTGGAAAAAATATATTGTACCATAATGAGAAATGCAGATTTACAGTGGCCATTTAATTAGTATCCCATTTGTCACACTATTAAATGCTGCTGCTTCTTTTGCTTCTTCAAATCACATACCTGGTACAGATGAACGGGTCATGGCACATGTGCGTTAAACCTCACTGTGGAGGAGTTGGTTTCTATAACAGAGCTAAATAAGTTCCCTTGCAGGGAGTGCATCATGTAGCCTATGAAAGTTTACAGCAAATGATGTGACTAACACCTTTTGGGCCTGATCTTGCATTCTTTACTCATGAAAATTCACTCATTGGAGCAAATTCTCCTCTTAGTTGTGCTGATATATGCAACAAAGACTTTAACAGAGTCACTCTGAAATTACGCTGGGATAACTGAGTGCAGAATTTGGCCCACTGACTTCAAATCATTCACTAGCTCAAATCACTGACTACTCACATGAGTCATGGTTGCAGAACCAGGTCCTTTATTTTCATGAATTACAGCTGAAACACATAACTTATGAATGGCAGAACACAGCAAAGCCATGAGTGGGCTGAGCACAGTCAATTCTACCAAATTACAATGAGAAATGTATCACACTGTCTGCTGTCAGGTGTAATTTATCTCATACCAGAAGGGTGACTGAAAAGCAGGTATAGGCAGGAACTTACCATGCCGACAGTTGTTCTTGTTAGGCCTGATCTTGCAAGGTGTTGAGAATGCTCAACTGCCAGTGAAGTCAATGCAAATTGAAAATGTTCAGGACCTTGCAGGATCAGGCCTATTATAAGTACAACTGAGGAATAAATATGACAGAATGATTTTTCCATTTTCCATTAGCATGAGGTGTGTGTGTGTGTGTTTATAATGTAAATGATAAGCTAAAAGTATATTTAGGATTTCAGAGCATACAAAAGCAAATAAAGCATGTAATGCAAAAACCCAGGAAAATTATCCCCTACACTTTAATTTTTAGGGTGCTGAAACTTTATTTTCTGCAACTGTATCAAAGAGTCAGCAAAACATATGATATCCACCCCTATTCGGCAAAGTATTTAAGCACACATTTAAGTGCTTTGTTGAACCAGGGCCTATAAAATTTGATTAATCTACAATACTTGAAGCTCTTATGAAATGTTGATAGCCAAACTGAAAAGCATTTAATACCTTGTATAAATAAACCAAAAAGCTCTGCATGTGTGAATATAGCTGTGCCTCCATCTGTGGCCACACATAAGAACATAAGAACGGCCGTACCAGGTCAGACCAAAGGTCCATCTAGCCCAGTATCCTGTCTACCGACAGTGGCCAATGCCAGGTGCCCCAGAGGGAGTGGACCAACAGGCAATGATCAAGTAATCTCTCTCCTGCCATCCATCTCCATCCTCTGACAAACAGAGGCTAGGGACACCATTCCTTACCCATCCTGGCTAATAGCCATGAATGGACTTAACCACCATGAATTTATCCAGTTCTCTTTTAAAGGCTGTTATAGTCTTAGCCTTCACAACCTCCTCAGGTAAGGAGTTCCACAAGTTGACTGTGCGCTGCGTGAAGAAGAACTTCCTTGTATTTGTTTTAAACCTGCTGCCTATTAATTTCATTTGGTGACCCCTAGTTCTTGTATTATGGAAATAAGTAAATAACTTTTCCTTATCCACTTCCTCCACATCACTCATGATTTTATATACCTCTATCATATCCCCCCTTAGTCTCCTCTTTTCCAAGCTGAAGAGTCCTAGCCTCTTTAATCTCTCCTCATATGGGACCCGTTCCAAACCCCTAATCATTTTAGTTGCCCTTTTCTGAACCTTTTCTAGTGCCAGTATATCTTTTTTAAGATGAGGAGACCACATCTGTACGCAGTATTCGAGATGTGGGCGTACCATCGATTTATATAAGGGCAATAATATATTCTCAGTCTTATTCTCTATCCCCTTTTTAATGATCCCTAACATCCTGTTTGCTTTTTTGACCACCTCTGCGCAGCGCACTGCACGGACATCTTCAGAGAACTATCCACGATGACTCCAAGATCTTTTTCCTGACTTGTTGTAGCTAAATTAGCCCCCATCATATTGTATGTATAGTTGGGGTTATTTTTTCCAATGTGCATTACTTTACATTTATCCACATTAAATTTCATTTGCCATTTTGTTGCCCAATCACTTAGTTTTGTGAGATCTTTTTGAAGTTCATCACAGTCTGCTTTGGTCTTAACTATCTTGAGCAGTTTAGTATCATCTGCAAACTTTGCCACCTCACTGTTTACCCCTTTCTCCAGATCATTTATAAATAAGTTGAATAGGATTGGTCCGAGGACTGACCCTTGGGGAACACCACTAGTTACCCCTCTCCATTCTGAGAATTTACCATTAATTCCTACCCTTTGTTCCCGATCTTTTAACCAGTTCTCAATCCATGAAAGGATCTTCCCTTTTATCCCATGACAACTTACTTTACTTAAGAGCCTTTGGTGAGGGACCTTGTCAAAGGCTTTCTGGAAATCTAAGTACACTATGTCCACTGGATCCCCCTTGTCCACATGTTTGTTGACCCCTTCAAAGAACTCTAATAGATCAGTAAGACACGATTTCCCTTTATAGAAACCATGTTGACTATTGTTCAACAGTTTGTTTTTCTATGTGTCTGACAATTTTATTCTTAACTATTGTTTTGACTAATTTGCCCGGTACTGGTGTTAGACTTACCGGTCTGTAATTGCCGGGATCACCTCTAGAGCCCTTTTTAAATATTGGCGTTACATTAGCTAACTTCCAGTCATTAATGTCATCTTTGCAGTGTGGGCTAATAGTGCTTTTCACTATTACCAGCTGTCTCACTCAGCAACACATATCCTTTTCTCCTACACCAGCTCAAGACCCAGAATCCCTCTCTCATCCATAATAATTGCAAAGGCAATTTATAATCTCATGGAAAATATTCCAGAGAGCAATGAAAACAAAAGGTTTTGTGACTTTATCTCAAGAACCAGAACATTGAATCATTGGGAGTTTTGCCATTGAATTCAATGGGAATGAAAGCAGGCCCTCCTGAGTAAAGAATGGGATAACCATTTATGTCAACTCGAACACTGAAGGAACCCAACTGGCAAAATGAAACAAAATAACCAGAATCTGTCTCTCTTTAAATACAAAATGTGTGCTCTGATACCGCTCTACTACATATCCCCTCTGTTTGGTTTTCTGACTGAATGATGTTATTCAAACTTTAGAATCTAAGGGTCCAATCCTGCAAACCTTTACTCATATGAGTAGATTCACCGAAACAATGGGCAAGGATTACTTGAGTGAGAACGGGTTTGCAAGTTCAAGCCTTAAGAGATAAAGCACATGCAAATGCAAGACAAGACATAACAAAATATCACACAATACACTAGTGTCTGACCAATAACTGTTTTGTACTTGCAGCTTAAAAATCAAGAGGAATACACTTCTGTTGGTTCAACAAACAGAAGTAACAAATCTGTATTATAAGCCAAAACCTCTAAATAAAATCTGTGCATTTATTTTAAACATATTTATATTTTGCAAGTTACACAGTTGAAGTTTCTATTAAATAACTCTGATATGGGGCATATTTTTTAAAATGTCAGCAGTGATTTTTTTTAATGTGGAAACAGATGTGCTATTTCACTGCAACTGCTGCATATTCTCTGTATTTTCTTTATACTGTGAAACATCCGTCTGTTGTTTTGTTATAAATCTTTCCCCACTGGATAGATTTCTTCCTTGTAATTAAATACTAGACTGAAGTCTTGAAATAGATGATCTCCTGAAAAATCATGTTGTTTTTTGCCTAATTTTAAAATACTGGCATTTCAATTAATGTTCCTTTTCCATGGACCATTTCAGTGCACTACCTAGCCTTGGACTGAAATCACAGCCATATGTTTTATGACATCAGAGGCATTTCAAGGTGTCCCCATAAATGTCATTTACTGCTTGGGAAACTGTCAAATCAGTGCAAAAATCCCTAGTTCTTCTGAGGGGAAAATACTTGAACAAAAATGTAGCTTTATACAGCTCCTTTATACTGAAAAGGCTGTCCCTTTGAAGAAATACAGGTCATGTTGACAGCAGAACCTCTGACAACTAAACTGCTGACCTGATTCCTGGTTTGCATTTGGGATCAAAACTGCTTTCTTTAGCCAGTGTGACCAAACACCTTGTACTGTGCATCTCATACTTCCTGTTGTTCAGATGTGAGGCATTTGACCCTTAGACAGAATAAACACATTCTTATAAGCAAGCTATGTTATTCTTCAATCTCAGAATACTAATTTTGGCGGATTTAGTTACAAATCTAAAGCTAACAAGTAACTCTTATGAGATACTCTGACGAATATGCTTTTAACCCTTAAATCATTGACATTCTTCAGCTGCCAGCCTGGGGCCCGATCCTGAAAAGAGCCAAACACCTCCCATGTGCATCTCCTTCCATGGCGGTCCACACCTCACAGAAAAAGGCCCCAAATGAACACCGCAGAGGGTTTATGTATGCATCTCTCTGCAGTTTCTCCTGCCTTAAAATACTAGGCAGATTAAATAATCCACACCAGATGTATCAGTAACATGCAATAATTATACACAACTTTGACCTGATGTGTAGTTGCAAATAAATACATTGTGTGCTGGACATTCTGCTGAAAATGAATGTCTAGTGTCACTGCTGTTGAATAAGTGAGTACAGATCATCTAAGAACTCTACCAACCAATACAACTGCAGCTATTATAGGGCTTCTGCTGGCTGACAAATGTATCCATGAGCACCCATGTAAAAGACGAGCTGTTGTTTATTTTTTAACAAAAGTTTGTTTTAAAATAAAGAAATTGATTCATAGAGTGATGAATATTATAGGACAGTCACATCAACAGGTGCTTCAAACATAGCAGTATGGTGCGGAAGATGTTGAGAAAGAAAATGAATAGACTGTCTAAATATTACATATATTTTGCAGTCTTTTTTTCCTATAGAACTCTAGTGAAGTTAATGTATAAACTGGAGATTGAATTATTTATAAGTTTTGAATATATGATAAATCATGTTTCACATTCCACACAGGTAAATGTATATTTCCAAGCAATGAAACGAAATAGGCACACAGCCTGAAAACACTGGGGTCTTACCTGGAATCTGGATACTTTGTCAAGGTAGCCAGGCTGCTGGTGTACATGTGTCCTCCTACATCGATGTGCACAGGAGCATTGGATTTGGTGAGTTGAGCTGGGAGAGGAATTCCTTGAGCTGCCAGGGGAGAAACTGGGGACCGTGTTAGAGACAGACGGGACATGCTTCTTCCCTCCTGGAAACGGAAGACAAAAAAGAACAGTTTCTCTTAAATGTAACTGTGTGTTACCTTTATTTCTAGTGTGATCACAGATCTAATCAGATCATTTTTGCATCTGCCTGATCACATATTCAGCTAACAAATTATTGCCACCACTGTAATTAAGTGTATTTGCATCATTTTCTTCAAAGTACCAGAGGGGAAGAGAAAGATGCTTATTAGCAATAAGAAATCAAGAAAAAAAATTTCAAGGTGTCAGCCTCAAGGGGCATAAAACAAACTGCAAAATTCTAATTAAAGGTCGCGGGCTTATGTGTTAGATGTGAAATATCCCCTGACAAACGAATAACCAATTTGTGAATTGGGATTCAGGGGTTTTTGCAAGTTTGTCTCAGTAACGAGACACCTCTAAATTAGTGATTTCCTCAGTACCTAAGGCATTTAGTTTATACATGTAGTACATTTCACATCAAACTATGAAAAATAATAGATTTTATTTTTAATCATTACAAAATAAATTGATAACTATTGATTATATCTTAATAGTAGATATAATGAGGGACTAATAATCTTTCAAACTGAAGGAAATTAATAGCTGGACGCAACGACGGCAGAAATATATATAAAATGACCACAGTTTTCATGACACAAAGCTTTCACAAATGCCATAGGATCTAGCATTAGAAATCAGAAATATACATATGAACGTGTGTATATTTATTACTTTAAAATATCTGAAATTAAATGGAATTGAGTCTAAATATTTTTAGCTGATTTACAAAGTCATGCACTGAATTTCTGCTTCTGTAAACCTAAAACAAATATTTAAAAGACTTTCAAAAACCCTGTTTGATGTGGAAGGGACTGCTAGGGCAAATATATATATATATATCCAAAAACTCTTCAGGTACTATAAGAAAAGGATGATAACTGATTCTCTCCCAGATACCAACATGTGTCTTACACAACTGATTTAAGTTAAATAAAAAATTATAGGTAACATACATGACAAATGGAAAAACTGCTCAAGCTTTCGGAAGTTCTATCAGACACCAGTGTGTCTTACACAACTGAATAAAATCAAATAAAATAATAATGAAAACATATATGACAGATGGAAAAATTGTTCAAGCTTTTGGAAGTTTTATAAAATTCCCCATCCTTTCTGTCACATATGTGTAGAACAACATATGCAAAATATTATAGTTAAAAACATTTCTGAATAGAATCTAATTTTCCTGGTATTTTGTTTTGCAGTCAAGCTACCAAACGTCTAGGCTCTTCCTAACATCTGATAGACGCTTTATATGCAGTATTACAAAGTGAATGTCAAATTCTTCCAGGTTAGTTTGGTGACATTTCTAAGAATCCTAAAACTGGTCCCTCCTTTCTTTTAACAATAAATATTTTGCACAATATGCTTGCCCAAACCATTCAGTGAACATATAATTGACAAGATTCCTTAAAAACATGGTTACCAAAATATATGGAAAGGGACTGAAAATATAATGTATCTCGACACCTTTAAAAGAAAACCAAACGACTAGTCTATTCATCTAGTTTCGTTCATAACAATTTTAAACTACTCCAGTACAGAAATACATCACCCCATTATGAATCCACATCCTTTTCTCTTCAAATGCAGAATGGACATCTGCACTGAATGCGAACAAAATAGCAACACTGTCCTAGAACTTCTGTGTCAGTCGATGTGAAATTGGCATTAACATTTTTACTGTAGCACCACCTTCAAGGAAAATGACTGAATCCTTTAATGACTAAAGTTGTTGCTTTCTTCTTTCCCACAAGGTCCTGTTGTGGGCAATCTTTAGGAAATATGTCACATCACAAATAAAACTACTAATTTTTTAAAACAACGTAGTACTTTAGCAGTCTGTTCTCTAGTTGTGGATGCTATATCTGTCTACCAACACAGACAAGGATGTGTTCCTACCAAAGAGCACTGCAAGCTCATGTTCATTCTGTACTCCTTCACTTAAATGTAAGGGTCAGTAGCTACAAGCTGAATGTCAACTCTGGCTTTGTTCTAACCCTAACTATTATCACTAATGATAAAGGTATAGACCTTGCAGGATACAGACCTGCCTTGGAAATACACCTCATGGAGTTTTACAAAAAATATGCCTAATTAGGGCTCATCTGGACCCCTACAATTTCTAAATGAAATCAAAGAACTTGTAGTTCTCTTTAAATAAGTCTTACATTTAACCGTTTGTCTTGAAATACAGACTCCAATTTTAAAATATGCACAGAAAGCTAAAGATCAAGTGATCTGAATCTATTTGTGCATATTTAAACACTGCTACTGTCTTACGATTTTGTTTAATGTTAGTACATCAGCAAATGCCTTGATCTGCAAACTGTCTGAGACTCTCTGTGAGGCCATGCCCATACAGTAGAGATATTTAATTTATACTATTCACTGGAGGGACTTTTTGAACAATCCTCTGCTTTTGGCATCACTCAGCTACAGTATGCATTGAAAAAACACTTAATTATAGAAAATCACTGGAAAACTAAAATAGTTCACAGTCTTGTATGGATTTTCATACTTATTGAGGGGTTTCAGGCTTTTATTTTGGGGGAGGGAATCAGAAGGAGAACTGAAATACAGGTTTGTTTAGTTAGAGAAGATTAATATTATAAAATAACCCAAATGTTTAATAAAGTTGCAATAGCCAATGATTTTTGTATTAGTTAATCAACAAAGAGCATAGGTCTTAAACACTATCTAAACGGTGTAAAAAGCACTTCCATTAATCCTAAAAATAAATATTCCTGATTCCTTAATCCTAGTTTTTATTGACTCTCTTCTTACATGTATTTCTCAATATAAACTGCTGCTAAAATTCACCATATCAAGTAATATATTTATTTTATCCACAGAGCTGGATCTTAAAAGTATTTATCCTGTGGAATTCTGTGTTTTTTAATACTGATGTGAAAATTAGAACCTTAAGGGTAAATATTGAAGAAACATTAACAAATTTCATTTTTAAACCATGTAAAATAATCCATGTTCTTTAGTTGCCTACAAAAGGGTATAACATCACTACTAGTGGCACAAGCAATAACCCTGCTCTAATAAGTAACACAGGAACCTGCTAACGGCAAAATCAATAGAGCCTGATTCCCAAATTATCTGAATATTTAGTTTTCCAAACATTACACACCAAGATTTTTCAGAGCCAGCTTATCTTTTTCTGCCTTTCTAAGCTAACTGCATAAGTACTGCTTGTAAAAACTATTTGCCCATGCAAAGTGAAATAATCACAATGCCATGCTCATTTACACACAAAATGATTTTGTGTCCCATTGTGCTCACAGTTGTTCAGCTCTCTAGGGGTGATTAAACTAGCTATGCTGCTACAGCTTGAGATGATTTCACTGAATCGTTTCTCCATGAAGTTGCTTCTTTGCTAAGCTGTTATTTTAACCATAAAAGGTAAACAGAAGGCAGCTGTAAGAGCTCCATTCAGCTCCATGCCCAGGGCTATCACCCTAGGGCCGAGAATGCTGAAAGACTGCAGAATTTTCCAGGGTGTTGCCTTTCTTCCTCTGAAGCCTACAGGAATACTGTTCATTTAATACACACTCTAGATGATACATTTCAGATCCTACTAACAGAAAGACTTCAAAAGTGTAAGAACTTTTGGGCGAATGAAGCTTCCCCACCTCTGCACATAGCTTGGGGCCATGGTAACCAATACTGCTGTTGATGTTGGGAAAATACAGTAGAAATAAACTGCACAGAGCAAGGCAGAGAGATAGGGACAAGGGAGGTGAAAGGTTGCAGAAGAGAAACAAGAAACAGTCTGGAAGGGATAACAAGAAAAAAAGGGGAAAGAATTAAAAAGAAAGCAGCTCTGAAGGAGGGACAAAGTTAAATCAAGGAACAGACACTTAAAAGACTACAGATGGGAACCAAGACTAATTAAGGATGTAAAAGTGCTTTGTTTCTAAAGTTTATTGTTGCCAGGATAAAAATTAATTGAAACTAATGCTGTTATTCACTCGTGCAGTTTAATTCCTTCATGCACATTTAAGACATGAAATGAAAACTGCAGGTTTAAGGACTTGCCATGAAACAGCTCTCTCTATAAGATGTTGAAAGGGGGCATCTTTCAACCCATATGCAGCCAGCTAGCTGTGTGTGCATCAAAGGCACAAAGTCCAGTCTGCTGCAGGACCACTGACTCGTCTTTAATGAGATCAGCACCAACATCTGTTCTCTGACTGGTTCCTTTATTGGATTCTCGTTGAAGCTTTTTCCCCCCAGAGACCTTTCTTTCTTTAACAGCAGATCTATTATAGCACTAAAAGTAAAACCACCGTTTCAGCCCCCCGACACCCCATTTCAAGCACTTTGGAGAATAACCAGCTAAAGAACTTAACCTTGCACTCTCGTGGCTTCATGGCACTGTCTGTATTTCCAGGGAGGTAGGATTCAGCCCAGCCAGAGGGTCAAAATTAAAGAGACTTGGCATTACCTTTGTCTCTATAAACACGTAAACATGATAATATCCAGAATCTGCCTCTTAGGCGACTTTGAGCCGATTGTTTATTTTGTGAAACCAACCTAAGACAAAGAAGTGATCAGGTTATTTTAAAACCTTGGCCAATGGGTTACAAAATAAAGTCCATAAAACATTTGCACACACCTTAACACTGCTTCAGAAAACCCTGGACATTTGCTAGCAAGTGGATTAAGTCAGAAACTTTTTGGGAGCGGTTAGCTTGTTGAGCTCTCGTTTAAAAAAAATTCTTTTCCCCACTCTCCTCCCCCCATTCCTAGCACTCTCCAATCTATTTAGTGTAAGTTTCACGTCACCCAAATGCCTTTCCCTGCTGATGGTCAGGGAAATCACCAGTAAGCCATGCACACCGGCCACTAAACTTCTGGCTTTTTTGTTAGAAATATATACAGCAATGCCCAAAGGTAAAATTCAACAAAAAAAAAAAAAAAAAAAAAAAGGCACAACATGGCGTCCCTTACTTATTCTCGCATAGCAAGAAAAGAGATGCCTTAGATGAATGCAGGGGGGGAAATCTGCACCTCCGATCCTATATATTTTATGTGCAGCCAATGGTGGTGAACATTGGCCAGACTAATGTATTAATTTTGCAGAAGTGTGCCACATTACATGTAGGAACAGAAATGCAAACTATAGCCTAGAGTGGTTTGAAGTCTACACCAAATCAAACCTTCCACTCTGACTGGCGCCAGAGTTTCATTCACAGACCGCCCGTGTTTTCCATATTAAGCTTTGTCATCTGCCTTCCCCCTTTGTGTTTAGACACCCTAGAGACAACCCCAAAGGACGGACCCACAAAGTCCCCACCAGAACCAAGAGGGTCTCCCCTGAAAGCAAAAGGGGGAACCAAATCACAAACCATCAACAACCCCCCGCACCCCCCCAAACAAACATCCCCCCTCCCTTCACAAACAGTGCAAGGAAAAACAACCCCCCAAACCCCAGCTTCCCCCTCCCAGCCCTACAACGCGGTGGCAGCGGCTGCTGCCTATTGCAGCTGCCCTTTTGGAAAGTGCAATTGTTGCCAGTGCTCCTTGTGTACCATTCAAAAGCCCGGGACCCAATTAGCTCTGCCTCCTCCGCACTGCGGCTTTGCCCCCGGATCCTTTGCCTTCTTCAGTGCTGGGGCTAGGGCGGCAGCAGCAGCCTAGGAACCCCGGGCAGCGGGGCTCCAGCAACACTGGCCATGCTTTAGAAGAAGGAAACAAACCATACACACATGCATGCACACACACACACAGAGCACCAGCGCTATCAAAGGAGGGTGGATGAAAATGGATCCTGTAGCTTTAAAAAAAACCCTCTGTCTCTTCTCCAGAGCCAAGATCTGAGTTAGTTTCAAGAAGAGGCACTTTCCAAAAAAAAAAAAAAGCCATGCAATGCAATGCGCACTCCCCAGTCCATGCAGGGAGAGAGACAGGAGCAGCAGTCAGAGCAGCTTTCCTTACCTTGAACACAGAAGAGAGATCTGCAAACCCCCCTTTTGCTTTGGGCTCTGTTGGGTTTGTGTGTTGATGGGTTTGTTTTTTGCTTTTATTACTATCTTTGTTCCTTAGATCCTGCTGTGATTATTATTATTTTTAAAGCTGCTTCTTCTCTCTCTCTCCCTCTCTCTTTTTTAATGCTTCTTCTGTTTATTTTGTGTGTGTGTGTGTGTGGAGAGGGAAAAAAAACCCCTTAAAATGAAACTGCCGAGGCTGTTATGAGAAGAAAGGCAATAATCCCGTCTCTAAATAACAGAGGGAAGGGAGAAGAGGAGGAAAAAAGGCGAATTCTTGCTCAGGGCTTTGCAAACGCCTCCAGGGCAGAGGATTAGGCTACAATTAGCTCAGCCCTTTGCTCTCGCCCTAGCTAATTTTGCGATGAAAATTGGATATTTTTCCCTCCTTTTGCTGGAGATCTCCAGATTAAAAAAAATACCTTTACAAATAAAATTAATAATAAAAATAATACAAAATCAGATGGCAAATCCCAACCCCCCCTTCTCCTGCTTCCCACCCCCCTCCCCAAACTAACCCCCCTCTCTCCTTGGCTGCAGAATCCTTTTGCTAACGGTTTGGGTTGCCAGCTCCTCTCCTTCCTTGGCTGGGGGGATAACGGTTTAATGTTGTGGAATATCAGGCCACTGTCACGTCCTTCAATAGACTTACTGAAAAGAAGAAGGAGGAAGGGGGGGGAAAGCTGATTTTAATCATTGTCATTTGGTCTGATGTAATATTTCCCCAGGCATTTTCAACTAGGCATAAATTTTCAGCTCCCAAATAAGTAACACAGGGCACGTTTCTCACATCTCTTGACTCCTCTGTTACAATTAGGGTAGCACCCACTCTGCACTTGTTGATAAACTAGATCAAGTTAACCACACACACACACCACAAAAAAACCCTACAGCAATCAAAATGCAGATCGGGGGTATTTTTGGGGAGAGGGGTTTGCAATTATTCCCTTCCCCCCTCCCCTCCGTTTTCCCTCCCCTCGCTCCCTTTTCACCCTTTGCTAATGTCTCGCATTGTAAACGCCAAATTTCCTGTAGGCCATTAAAACCAAATGACGTCTATCGACATGCATTGTGCTATTGCAGAAAGCGCCCTGGCAGGCCGCCCCTGGCCAAAAGCGCCATTTCAATTATAGCGCACGGCTAGATGGAGATGTCTGCCATGAAGATTTCCCAGGCAGACAGGCAGCTCCACAGGCGCTCCGCTGGCTTGGCCACAACAGCAGCCGGGGCTGCTGCTTCCCGTCGCTGTGCCTCCCCCTTTGGAACCTCACCCCCAGCCCCCTCCCTCCAACCCGCAGAGCAAAATCCTCCAGAAACTTTTAACAAAAGCAGATTGATTTGGTTCCCTGCATTTATTTATTTTTTTTGCAGCTAACTCAATCTGGGATATTGATCTCGAGGGAAACCTGCATGCTCGCCCTCCCCCCACCCGTACGACCCCCCCTCTCCCACACAATGATGTTTACCTTGAATAAACTTTTAACATTTGTGCGTGTGGTTGAATGTATTTATTATTAATATTATTAGTGGCAGGTGGCCAATGTGGCATATGGATTTCATGAGAGTTGCCTACTGGGTCAGCCTTACACCAAATATATATATTTATAATATTCGTCCTGGAATAAACTTTTTTTAAAAATCTGTCTCCTTTAATTTATTTATATGATTTAATACAGATTAGGTCTTTTTTTATTTTGCAGATCACCCATCTGGCTAATGAACACTATGAAAACATCCTTCTCAGCCCCTTCCTCCTAAAATTGTGTTTATCTCTGAATGAACTTTTAAAAAACTGTGTGTCCTTTGTTTCATTTATGTGATTTCATGCAATTCGACCCCCTTGTTATTTTTGCAGTTCATCACTCTGCCATGTTGATCTCCAGAACGTACCTTTCCTTGACCTCCACCCTCCCTGAATTTTTTCAGTGCATCATGACTTTTCAGACCTTAAGAGTGTAAGGATGGGATATATTTGTGTGTGTGTTTGTATTTGTATATTACAAATAAATGTCAGCCTCTGTGGACTAGAATTAGGTTAATTTTAGATCTTCAGCGCCTACTAGCTGCAAACAACTGTAAGTGCAGAAAAGTTATGTAATTATTTATTTATTTTGTTGTTATTGCAAAGGTCAGGCCATTTTCATGGTTAAAGGGAAATCAGAATTGCTTGTCCTCACCAGAGAACTCCTCTGTCAGACAGAGGATCTGAAGCATTGGGCTTGCCACTCTTTGCTTTCCTGACATTTATGGGCTGAGCAGGAAGGCGTGGGAACTAGTTGGCTTTTTTATTATTTTTATTATTGCACCATCAAGGAACAAAGTGAGAAAGGCAGAAACCCCTAAAATTGAGGTTTTTTAAAGTTATCTTCCATGGCAGGAATAAACAGAAACTTTTTTCCTAAGGGTAGTGTTTTTTTTTAAGAGTACAAACTACAGCAGAAGAGGGAAATTTTCTCATTAAAGTTACATCCCTGCAGTTAGTTCAATTACTTGATATATGCAGAAGATGTTGTAAATTTAAAGATTTAAATAGCTTACAAAGATGCCGGAGGCTCCATCAGTTAATTTCCTTAATTTATGGATTTTTAGCTGAGCTTCTGAAATGAAAAGGAGAATGAGAACTAGGTCAGCTGAGAGATTTGCATCCAGCACAGACTCAAATTTGTTTTGCCTTGACCATCCTACCAGGTACCTTTTTTAGCAGGGGCAACAGTTTCACCTTTGGCCTTTGAAGTCTCTGTATTGCCTATGAAAGTCCAGCACAAAAGGGTGGATTTTATTTTAAACTAACCTCCTGAACATAACAGTGTCTTCAAACAGCTGCCTCACCATAGCAGTGGACAAGATTGTAGCCTAAGTTTCCCTTTAACAGTTCAACAAGTGCAGTTCCAGGAGAGAAAGAAAACCCACTGAGACTTTAAGTCTTTTGCGGCACAAGTTAAATAAGACTCTTTTGGTGAAGCACAGGCTGAAGATTTTATATGATTTAGCAGCTTAATTTTTGTTTCATCTGTAGGTTATGGTCTAAGTGACAAACATAAAATAAGTATGAGAATCATGAGCAGTAATCAAAACATAACTGGAAATATAGTGTTTCTATATCAAGGCTCAATAAAGAGGAAACAGAAATAATTACAATATTTTATTGAACAGAAAGTAGAAATTGCTTCCTTACTCAGTCCCAACCCATCTCAAAAAGGTATAATTTAATTGTACTGCATAGTAATAAAATGTCTGGCTGGGTTGTTTTTTTGTTTTGTTTGTTTTTTAAGATAAAAGCAAAGACACAATTGTAGTTGAGAATGAAAAAGATGTATGTATTACACAGTATTGTTTTCATGGTATCTCGAAAGGGACATTGTTCTCGATTTAAGGGTTTTTTTACCCATATTACTGTAGTAGATAGTAAAGGTGTTCTGTATAGCACTACATGCACTCACTCAGTTCTTTCTTCTCACTCAATTGTGTGAATGCCACTTTGTTGTTGTGTTTCAATATGTATGAATATATACATATGAATTAATACTTAAAAGATTTATATAAACTAAACAGTTTTAGGAAGCAACATTGCAATATTATTAGTGTTGGTGTTCATGCTTTAACATTTCTTTTCCCACTAGATGAAGTTTCTAAGATTTGCAAGGTACATGTCAAGGACGGGTATATAAATGGATTTTTATTTATTCACAACTCCAAGACTAATTGCTTCTCTTTGCCTGAAGGCCAAGAGATTGGTTTTAATATGACACTTCAAAAGTATTCATAGAACTACACAGATACTAAGTGTCATTGTTTAAGAGAGAAATCTGGCTATGGTACTTGTGACCCTGAAAATAAAATCTTCCACTGTTTTTCAGAGATTCACTTCAAGCTCAACTGTTAAAAAACTGTACAAAATAAAATATTAAATACTTTGAAGCAACCAAGAAAAAAGAAACAATTTTAGAAGTGAACATAACTTATTTTCTTAGCAATATTATCGCATCCTTTATAAAAGAAATCCAAACTCATAATATAAAATTCCTGAGCTCAGGCATGAAATATTATAATTAAAATTGGTAAGTTAGAAGATAGCTTACCTTAAGTGTTTTAAAAGTTCTTGGCTAAATGTGAAACGTATTTTATTAGGTATTAAATAGCACAGGCAATAAACTATTTTGCATTTTCCTTATCAACATTTCTTTGTATCCTGTTGCAGATGCTTAATTTGTATTGAAAAGGACAAAACCATTTTATAACATATGTCTTGTTTTATCTTATTATTACATAGTTTGAGTTTGAATTTTTTCATTATGCTAATCAAAGATTTATTGGTAAGTATTATTAAGAGGTGAAATAGAAATCTATAAAAGTCACTACATTTCCGTTTTCTTTAAACTGTTTTCATGTTGTCCTGAAACAATGCTTGATGCATATTTTATAATAAAAACTTAAAATAAGATAGGGGGCCAACACATGCACAAGTTCAGATTTCCAGGTGTCCTAAATCTCCTTTCAGTATAATTTACTGAAGTCTTTCCTAAATCTCCTTTCAGTATAATTTACTGAAGTCTTTTAAAATAATCATATCTGAAAATTACTACTCACATCAAAGAAAGTGTGAATGAAATAAAAAGAACATACTGTTTCCATGAATACAGTAGTCACAACAGTAACCTCTTAACTATTATTTCTTAATTATTGTACAAAGAACCACAACAAGTGCATATTGCAGTCCATGACTGATCTTGTTATTGTATGGTTTGTCCTGTGTCATAATTTACCTCTGTACTTGTTGCCCTGTTGTATTATGTCTGAAATTAGGTTCCAATCCTGCCTTTACTAAAGTCAATGGTAACACGCCCAGTAGGATCAAATCCATAAATTATACATTTCTGGGGCAGGCGCCTTGCCTTTTCATGTTTCTGTAAAGTGCCTAGAACACTTTGGGATATTTTTAATAATAATAAATAATAACAATAAGTAAAACAGATCACTTATGATTTAAAAAAAAAAAACAAGAATGAAACAGTGAAGGATTGAGAGCTAGATGTCTGTCCCTTTAAAACTAATATCTCCATACAGAATTATATTTCTTCCTACTCATGGCTAAGAAACCATTACATTATGGGTGCAGTTTTGCCTGAGGGGAAAGTTAGAGAGCTGAGCAAGTACCTTGTGAACCAGTGCTTCAAAAATAATTGTTGGACCCAAGTGTGTCCTCAATCAATTAAACCTTGGTGTCTTGGATGAGTTTTCATTGGTATGGCTGAGGGTAGAATTTTGCCTTCTGTCAGGGTAAATAAGGCCAAACACAGAAATGAATAAGGAACAAGACACATCTCCTGGTGAAGAAAGTATAGATGCCAGGGGACTTGTAACCAGCACTAATGCTTCAACTGGTGAGAATGAGATGGAACCAAAAGATGTGAAGACGATGCCAGTTCAGAGAAAGTTTTATATGGAAGATGTGCTGCGTATGTGGAGAAGCAGTTATTTTAGTGAGATACTTCAAAATATTAGTATCAGAGGGGTAGCCGTATTAGTCTGGATCTGTAAAAAGCAACAAAGAGTCCTGTGGCACCTTATAGACAGACGTATTGGAGCATAAGCTTTTGTGGGTGAATACTCATTTCGTCAAATGCATGTTGCATCTGACGAAGTGGGTATAAGGTGCCACAGGACTCTTTGTCGCTTTTTTCAAAAGATTAAAATACCTGGACATCCCAGTACTTCTGGTTTCTGTCAGCTGGCCTGGTGGGAGAAAAGAAAGAATTAAGGGCATCAGTTTAAGCAGGTCAAACAGGGACATGAACTGGGTTTAAAGCAAACTGCAGTGCTGGTCATTCTGTAATAAGGAGTCCAACATGGTGTTTGCCAGTTAACTGACATTACATACTATACTTTGACATTGGCTGGCTGAGGAGGGTTGTCCTGGGAGCCTCAACTGTGGCCACACAAATTAGAAAATCTGCAAAAGAGAAAATCTCTTCCTTGGGTATTCTGGCAGTTCTCTTTAGTAAAACTGTCTATCTGCTGAATGAATTTATAAGCCATTACTTTATTAAAATGTCTAAATACAGTTAGATTTTTTTTAATTACCCAGCATACAACTTCCAGTTTACAACTGTAAACAAACTTCACAACACCAGCATTATATATGAAGTAATCTTCAGTAGAGACTGCAGGGTCCAAACATTTTAGGCAAACTAAATTTAGGCTGGAAATACAATCTGGATTAAATGTTTGCCCATTTCTCATCTTCTGGTCCTGACTGTTACAAGCGAAAAAAAGTATCCAAAGTACAATTTTGTTGATCGATATGTACTGCATCATTTCGGCATATAATATTTCTCAGATTTTGTACTTTGCCATTCTGTTATGTTCTTTCACACTTTTATTGAAACAATTAATATTAAGAGTATTTTTAACTTACATGGGTAAATTGCATTTAATTAGTCTTTTGTTACTTATTAAATAAATAATATCCATATTATATATGTCACAGATGAAAAACCACTTCTATTGATGATTGTAATTCATTCTCTGGTTTATTATAGACACAAAGTCCTCCAGGGAGTGTCACAAAGCCACATGGTGTTCCTGAGTGCTTGATTTTGCATTTGGATCACTGAATTAACTGAATGATGTGTAAAATCCAGGGTAGCAGACAGCTCCCTATTAAATACACATGTAAGAGAGGTTGTATGTGTTGCTTATTCCAGCGAAGGTCTGCAATAAGTTATACTCAGAAAAATGATTCCTGAATGGTAGGATACAAAGAACTGGTGAAAAAGGCTACAGGGTCTATTTTGATTCAAATCATGATCTATTTTCAGAATCTTTGGGCATAGGCATATCTGGAATGGAACCCAAGATGCATCTTAGTGCTCTCTTCTTTGGGCAAATAATGGATCGATTAATGCAGTGGTTCTCAAACTGTTGTGACCTCTTTTGGGGTAGCAGTCCAACAAGTCAGATTCGGCCTGCAAGACAATGCTGTCTACCCCCAAATGTGTCCTGACCTGCTCCACAAATGCTGTGCCAGGAAGCTGCCATTTTCATCTACAAACTGGCAGCCTCCACACACCGAGACTTTGCACATATGATGTGTTCTAGGACACCGTGAAGGCCACCATTTTGTAGATCAAAATGGAGGCCTTCTCACAGCATGACCTCACGCTTGCAGTACTTGTGAGGTCATATTGCATGGAGACTGCCATTTTTCCTGGCTTGGATTTTTTGGAATAGGTCCGGAGACACTCACTGTTCAGATGCCATTTTGCCATTTTCACCATCCAGCTGTGCAAACATACGGGTGAGAGACTTGAATCCAGAAGATCCTTATCTGTGGGCAGCAGCCTTATTAATAGAGAATCCTCTGCCTTAGCTGGTAGGAGGCTGTGCTAGCCTTTTCTGAGATGGGAAAGCAGTGGCTTGTAAGCGCCTTAAGGCAGGGCCCATATTTTCTTTTATGCTACCCTGAGTACCCTGTTGGCAGTTGATAAAGAATCATGGTAAGTCACAGGTGATGGCTGAGCATCTCAGCCCAATGGAGGAACAGTTTGCATCCTTTTCCCTCTGTTGGACATGGCAAAGTATGATTGGGTAAAAAACCGCTTTCAGTGCAAGCCTGATACCATGGATTTGCCAGCAGCTGAAATGGAAATAACTCATAAAAATTTCCTGCAACCAATTCTTGCGAGGATCAAAGGCCTAACTTACTGTCCTGGAGTTTTGGGTCACTGTCAAGAATGAATATCCTGCACTCTCAACATGTGCCTTGAAACTGATGGTGCCTTTTGTGAGCCCATATTTGTGTGTAGCTGGATTCAGTGCACTTGTGTTCATTAAGTCTCAGTATCCATCTGCTGTTGATGTCACATCAGAGATTAGATATGCAATTTCTGCCACACCACCAGACTTTGAGAAACTGTGCCGCAATACAAAAGCCCATGTGCCACATTACAGAGCATTAGATAACATACTTAAGATGTAAATTCCGGGAATTCCTTGTTCACTATGTTGCTTCGTTGCTGTCTGGGGTCACAAAGTCTCAAAATGGTTGTCACATAGGCAAAAAGTTTGGGAAGAGCTGGATTAATCGTTTTACTGGCTTTTGTGTGGTCCGGACCCTACATGAGAGATCCATAGCTCTGCTGAAGCTCACTGACAATGCCATAAAAATGAAAAACAAATGATTTCTTCCAGGGTTGAAGGCCTTTAGTGATGCAGGAAGTGGGGTAGGGCAGCCAATGGGAAAGGAAGGCAAGACTTGATGTAGGTGGCAGCAACTGAAGCGGTTTCCTCCTAAGTTCAATGTTAGATGAGATCAGTTCTAAAATAAATGATTTACAAGGTGTTGTGACCCCTTTGGACACTCTGTATAGTGTTAGCACAAGGGTATATTCTCTTAGACAGATGATATAGTGAATTCTCAACTATTAAAGCGGAGCATGAATTTCACAGCATGTGAGGAGAAAGTTAAACACACATCTATGTTGTGTAATGAGAGATAACAAAACACTGAACTGGAGTGAAGAATACCTCAACATTAAATAATTTAGTAGGGAAAGGAGGTGAATAGTGAAGTGTGGCTGGTTATGTTGGGACCGAGGATGACCTGCTGTGGCAACTGTCCAAAGAGGTGAGGGTGGAACATGTTGTGCTGCACCCATCAACAGCTAGCATGTGGTCTCTTGGGGGCCATTGCCAGCTGGGATCTAATGTATATTGGTCCTGAAAATCAGGAAGCCTTTACTGGCTTCTCGGTGGCCCTTCTCTTCTGCTGTGCTGAGTTCCACATAGCAAATAATCTGGGCCTTTAATTTTTCCTGACCTGGATCCATAGACCCATGCATAGACATGTGCTTCATTTGTGGTTAAGGCAGAGGCAAGTATTCTGCACATGCTAAATTGAAAGTACAATTTCAGCGAGCTACATACCTGAGGATCCTACATCTGCACAATTTTTGACATGTCTAGCACCAATATAAATGCATTAGATTAGATGAATAAAGCAGACATCCAAAACTCTGAGAGTTTGCAAACAATTAAAGAAATGCACACGTGTGCTAACAGGCATTTGGAGGATACATGTGCTGCAGTATCACAAGCATGGCCGGCTCCAGGCACCAGCCTGGCAAGCAGGTGCTTGGGGCAGCCACTCCGGAGAGGGGCGGCACGTCCAGCTATTCAGCGGCAATTCGGCGGACAGTCCCTCACTCCCGCTCGGAGCGAAGGACCTCCCGCCGGATTGCCGCGGCAGGTCGCGGTCGCGGTTTTTTTTTTTTTTTTGGCTGCTTGGGGCAGCCAAAACCCTGGAGCCAGCCCTGATCACAAGGTGTACCGATAGCTCCTCAAACATGGTTATGCCACTTTTTGAGTCATGTGTAGCTTCTCATCTGAAGTCAGAATCTTGCTCTGAACAGAATGCCTATGCTCTTGTGGGTATGAATGAATCCCTTAGCTTTATGTAAATTAAGGGTTTTATTCTTATTTTGATATATGTGCTGATTCTTCTTGACATAAAAGGGAGATGTACATCAAGAAGAGAATAAATGCCACAGTTTCTGGAGATGATTCATGTAATTATTCAGCTTTCTTGCTCAAACCTTTTTATTTATTATACTATAATGTCACTATTTTTGCAATCTTGTCAGTCAAAATCCTCAGTCTGGAAAGTTATTGAGGGAAAGCAATATTACATTTTAATATTCAGCTTTTGATCCATAATCAATTTTTGAACTGTGGAATCTGCAGAAAGAATCTGTAAACAGACCAGGTAAATTTAGTTTGAAATAAAAATGATGTGGTGTTACTGGACGTGGTATAGTGCACTTATTAACATAGTTTATAGTAACAATTACACTGTTATGTTTCTGTCCATTATAAGCTCACTTCAATGAGGTGGAGAGAAAATTAATATTCAGTGAAAACAATTATTCAATCAGTTTAACTTCCTGCTGTTGGTACTTCCTGTGAGCTAGGAGTGGAAACTGATTTTCCAACATAAAATGTTCCGTTGTGAATAGGTGTATTTAACATGCCCTACTGTCACATTGATTTTTGTCTGTCTGCCATATTCAGTTGTTATTGTTGCCCACCCAATCCTGGCAATAGCCAATGATTGCCCATTTGCCTGCTTCTCTCCCAAAGGTCTTGGCTCAGGAAGTCCCTCCCTGAATTACTCTGCTAAACCACTAACTTTTTTTCTCAAATCCTTCCTTAAGCCACACCTCAGCTGTAGTGCCCATAAGAAATCAGCCAATCAATGATGGTTAGATTGAGTGGCAATCAGGCATTGCTGATTTTATTTAAATAAATAAACACGTAAAAACAAACATCTAAGATGATTTAGAACCATCAAGTTGTGCCATAGCTAATTTACATAATCATATCACTTTATATAATCTATATTATCACATCACCTGTAGCCTCCATTCCTTCCTTTCCTCCTTCCATTTGTTTATCACACTCACTTATTGCATCTTATTTCAAATTATATTGCAAATTCTTTTGTCAACTGCCCTCTTCCTATGTTTTTATGCAGGAGCCTAGCACAATAGCAGCCTGATCCTGGCTGGACCTTCTAGATGCTACAATACTCATATTAATACCACTTATCTTTGGTATCAGCTGTGTATGTTCCTTTGCTTTAACTTCAGGCCTTGCCACTGATTGACTTTTTATCAACTCTTCATATTTTATCTGATATCCCTTTAAAGCCTGTTATCAAGTAAGAAACTTTAAATGGTAGACAGTATTTGCCTGAAACTTCCACTATCAGCAGTGGGGATCCTGCTGACAAAGGGTTAACTGGGTTCTGCTCATTGAAGCAGGTGGTGCCTTACCCCACCTGTATATAAGGGGGATGGGTGAGGCTTTTTGGGAGAAAGGATTTGAGGTGTAGGCTGAGCAGTTCTGGAGATGGGGGTCTTAGGAACACCTACATCAGTAAGAAGGCTTATGGTGAACTTTCTTACCTTATTTTTAATTGTTTGTTAATAAAGGTAAACTTCAGAAAGAGGGTGAGTTCTGATTGTACCCCATGTGCAGACTTTGTTGTGAGGTCCCAGTCTGTCACCTTTGAAACTTATCGTTCACTTCAGTTGCAGCAGGATAGGCCCTTGAGAGCAGAATTTGATCTCTGGGCCAGATATTCAGTTAGTGTAAATCAATGCAGCTCCATTAGCTTCAAACCTTCTAAATGTGGGTTCCTAAAGTCACAGTGTATTTTAACTGTAAAGACACAACTTATCCAATGGGGTTACACAGGCAACCTTTAAATATTTCAGCCAAAATAAAAAGAGGGTATAAATGAGGTGATGTGTGTAACAAGACTATGCTGTAGCAAAGATCTCTGTATATGGGAAGGGGGGGGGGAGTAGCTGATGGCCATCTTTTTTCCCTATGAATGGACATAGTAAGATCATTTGGGAAGGAAACTTAGGGTATGTCTACATTGCAATAAAATAACTGTTGCATGGCTGTGACTAGCCCTGGGTCAGGTAACTTGGGCTCCTGGGGATAAAAATTGCAGTGTAGATGTTTGGGGTGAAGCCCAGGCTCTGAAACTCTTGAAGGGGGGCGGGTCTCAGAGCATAGGCACCAGGCCAAGCCCCAACTGTGTACGATGCAATTTTTAACCCCACAGCCTGAGCCCCTGAACCCAAGTCAATTGCCCTGGCCTTTGAGGGTCTGTGCTGTAGCTTTCTTTATTGTAGTGTAGTACTTCTATCCGGACACCTCTTTCATGGACACACTGTGCGTTAACAGAGAATTCTCTATGGTTTTATTCTATTGTTTCACAGTCCTTTCCCCCTGAAAATAGTGAGATTCTATCTCTCCTCTCACTTTGGTTTTACATCAGTAAATGAGAGGAGCATTATTGACTTCATTGGAGTTCCTCCTGATTTAGAGGTGTCAGTGAAATCAGAATCAGGCTCACAGCCTCCTTCTAAGAAGTGAATTACCAAACGCAGTTTAAATGAATCTTGAATTGCTCTTGAGAAAAATGTTTTCAATGACTAACAAGGCAATGGTTCTTATTTTGGTGGTGTTTTTGTAAATAACATTCAGGGTATGAATAATGCAAGTGTTGTGACTCCCTTTTCTTATTCTTGTTTTAAAATATGGGACTTCTTGGTGAACAGGTAGAAGAACACCAAGACAGAAAGAAGAGTTTGGTATCTCATTGTATAAACAGCTTATGCAGAAAGTGTAACAACAAAGGCTGTCCATGTTACTCACAGCAGAGCCTTTTAGACTTTCTTTGCTTACAGCTGTGTAGAAATGTCTGCAACACTGTATCAGTCTTGTAAGAATTAAATGCTTTTGTGATGAGAGGTACCTTTGGAGGCTCAATGAGGAAACCCTTTTGGGCCAGAGGTATCCCCTTACCCCAGTTTTTCCACTGAGGTAACACCTCTCCCTTCCCCCATCAGCTGTGTAAATGATATAAGAATGTTTTCAGGCCACCAGTGGTTGCCTAGGAAACCAGCTGCTGCTCCCAGGGGACCTATGGGGATTGGTTTTGAATCAGGATCGTTGACCGTTCTTGTGGGCCCCAGGACTGGTGCTTCTGAAGAAGGTCTGGCCAGGAGTTTCTTCCTCCAAAGCTTGTCTGGGGTGAGGGTAAGCAGTTGTGCTAGTCAGAGCAGGTTGACCTTGTTACCCTTATAACCATTACAGGAGAAAGCTTGTTTATCATTAGGGGAGAGACTGGGAGTATCTGTGAGGAGAGGAGAAGGCTCAGGAGATTGCTCAGTGTGTGTGCAGTCAGGTGTAGCTCAGCCTGGCTTGTGATGTTTATATTAAACTATCTGCTAGCTGCATAAGGAGGAATATTGTACTGTAACACTTGAATAGTGACTCACAAGAAACCAATACACAAAAGTCCTGGCTGGGAAGGGGTATTTTCCCCAGGGTCCTATGACCCCTAGCTGTTCAGTGGCACTAAGCATGGCCTTTCAGGAGGGCATTGTTTCTTATTGTAATTAATACACTTAGATAAAGCTCTACTTTATACATCTGTAACAACATACAGATTAATTTACAGTATTTCTTGTGCGTTCTCATTAATACTTAAGAGCAGCCAAACTACATCTTAGGGTTCAACTAACTGGAAACCATTTTGTGTTATTTAATAATCCTCATATACCTGAAGAAGAGCTCTATTTAGCTTGAAATCTTGTCTCTTGCACCAACTGAAGTTGGTTCAATAAAAGATATTATCTCACCCACCTTGTCCCCTATATGCCAACTACTCATCCTCCCATTATATTAATGTCATTAATTCTGCATTAGGGATGGTTTCACCTCTAGTTCCTAATTCGCATACTGGAAGAGATTATAAATAGACTCCAGACAATAATGAATAAGGGCCCATCTACACTGCAAATATAATTGTCAGGAGACCTCATTACAGCACTCTTGTCCCCTGACTTGGTTATAAGATAAAGTTTATAGTGGGCCTAAAGCCCTGGCTGTCCAGGTGATGTGATTAGGTTCTGCCTCAGCCCACATTCTAAATGTTAACCATTGTTGATAGAGACAGAAAGTGAATGAACTTAGGACAGGTCTACACTAGAAACACTACATCGGTGCAGCTGCACTGGTGTAGTATGTCTTGTGAAGCTGCTGTATGCCGATGGGAGAGTGCTTCCCCTGTCGGCATAATTACTCCACCTCTGTGAGAGGCAGAAGCTATGTCAGCGGGAGAGCATCTCCTGCCGACATAGTGCCGGTGTGGATAGCTCTTAGGTCGCTGTAACTTGCGTCACTCAGTTGGTGTCGTTTTCACACCCTTGAGCGACGTACATTAGATCGACTTAAGTGGTAGTGTAGATCTGCCCTTAGTGTTTATTATTGGGTATTGCATGTTATGGTAACTAATTTTTGTTTAATCTCAAAAATATACTTAATCACACAATATAATGTATATTTTGTTGGAAAACTGATTATCATCATAATTAAAAAATAAATTCTCAGGCAATAGAGGCAGGGTATTGAAAGAGTGATGGATACCCATGTTTATAGTGACAGCCTGGTTCTCACGTAACACTAATAATTAGTCTGGTAAAGTAACCTCTTAACTGGATGAAAAGGGCTGTAAAGTGGGTATGAATGACTGTAAAGTTGTGCAGACTGGGCTAATGTTAAGAGGTTTTCTGAATCCTTTGAGTGAGGTCCATTTTGAGATTAATAATAAAATATTTTGGTTTCTCTCAAAAGTCAGATCAAGAAGAATACTTAGTTTGGGAATTGGATTTAGCATGTATAATAGTGAAAGAAACTCAATCACCTTGACAGCAGTAAGCTCCCAAATTTCACACTGCATTGCAAAGTATGGCAAGCCTTTTTTAACTGTTGAATTTCTCAGGAGTGCTTTGCAAGAAGTACTGACACTTGGATTTCCAGAAATAGATGTTTAATCAAAGTGTCTGGAATCATGAATTCAGATGGCTATTTGTTTAGGTGCTTCAAAAAATATGATCTGATTTTAAATGAGTGATGAAATAGTGTTTCTCTTCCTCTCCCCATCTGGATGATGAAAGATAAAATAATAAATAAAAGAAAATAAAGAGTTATTCAAAACACGAATTAAGTGGCACTCACGTTACAAACACTTTATATTTTTGGATTTCTCTATTTCAGAACAAGGCACTGCAACCAGTTCACCCACGCCAAAATTCTTCTCTCCAATTTGGCAAGATGCTTTTTTTTTTTTTTTTTTTTATTAAATAAATCTTATATAGATAACACAGCTGCAGTTCTCTTCATCATGTACAATTTGAATTATTATGTTCCTTAAAGTGTTTATCCAAAGCATTAGGATGAAGGAAATGCATCACTATCCAATACAATGGAAATTTCTGCTTTTAAACTGCAACAGGAATATTACCCCTGGAACCTGTTAGAATGCACTTGTGCCATCTGGATGTAGAGCAACCAAATGCATAGTGGCAGATAAGCTCTTCAAATAGGACTCTTGTCCAGAACTGGAGAGAGATGGCATGAGCCATCTTTCTCATCAGACCTTTGTTTTAATCCAAAAGGTACTAGGGTTTTACTGCAACCACGATGTCTTGATTTTTGGTATCTTTCTTTCTTTCACAAATGCACAATCTATTCCACGCTGGCTGTTGCGCGGCAGGAACACCTCTCATTGAAAATACTGCAATGTGCTAATTTCACACCAGCCTGAAGATGATACTGAATAGCTGACAGAATTGTTAAAAGTGGCTGTCTTCTGTCTCGATGAAAATACTTATTTAATGATTTAAGATTGTCTCATGTGCTTTTGGTAGAAAACAGTAACTACTAAAGAGAACATGAGGGAGGTAAAGCTATAATGCAGTATTTGAAACTTCTCATGCTCTCCTTTACAAAGGTAGTCTCAGTGACTGCTGATTGTGTTTCATGGTTGGTTTGTACCTTTTTCAGGAACTGACATATGTGGTCATCCAGTTTTGCTGCTTGTCTCATCAGAAGGCTTCTTCCCTGAGAGGAAGACATTGCTCAAGCGCATCTTGGCTTCATGTCTAAGGTAAGACATCTTCAATTCTAGGCACTCTTTGAAATACTTCCATCACAGCACTTTACTTTATTGGGGTACTGAATTGCTGTATTGCATATTTAAATGAGCTAATGCAAATACCCCTTCAGCACTGCTGTCAAGCCAAAAGGTTTGGCAGGTTCCTTGCCACGTTTGGTCAATAGTTTGATGGAGAGATCCATGTTTAAACATCCAAATCCTTGGGTGGTAAGAGCAGAGTCCATTCTGAATAGTTATATTTGTATGTTAATGCTGTATTTGGTATCTAGATGCTAAGGTGCCTTTATGAATGTATTGGATGGCTCTAACTTTGCCATTAAGTTTTAATTTGCCAGGAACAACTGCCTGCCTTGGCAAGGCTTGCTGCCCTTGACCCACCAATTACAGCGTATTGTCTCTGATTTCCGTGTTAGTGAGGCAAAGATGCACCTATCTGAAGTTCATAGATAGCAATGGATTTTGCAGATGTAGAAGTTCCAGGAGCCCTAATTTTTTCACCATTTCATAATCAGAAAATTTACTTTTTGGATAAAAGAGTTATTTAATCCTTAATCTCTCAATGCACAGTTATAATATGGGGTGTGTGAATATATATGTGATGTGTGAATTGAAATATGCTGTACATAGATCATTTGTAACTATTCTTTTATATCAGAAGTGAGATTTTTTAGGGCCAAAACCTATTGCCAGCTCTGGGAGCTACTGCCATGAAAATATTAATTTGTTTTGCCTGTTAGATTCATGTGCTTAATAAAATATTAGTCTGGACAAATCAGACAAGTCTGTTTTGTGGTCAAAATATTTCTATTTACAATATAGATTCAGCCTTTTGCTCAATAATTCTTCTTTTGGTTGAGCTGTTATTCCCAGGGTCTGGTCTGTGGTGAATATGCCCTAAAGTTTAACTCATTAGAAAGAAAACTTGCCTTTATTTAATAATCTAGGGAGGAGATATCAGGTGAGTACTAAACACATTATCACCCATAGTATGAGATTATTAAGGGGAACTATAAACTATACTTGCACGGGGATGGATTTAGTGATCCTGTACGTAACTTCTACCTGAACATCCAGGATCTTGTGAGCCAACATCTGGCCTGATGTACACCCTTGTGCCTCCCCAATAAACTCAGTGCTAGAATTTAGCCCATGTATTTTTCTTGTGCACTGGTGATCATGGTAATGTAGTGATAACTTCCTGATATGTAAATATTTATAACGTTAATCACAAAGCTGTCATTAATTTTAGCTTTATTGTGTTCGAGGTCTGGGTATGCTGTTTATAGAGCAGAAAGTTAGATACTATATAAAACCCTTCAATATGAAAAATGGTACATTTCTGAGCAGACAGTGAGAAAATTACCTTTTAGAGGTCAAAACTCCCCGTGCCTCTGGCAACATGGCCTCGGATGTCATTTGACAAGGTGGAAACACAAGCCTTTCATGGAGCAAACAGACAATACCTGCACAATTCATTTTGTTAGGAGGTCTGTCTTACCATTGCTCAGTGATATTTATTATGTAGAGTAATGAAATCTGCTCTGTATTTATTAAAAAAAAATCTTTCTTATGCAGTCTGTCTTGCATCTGATGTTAATTAGCTAAATAATAACTTCTCCTTTCTGCAGAATTAGCAGAGAAAGTAGTAAGTGAATCCCATGACATTTCATGTGCCCTGGTGACACCTGAACCTCTTAGAGATGGAGGGAGGGAGGTGGGAAAGTGTTGGCACCTGGTTAGCGGAACATTCTCTTGCTGTCTCCCTCCTTCCGTACCTTTTTAGGGCTGTCTGTTTGGAAATGCTCAGCTGTTTTGTGATGTGCAATTCTTAGAGAAGAAACATGGCAGAGACCAGCAGACATTCATTTGAAATGATCTTCATTCACTGTATTCTGGAATGGACTTGAAAGCAGGTCTCAGAGGCAACTTGTATGTACCAGTTTGTCTTTCATATTTATTTATGACAGACTTGAATCTTCAGGATGGCTTTCTATCAAGTGACATACCCGTTCAGTGTGATATGTGTCTAAAAATAGGTCATTGTAAAGAACAGGAAAGAAATTATATCAAGTTATAAACTAAACCTTTGTAGTGGAATATTAACAGCACATTTGTCCATCTGAAACTGAGACAATGAGGTAGTGTGTTGGATATTCAAATTAGTGCTTCATGTGGATTAATTTTTAGCATATTAGACATTTTTTATTAAA
Source organism: Terrapene triunguis (assembly GCF_002925995.2). Classification (NCBI taxonomy): domain Eukaryota; kingdom Metazoa; phylum Chordata; order Testudines; family Emydidae; genus Terrapene; species Terrapene triunguis. Next base: position 38,473,405 of record NW_020664481.1, on the reverse strand, counting down.
AATAGAAAAAAGCTGGCTGCAGACTGTTCAGGTGGCTTCTTTTAGAGATACTGATTACTTTTGCAGGGAAAGCATGAAAACATTTTGAAAATGGCTAAAATCTTCCAATATGTGGGATAATAGGAATATTGGACCCAGTTCTGCTCTGTTACACAGGTATAAATCGCAAACATTTCATTGACTTAAAATGAAACAAACACAGAAACACTGTCTTCCATATTTTGAAAATCACACCACTTGTGTAGGTGCTTAAATAAGGATTTAGGCACTCCGTTTTAAAAATGTTATCCCTGGTCCATAGAATCATAGGACTGGAAGGGACCTTGAGAGGTCATCTAGTCCAGTCCCCTGCACTCATGGCAGGCTCTTGATTAATAAGAACTGAATAATTAAATTCCTCCTGCTTTGGAATAAATATTGTGTATCTAGCTGAAAATAAAACCACTAAGAAATATGGGCCTTAACTATAGTATGTCAGTAGGGGTGGGGGATTAAAGGAGGGAGTTTTGGCTGTTCTGATTTCTCATTCACACTCATATTTAAGGATCCTTGGAAACAAACTGTCTAAAGGATCAGAATGCAAATTAATTCAAATGACTCGATGCCCAGCTATAAGTTTAGTACTTCAGGATGCTGGAAATATTAAATTGCTTTTCTGGTTGTGATACAGTTCAATAGCTCCTATTTAAATTAGGCTGGGAATCGAGGTATGCACTATAAAAATACCTTCTAATGTCTACCTTAAGGTTTATTATGACTGCCAAATTAGAGTGACTGATATCTGAGGATTTATTCGGGAGGTTTGCAGTAAGAGATGAATAAATTGAGAATGATTGTGCATAGATGTTTGTGTGCTTTTAAAAAAAAATTCTGTTAATGTGATCTGAAGTTAACCCTACGTAAAAACTGTCAAGAAATAAAAGGGAAGTGTGACATCTGGTGGAAAGATGATCTCATTGGCGTGCAGGAGTTCTGCAAACAATAAGCAGGGATTTCTTGTAAAATTTGAAATTTACACTTTTGAATATCATGCCTTAAGCATAAATATCAGTATTTTAGCAATGAAGTTGATGTGAGATTCCTCCCTTCCAGCCCCTAATTCATATTGTCCTAGCTAATAAAATATTGAAAGATTAATATATTCTTAATGAATGGTGGAAAAATATTCTGATAAATAAAACTTCTGTAATATCTTTTTTTCCAAGGATCTTAAAGCCCTTACAAACATTAAGTCTCAAAACACTACATGAGATACAGAATTCAGCCACCTCAGATATGTAACAGTTCACAATGGTTTAGGACAAAAGTAGAAATTACTCTACATTTCCTAACTTGTTTCTAGAGCAGTTTTAATGCAATATAATCTGGCCAGGACACCAGGGTTAACATCATTACTTACTCTTGTGAAAAGTACCATGGAGTCTAAAGGATGATAAATGATCAGGACCTTAGCTTTCTTTAAAAACATCACCTGCAGCACAGTACCACTGTTTCTCAAACGCGGCCACTGTGGCTGCATGCGGCCACCAGGGGCTTTTCTTGCGGCCACAGCCTCCTGGGCTGTGCGTGTTGGGGGGCAAAGGAGCGCCCCCTCCCCCTCTCTGTTGCTCCTGGATGCACCGCCTTGGTGTGGGTTGCTGCGGCCACCAGCAGAGATTGGGGCCTGCCCCCCTCTAGAGACACCTGGGGCACAACGCTGAAGGAGCAGGCAGCCGGTGAGGTTCCCACCTTCCCAGAGGCAGTGGGACTCAGGCTTTGGGCTTCAGCCCTGGAGTAGCGGGGCGGCAGACTCTGACCATGGGACTTTGGGTGCATGGCGGCGGCCCCAGGCTCCGGCCGTGTAGCTTTGGGGTCTGTCCCCGGGTTCCGTCCCCTGGATGTGGGGCTTCAGGCTCTGTCCCACCACAGCCTGCCCTGGCCACCCACCCCCATTGCCCCTGGGCCCCGCTGCCTCCCCCATCCAGGGCTTAATTTGTCCCCAGGTTTGCTGGGGCTGAGTAAGTTTGCTGTGAAAAGTGATACTTGTGAAAAGTAATATTAACAAATATTACTTTTTACAGCAGACTTGCTAGCAATACATAAATTACAATGATTTGGACATGTATATGTGCATATTTATTGTTTTTTCCTAAAGCTAATTAAGTATTTTAGGAAAGTGTGAGAGTGGCCACCAGCAAGAGTCGGTGGCTGCACTCTGAGGCCACTAAATAATTTGTCCCAAAACCCCTATACGATGAGAGGTGCTGGCTCAAAGGAAGGAGTGGTACCTATTGAATGAGCAGTGCCTCTTGGAAGCACCCTGGTTTCTCATTCAACTAATACTTATCTTATCTTGGAAGGTATGGCTCCAGATATACTAAAGAACAGCAGTCTCTGAAATGGCATTTCCTTATGCTTCCAAACTGAGAAAATGTAAAATGTTCAGATTATCTGATATTTAATGAATGTATATTCCTGTTTATAGAGCATGTTGAATAAACATGCCAATGCTCACTTCTGCATTTAGCACCCTTGACTGGTGGAGAATGGAAGGGTGGAAGAAAGAGAGAGCAGGAGCCCTACAGAAAGAAGAGGTGGGGAGATTAGTTGCCCGTTGGTTAGTGTCTTTAAACTCCTCAGATAAAAGATTGTGCAGTCTTTATGCCAGCAAAACTCCCCTTGAAACCAAGATAGGCTTGGAGCCAAAGTCTCCAAAAGTAAAAAATTCTCTGCAGAAGAAATTCCCAATGAATGCAGCATTGTGGCCTTTTCAAATTGTTATAGGCAGAGCTTGAGGGAGATTCTTAACAGCCAAGAGCAGGTAGAAAAACTAATGAAAAAGCAAGGTGAGTCACTTACACCACTGCTGTAAAATCTCTTATCTGATCCTTGTGTTGTCTTCTCTCCATATGGTATTACTAATTCCTTGATATTTTAAGATTTGCCCATTTATCACTTTTCTGTTGTCCATTGCATTATCCTATGATCCAGTATGGGCCAAATTATACTTTCTAGGTCAAGCCCATCTCCGGTAAATACCCTTACCCTTCCTTTTACATTGGGATTTTCAAAAGCGCATATGTGCCTTAGATGTACAAGTCCTATAGGCTTTTAATAGGACTTGTGCTCCTAAATCACACTGGTGCTCATACTTCATTTTTGTTGCATACACAACACTGGGAGTTTAAATGCACCATTTTCCCTTTAGATGATGGATGCTGTAACCTGAGCAAGTTTGTGTTTGTCTGTCTGCTAACTTATGTTCCCAGAGTCAAACTGACAAAAAAGAGTTGTGAAAAACATGACATTCAAACTTCCTGTTTGCTTTCTGCTATACCTAGATTGACAGAGTTTGAGCAGCTGCATGTGCAACACATCTTGTAAGCAGCAGTGTCATCGATCTCCTTCTCGGGTTCCTCAATCAGTGGGTGTGGGGGAGGCAGGAGCCTGTTTCCTGAACACCTCAGAAGCCAGGAAGGGGGGTCCATGGGAAATGAGGTATTGGAGGGGCGAGGGGTTGTTGTTGGAGGGAGAATCTAGAAGAGGATTTGTTGGACGGGGGGAAGGAGCCTGCTGGTGGTTGCAGCAGAGGGAGGGTTATTGTGGGCGAGTGGGAATTGCTGGGGATTTGAGGGGCAGTGCTCCAACTTTTTCCTGCCCCCAATCTCCTTGCCTTGCTGCCAGCAGCAGCTCCCTGTTCTGCCACTGCTGCCTCCCTGGTGCCCAGACTCCATGCTGGTCAGTGCCAGCAGGGGGAGCAGCGGCCACCTAGCTGCTTGGAACAATGCACCAATGTTGCCCTCCATGGGCAGGAGGAGCAAGTGCAGCTGTCTGTCTGCAGCCCTGACAAATGCACGAGGGCTTGAATGGGTTGCCAGATGTGAGTGTCACTCCAGATGGCAGATGATTGGCAGCCCTATACAAGTGCGCAGATAAAGCCAACGATGAAGGCTGGCCTTGTTGTGGCTAAGGACCTGGACTGGGACTCAGGAGATCTGGGTTCAATTCCCTGCTCCAACACAGACTTTCGGGGTGACCAGGGCTATGTTACTTAATCAATCTGTTCCTCAGTTTCCCCCTCTGTAAACTAGAAACATTATTCTCCCAGCCTCTGTCTTGTCTATGTAGACAGTATGATGTGCAGAGCAGGGCCCGTCTCTTACTGTCTGAAAGTATGCTACGAACCGGGGCCTCAGTCAAGGCACTGCTATTATGCAAATAGTGATGTAACTAAGTGATCAGTTTTGCTGCTTGGGAAGGACCACGACTGTTAAAGAGGTAGCTGCTGCGGGAAGAGGGAGACACATCTGGGTTGCTCTTGGGTTCGACCTGCAGTGTAGAATAGGAAGCTTGCTTTTGCTGGAAAATGTTTTCTAGAGGTCTGCCTCTACCTGTCATGGGAAGATATAAGAGATTGGTGGGGAGAGTTGGTATCTTGGAAAGAAATGTTTCAGTGGAATTTTTATCTCCATGTTCCTGTTCTCAATTTGATTTGCTCCTTGGAAATCAAGCTTCAGCATCTGTTGTGGAAGATGTTGTCTTGAAGATCAGTTTCTTCCTTTTCTAAGCCCTACAGGTTAGGACTGGCATGCATAAATTCAAGGTCACAGAAGCTCTGTTGCTCTCCCGTAGAAGAAATGGAGGGAACAGAAGGCACATTTAGTAACTAGCAAGCTAAATTCACATACCTATCATTTGCTTCAATATAGTTTAATAAACTTTATTTGGAATTTCTTTGTTAAATTGGCCATGACAACATTAAAAGGATTGCTACAGGGAAAGTGGGCCATCCTGTTCTGACTGTCAGTGGGCTCAGGTTAGGTAGTTCAACCCAAAGTAAATGAGAGAGTGAAAGTTTTTAAGTTGTGCTGCTCTCCCAGTTGATGTGAAGCTCCAACCCAGAGTATTGGACTCCATTGCAGAAACAGATTCAAGTGTCCTATTGGAGCTGGCAGCACTGGACAGGGACACACCTGGTTAAGTAGTGGTTATGAGCTGAAAGGAGCCATCCACCTCCTTTCTCCAACCCACTTGACTACAACGCTGTTGAACTGAATTAATGAGTGAGGTTGAGGCGGGTATTGATTTGGGGGCCTCAATGAGTAATAATAAAGACTGGAGTGTGTTCAATAGCTCACATACATGTTTTTTTCTTGAGCCTTGTCTATACACACAAGTTATACCACTGTCACTGTACCGGTATAGTTAGCTGTACAGTCTTCTAGTGTGGGCACAGTTATACTGTTATAACTTATTCCTATATATGAAGGTGATTAAGTTATACAGAGGCAGCCACACTACGGATTGTACTGGTATATCAGTAAAAAACCATACCTCTAATGGACATAGCTACACCAGAACAAATACTGGGTATAGATCAGGCCTCAGTTTCTTACTAAAAGAAATGCTTTTTCCTTTCCTAGATAAGATATACAAGCAGGTTCTCAGATAAAAAGTAGCTAGGTAATTAGGTTCCCAAAGACTCCTGTGGGGTGGCTGAATGGGATAGGAACACTGGTAAAGATGACCAAGGGGTTTAATTTTAACTTCCTAGAATCCGTAAGTGTGAATACGCTTCTAGGTAGGGGCTCAAGACAAGCATTTCATTTATTTAGAAAGACTCCCATAAATATAATCTATATATTAAGTGCACTTTAACCCAGTCCTTTTTACTGTTCTTTGCCTCTGGCACAAGAGCTACATATGAAATTAATTTATGCCTATTTACTTAACAGTTCCCTCTTTCATTGTATAGTTGGCTGACATGAATACTTTGAGAAACTTAAAGGTGCTGTGTAATTACAAAGCGCTTTACAAACATTAATGAAGCCTCAATATACCTGCAAAGCAGGAACTATCATTTTACAGTTGAAGGAACTCAGGCACAGAAGTAAACTGATTGACCAGCCCAAAGAAAACATAGTGAGTCACTGGCTAAAGTGGGAGCCGGACATGTGGGTCTTGGTTCTCTGTTCTGTTTTAATCACTAAACACTGCTCCCTCTCCCATTCCCTCTATGATGATGATAGATGAGTCAAACTTCACAAATATCTGTTTATGCTATTGATACCATCACAGAAACCTTTTTGGCTGGTGTCTTATTTCAAGTGTGAGTTCACAGTCCTGAAAATCTACATTTATAAAAAAAAAATCCATATGCAAGACTAATATTACATTTAATGTCTGTTCTGTTCCCTGTTTTGGCAATGATAAAAGGGCAGCAAAAAATGACGTGTGTTCACATAGCAATATATAGAAACGTATGTTCAAATTGTTAATTGCATCTAAGTATGTTCCTGATATAACAGTTGATTTACTGTCACTAAAATCAGCGTTTCTCAAATGCGGCCACCATGGCTGCATGCGGCAACCAGCGGCTTTTCTTGCAGCTGCAACCTCCTGGACTGTGATTGAGGGGGTAAAGTAGTGGCTCCTCCCCTCCCTGTTGCTCCTGGATGCACCGCCTTGGAGTTGGTTTCTGGGGCCACCAGCAGGGGTTGGGCCCTGCCCCCCTCCGGAGACACCTGGGGCACAGTGCTGCAGGAGCAGGCAGCCAGTGATTTCCTACCTTCCCTGGGGCGGTGGGGCTCAGGCTTTGCGGTTCAGCCGTGGGGTGGTAGGGCGGTAGGCTCTGTCCCTGGGGCTTCGGGCTTCATCCCCAGGCTCTAGCTGCATGGTGGCAGGTCCCCCCTATCCGGGGCTTAATTTGTCCATAGGCTTGCCAGGGCTGAGTAAGTCTGCTGTGAAAAGTGATACTTTTGTGTTTGTTAATATCACTTTTCACAACAGACTTACTAGCTAGCAATAAATAAATTACAATGATTTGGACATGTGTATGTGCATATTTATTCGTTTTTCCTAAAGCTAATTAAGTATTTTAGAAAGAAGTGTGAGAGCGGCTACCACTCTGAGGCCACCAAAAAATTTGTCCTGAGAACCCCTGCACTAAATGATCAGGAGACAGGACAGTAACCCGAAGAGGGCTTAACTGAACAGTACAGACCTGGAAATGTATCTGCTGCCATCTTGTGGACTTAAGTGTAAAAAACAACTGAAGGGCCAGGAGACACCCTTAAGTACCTCAAAAAGCAAGTTTATTCTCTGATAGCTGGAAGAGAGAACTCAGACAGCAGGGTTTCAAATTTCTGAAAATAAATAACTTGAGAAAATGTTCAAATCTAACTTCATCCAGTTTGCACATAAATTTCAAAGGTGCCTCAACCTAGCTTCCAAACTTGCAAAGATAATTTTAAATGCATACCTATTTGTGCAAGACCAAATTTGCATGTGAATCATAGAAATATAGGATTGGAAGGGACCTCAGTAGGTCACCTAGTCCAATCCCCTCCACTGAGGCAGGTTTAAGTATTCCTGTAAATAGCTTTCTAACTAGCTAACAGATGCACATACTGTATTAGGTCTGCTGACACACACTCTCTTTTCCTGGTGCTAATGACTGCATGGGTGCTGGAACAATTTGTATAGTGGGGGTGCTGAGAGCCATTGAACCAAACTTCAAATCCTGTATATGATGGAAACCACTTAAAGCTGGGGGTGCGGCAGCACCCGTAGTTCCCAGCACCTATGTATGACTGTGTCCAAAAGTGAGTGCATACTGGAAAAACAGTTTTGGAAAATTTGCTCCATAGAATATTCTGATGGATGGCATGTTTAGTGATATTTTTATGAAATATTCTTCTATGGAAATATACCACTGGATGCCACTGTTGGTTCATGCAATAGCATACAAAAATAGCATTGCATCTGCCTTTTTTTTTTTTTTTCTGGTTTCCCTCTCACAACTTCTCAGCGTCTTTCTTTCTTTAATTATTGTTCATATCAAAGGAAAGGAAAAAAATCATGCCCCACTTATTCTCTCCAGCCATGACGATACAGTTCCCACATCTACAAGTGACAAATTGTCACAGAAAAAAAAAAAGGGGGAAAGCTTTGGGGGTGACACAGTTTTCTCTTTTTCCAGATGTAAAATCTTCCTGAGAAGACACGGATTTGGATGAAAGAGTAGCTAAATTTACTTTTAACTAACTTGCTTCTTTCTGGCTCTAACTCCCATGTTAATCACTCCGAGATAAGTGTGCAAAGGCTTTTATCCTCTTACTATAAAGGGGATACAAGGCTGGGAGAGAGGTCGCTTTCCCGAGTAAAAACAATGTTGTGTCTGAAAGAATGTATTTTGCTTAGCACAAACAATTTGTGTCCCCCTGGGGTGAGGTGGGGGGACAGTTGAAGGTCATAAGGTAAGTTTTGATGGCTATAATGTATTTTCATAAACTCACTTGTATTCACCTGATCAGCTGCTGTGAATTTATGGGAAGACAGGTTATGGGTGTCTTAGGAGGTGATTTATGAGAAATACTCCCCAAAATGCTGTAAGTGCAGAAATCTGCTCCCTCTCTTTCCACTTTTTCCCTATTTTTTCACTTAGTTCATATTTTTTGTATTCTGACCATTATATTTTTATCAACTCTTAAGTGCTGAGGAATTGGGGGCAGAGAGGTGGACAGGTGGCGGGAGTGAGGGACTTGGAATGCTTCTGGTGTTGTCCCTTAAGCCTAATACTTGGCTTGTGTAAGCTCTTCAGAGCAGGAACTGTGTGCTGTGTACTTGCACAGCACAATAGGGCCTCAGTGTTTGCTAGGGCCTGAAGGTGCTAGCATACTGCTAATGATAACAGAAATGTGGAAAAGGCATGGGACCCTCATGGAAAGGAATTGTTCAAAGGGGTTAGAGACAATCATGAAGATTGTAGAAAGCAAGTTTATTCTCTGATAGTTGGAAGAGAGAACTCGGATAGCATGGCTTCAGCCTAAAGGCCTTGGCAATGCCATGGAAACTGTGTGTCAGGAGCAACATTTCCCTCAGGCTCCCAAGTCCTCATGGTTTTATTGGGGATTTAGTAGGAGCAGCATCCACATGACCTACATTAAATGGTTGCGGAACAGAGAGGGTTAAAATGTACATCTGTTCTGACCTGTCCACCCCCCAATTAGCTTCTAAGGTGAAGTGAAAGGAGGGGGAGGGAGACAGACAGAATAGCAGCTGCAGCCTGCTCCCCTGCTCTGAATGTAGAACAGCCAGAGTTAATTAAGCTACTGGCTGTAGATGGCTTTAATTTCATTGCTGGGACCTGGGATGAAGCTTTGTCTAAACCAGGGGTTGGCAACGTTCGGCACGCGGCTCGCCAGGGTAAGCACCCTGGCGGGCCGGGCCAGTTTATTTACCTGCTGACGCGGCAGGTTCGGCTGATTGCAGCCCCCACTCGCCGCGGTTCGCCGTCCCAGTCCAATGGGGGCGGCGGGATGCGGCGCGGGCTGAGGAATGTGCTGGCTGCAGCTTCCCGCCATCCCCATTGGCCCGAGACGGCGAACCGCGGCGAGTGGGGGCCGTGATCGGCCGAACCTGCCGCATCAGCAGGTAAATAAACTGGCCCGGCCCGCTAGGGTGCTTACCCTGGCGAGCTGCGTGCCGAACGTTGCCGATCCCTGGTCTAAACTAAGCATTGTCTCTACCATGTCCAGTTAGTACAACTGCCTCTAATAAGGTGGTGTGTTAAGCCACTAGAAGCGAAATCTTCCAGCAGGGAGGGCAAATGCCACTAGCATTGATGCTGCATAAACTTGTAACAATGACCCAGATAGCATTGTGTAGAGTGGCCAGACAGCAAATGTGAAAAATTGGGACAGCGGGTGGGGGGTAATAGGACCCTATATAAGAAAAAGTCCCCAAAATCAGGACTGTCCTTATAAAATCAGGACATCTGGTCACCCTAAGCATTCTGACTGACCAGGAAGTTAGTGTATTGTATTAATTTATATCAGTGGCTCTCAACCAGAAGTCCGGGGCCCTCTAGGAGGGCTGCAAGCAGAGTTCGGGGAGGTCAACCAAGCAGGGCTGGCATTAGACTCACTGGGGCCCAGGGCAAAAGCCGAAGCCCTGTCATGCAGTGCTGAAGCCCTGGACCCTGCCACCCGGGGCTGAAGACAAAGCCCGAGCAACTTAGTCCCGGGCACTTGTCTTGCTTGCTACCCCATAACCCCATCCCTGGCTTTTATATGTAGAAAAACAGTAGTTGTGGCACTGGTGGGCCATGAAGTTCTGAGCCCTCCCCCCAACATGCTCTAAAAAAGAAAAAGGCTGAGAACCTCTGATTTAGAGGGAATACATGGGCTAAAGGTGTTAATATAACTCTGTTACTGTCTCATATTTAACAGTGTTAAAAAGGATTTGGAGTTTGGTATACAGACTTCCGCCTGCTTAGTACTATGGCAAACACTATTAAAAATTCTTTAAACTTTTTTATTAAAGATAAAAGAAGGAAAAACAGTTAAAGCATTTAAAATGTAAAGTATTAAATTAGGCTTTCATTAAAACAACATTTCTTCTTTCCTTTTCCTTTAGCTGGAAATCATTTTAAGAAGGAAAAACTCCCTTGTTTGGCAGTATTTTAGATGGTAATAACTTTTTACCCAAAAGGACAGAAGTTTTTTGAGATGAGCTGGAGCTGTTAAAGTCTGATTCTGTTTCATTTTAGGTGGTGGTTGGGATTCAGCTGGAGCTGGTAGGGGTGACGATGTTATCATACATCTGCCTGGCCTGGCCTGGCCTGGTCAGGACATCTCTCAGGATCAGGATGACAAAGGCCTGGGGCCCAGGAAACAGTGGGGGTAGCTAGTGAAGCTTGCTTCAGTAGCTTAATCTGTTCTTCTGTCTTCCCTCACACGAGTCTCCTTAAGGACTCAAAAACGGGAGCGGTGGGTGGAATAGCCCATCCCCTTTTGATTTTATCTGCTAATTAGACCTAGTTTTGACACAGCAATTTTGGTTTACTTATTTTTGGACTCACATTTTTTGTTTACTAAGCATGATTTTAACACAATCTTTGAATTATGTTTAGACAAATGCACTTTTTCTCTCTCCCTTTTGTATTTTTCCCATCAACATATTATAGTTTATTGGGACACTTTATGAACGTTTATACACTTTTTTCAGTTGAACTCACAATTAGGGTAAATTTGTTGGCCCAGTTATTACAAGTGTCTGTGGAAATGACTGTCCTGGGCTATGGTGTCTGCCCTTATGCCCCATCTACACTTGGAAACTGACTCACTGCTCATAACACTGGGGACTTTGACCAGTGCTTTGAGGTTTATAAGCTAGTTATTTCAAATAGCCTCAGAGAATATGTACATGAAATCGCGCACCTACTTTATGGGTGAGCTCTCTGTAATGGTTAATTGGGCTCTGCCACCACCTATCTTTTAAGGATTCCATCACCTAATGTCTGAACCTCTTGCTGTAATGGCCTCTTGGGTATGGAACTTGTACGCCCTCTGACTGCCCCATGAGCCTACCAGTCTTAACTTAAACAATACACTAACACCTCCAAACACACGACTCTTGCCATGGCCCTACCCCCAAAGAGAGAAAACCCTCTTCAGTGACTTTCTTTTCATCATTAAACATTGGTGTCCACAAAGACATGACTTCTCCTCCTTCCCTTCTGTTTTCCTGTTTTGTTGGGCCTTTACATTTTATGGACTCAACACGCCAAAGTTCAGCCACCTGTTGGCTGATCTCTAACCTGCCGTCCCCGCACCCAGGAAACTGTTATAGTCTTCCTGCTCTTCATCATAGAAATATAAGACTGGAAGGAACCTCGATAGGTCATCTAGTCCAGTCCCATGCACTGAGGCAGGTCTCCTTATTATATAGACCAGACGTGGGCAAACTATGGCCCACGGGACCATCCTGCCTGGCTCCTGAGCTCACGGCTGGGGAGCCTAGTCCCCGGCACCTCCCCCACTGACCCCCCTGCAGCCACACCACCGCGTGGGCCACGCTCTGGCCCGCCGCTCCCACTGGGCAGTGTGGGGAGTGCAGCTGGCTCTGGCCGGGTGTTGGGGCTGCGAGCTCCTGCTGCTGGTAAAGGGGAGGAGTGGGGGGGGGGTTGGGTAAGGGAGCGGGCGGTCCTGGGGGGCAGTTAGGGAGGATGGGGCGGTCAGGGGGTGGGAAACAGGGAGGGTTGGGAGTGGGAGTTCTGGGGGGCCTGTCAGGGGGCGGGGACGTGGATGGGGTCGGGAGGGCAGTCAGGGGACAGGGAGCGGGGAGGGTTGGATAAGGGGGTGGGATCCTGGGGGGCAGTTAGGGGCGGGGGTTCCCAGGAGGGGGTGATCAGGGGACGAGGAGCAGAGGGCGGTTGGATGGGGGTGGCAGTCCCGGGTGGGGTATGGATAGGGGTCGGGGCAGTCAGGGGACAGGGAGCAGGGGGGTTGGATGGGTTGGGAGTTCTGAAGGGGGCAGTCAGGAGGCGGGAAGTGGGAGGGGGCGGGGGCCAGGCTATTTGGGGAGGCACAGCCTTCTCTACCTGGTCCTCCATACAGTTGCGCAACCCCGATGTGGCCCTCGGGCCAAAAAGTTTGCCCACCCCTAATCTAGACCATCCTTGACCAGGTGTTTGTGTAACCTGCTCTTAAAAACCTCCAATGACAGAGATTCCACATCATCCCTAGGTATTGGGTAATTTTTGCTACTTCCCATGGGGAAGGGAAAAGCACACAGCCCTCTTACTCCACCCTCTTTACCATGTGGGAGGGCCAATGTTTCCCAGTAGTCATCAGTAGTTGATCTCTGTGCAATCCAGATGCTGAGGGCTGTGGCTCCTTTCCTGTTTTGAGAGACATTGCTGTTTGCTTCCCTGTCTCTGCATTAACTCCCCCGATGATTAAGACCCTTGGTGCTTCTTTCTGCTACATGACTAAAATGGGAAGAAATTTCTTTCTATTTTGCTTGCAGCAGGATGACTGCAGATTGACAGAAATGAGCACAACCGTGCACTGAATTCTTATTTTGTGCAAAATAATAGTTCCGAATCCAAATTTTAAGAAAGGGGTAACATCATATCGTGGGTAGGGTGACCAGATGTCCCGATTTTATAGGGACAGTCCCGATTTGGGGGTCTTTTTCTTATATAGGCTCCTATTACCCCCACCCCGTCCCGATTTTTCACATTTGCTGTCTGGTCACCCTAGTCGTGGGCATGCACTACTGACCTCTGAGGCTGGAGTAAGTCAAATCTCAAATGCATTGGACAGCACGGCTTCAGGGTGGGGGTGGGGAGCTAGAAATTCCTGTGTCCACCACATAGTCTCTGGCTTTGAGCAAGAGCCTTAACCCCTCATCTTCCTCATCAGTAAAATGGGGACATAACATTTTACCTGGGAAGAAGAATTATGTGCAGCTTGATCCTGCACTTCAGAGGGGCTGAGTTTTGCAAATATTAGCACAAAATTTAAAACATTGAACAGGACAGAGTGCAGGAGAACCCAGGCCTGTGTTAATGAAGGTGCTGCTGTGTGGCTAACAAGCTACTCCTGCTTGCTACCAAGGATAAAACCAGAGAGAACCTCTGATCAGATAAGAACCTCATTTGCATGCCGAGAATCATGTTTACGTCAACGTCTGCCTAGACACATCTGTTCTTAATCTACACTCCACCCCTTATTACCTTTTAAGTGAGTGGATACACACGCAGCTCAAGCCGAGCACACTGGATTACACCTAGGCTTTACCCTTACTTGCACACATACGTAGCCGCTGCTCACACTTGTGCTGCAACAGCCTTGAGTTTGTGCTGAGTATTGCACAAGGATGCGCAGGATCCAGCCCCTGATGAGTCTAAAGCATTTTGAAGATGAATATTCATTATTGGTTTGTAGCTGTCTCCTCTTCCGTTGCCTTGGAGTCTGTAAAATATATATCTGCTGTAAGCCCTACTACCAGTGATCTCTAATATCTAGAGATCAGGAGAATCTGAGATAGTAGAGGAGGAGCAGATGTGTTTCTGGAGGAGAGGATATGAGTTCTCTTGTCTGTGCTGCAGGCATGCAGTTGGCAGAGGGGCGTGTGTGGGGGTGTTTGTGTAGCCATGGTTTATTAGAGCATGATCCAGTTGTTATGCCATGTGAGCCTCTATTCGTTTGTCTGCTTGAAAGCCACAACTCATTCCCTTGCCTTTTCTTTGTGACCTTCATGATTTAATGTCAGTATAAATTTTACAGGTGACATTCTCACACTGTAGCTGCTCTTCGCTCCACAGTTGTGGAGCATAACTGTAGTATCTTCACTGTAGGCAATCCCTGTAAACTCAGTCTCTAATGGGGATGACACCAACTCCAGGCATATGGATTGTACATTCAATACAGAAATGTTTATGGCTCTTTCCTGCCATATTATTGGATCCCTGTGTTACTCCAACATGAGCCTTCTTCCCAGGTATTAGGATGACAAGATATTTTCAACAGGTCCTGGGCTGTAACCAACCATTCTTAAATCCTAATTCTGCTCCTTAAGTCACTAATTCTGCTTCTACAGGTCCAGTTCCAGGTGAGCAGGTTCACTTAGGCCTTGATCCAGCTACCATCAATGAAATAAGGCAGAGCTCGGTGTTGTTGGCACTTCCACAGGCAGATCCATAGGCAGTATCTTCCCCTCCAGTCAGTGCTGAATGTATGGGGTAAAGGGTCACTGTAGGAGGCATCACATGGAGAGGATGTAAAACTGGCATTAAGGGGTGGGATTTCAAAAGTGCCGGACTGACTTAAGAGCACAAATTCCATTGCAAGTCTGGTATTCCTAAATCACTTTTAAAAATCCCACCCTAGACGGGTCACTTTAGATGAGTAAGGGTTTGGTGCTTCCTGTACCATACCTGCAGTTGCCCTGAGGTTTCAGTTATATATGGTATTGTTTTTCCTAGACTATCCTAAATTATCATAGTTAAACAGTTCCTGTATTTGTTCCAGAAAGGGCAGCATTTCAGCAGTAGATGAAATAATTCCAGTACTGCAAAATGTCTCGGGACAAAAGGCACTAGGCAAATGCATGAGATGATGGGAGAGAAGTACAGTAGGACTACATGACATTATTAAGAAATAATAATAATTTAGTGTAAGTCTGTGTGCGGAGTGTCATTTTAAAAGCTTTCCTGGGGTAGTTTTAAATTATGCACAGATTTTAAAAAAGGGGTCAAGTTCTTAATTCAGATAAAGCATATGTACTGCCCACTGAATGCAATGGGAGGTGGGTGAAAATAACTGAACAGAAATTGGACATAGTGATTTTAGAAGGGAGAACATAGAGGTGGTTGGAAAAACTTTGATGGAGCCATTTTCCATCAAAAAATGCAGTTCTGTTAAAATCTAAATGCTTCCCGGAATTGTTGATTTCACAAACTTAATTTTGGAAAAAAACTGGGTTTGTGTGGGGGTAGGGGGTGATGGAGGAGTGCATGTGGTATAATTCAATATCCTGTCAAATTGAAACAATGTTTCGATTGATCCAAAATGAGGCTTTGTTTGGAATTTTCTTTCATGGAAGATTTTGAAATTGTTGGGTTTTGTTCCGATTCAAAACAAAGCCAAACTTAAAAATGTTTGACATGGAATTTCCATCCTCTGCACGGCTCCAGGAGCATGAATGTAACTTGCTCAGTGTGTCACTGCTCCCCTTTAGAATACTGGGGAGGTTGAAAGAGTGAGACGTGTCCTAAGGGACCAGAATTTTTTAGTGTGTAGAAGGCCTTATAAACTGAATGAGCTGCATTACTATGCTGCTTATTTAAAGTACATAATGATCTAAATACGAGGATGTACAAAGGCACCAACTAGTGCCCTAAATATCCTCACTATATCAGATTGCTGCTTTGAGGAGAAAAGTGTATCCTTTGAATTGGTAAAGAGCAGTTGTATTATTATATTTAGGCTGAGAATGATTATATTTTTATTGGTAAATGTAAAATGTCAATTTTGGTTTGCACTCAGAAGAGAAAATATTTCCATCCAATGTAATCAAAATTCACAGATAGGCAAAGTAATAAAAATGCTGCTTTAGTTTGATTGAAGGATGTTTACTTTGTATATTTTGACATGTTGATATTTTTTTAAGTTATAAAGCTTTAACTCTTTCAACTCTTTGAATCTCACCGTCTGTCCTTAAATGATTGCCTGACCTCCTTATTGTCTGCCCCCATAACTTCCCACAGCTGTAAAGATTTAACTAGATAAAAATAAAAAAGTTTAAACATCTATATTATCCATCAAAATTATTAAAAAAAACCCCAAAATGAATCTGCCAAGCCTAATTATATTGCATACTTACTATGTTGAACACCATTAAAGTAAAGCTTCAGATTTTAAAATGCTCAGTTCTTACTATCCTCATTATTAACATCCATATTCTACATTAACGCTGCTGGCAAGGGGTGAAAGGCATCGAGGGTGAAAAGAAATTAGTTTCATTATGCAGTAATTATAGGAAAAATTGTGTTCACTGGCTTTAGTCACCCTCTCAAGTTATTCCAGCGTTCCTGGTTAAAAAGATCCTGATCTATGATGTTCAGCTAATGATCAACAGTTTTAGAAATGACATTTTCTAGCAGCACAGTTTCTGTATTATTGGGACACCATTTTCTGTTAGGCAGCTGCTAGATCATTCAACACTGCTAGGAAGTTTACGAAGGGTGTTTTTATTTTTGATGTTGCGATCTCTTGGGATGAAAAATAATGGCCATTTCCTTTGAAAATTGAGAACATTTCCTTCAAGACAGATATCTAAACTTAATATCAATCTAAGACCAAGTAGAAAAAAATGGTTGTTAGTGCCTTAATACCTTCAGAACAAGGTAAAGGAAGAAGAGAGAGAATCAAGAGAAAGAAATGGGAGAGGCAGAACTGGGTGTTAATGTCGCAGTTGGCTGACAGTACAGTAAGCTCAGTATGGATTCAAACAGGAAAACACAGCTAACAAACTAAATACCCAGCTGAGAGAAGGAAGAAGTCAGCTCACCAGGCAATGCTGAATGAGAATGGGCGGGTTGTGTTTTGAGGCACTTACCCTGGAGGAAAGAGAATTTACCACCTATGAAAATTATGAGGATCTGGCTCATTTAAGTTTCACCTGGTAAATCATCACCCTTATGGACCTGCTTTTTATTTAGTCCAGTGGATAGGATGCATGGCCTGGAACAAAGCTGCATACTATACCTTACACCTAGAACCTTGCACATCAATGAGATGGAATTGTATGTCTAATTTTCATGAACAATTACTGCATTTGCATACATAAATTGGATATTAGCAAGTGCAAATGAAAGTTATGGGTTCAAGTGGTCTTTAAGTGTCTCAGTGACCATTTATACATGGAAATGCTCTATTTGCACACAAAATCATAGTAAACTGTGCACTTATTGTCCATACAACCTTGCAGATAAAAGCATGCTTTTTTGGGAGGGGCCAGGGCTGTGTTTGATTTTTCTAATAAGAACCAGGAAGAACAGCAATGGGGTGGGAGTATAGGGCTACAGGAAGGTGTATATGCCAGAGGATTTGGAGAAAAATACATCTTCTGAGCCTAGTGCATGGCTTTGCCAGGCACTTCCCATGTCTCCACTACCATGGTGGGGACTTAGGGCATATGGTTTCTCAATGTTTTTCTATCCTACTCACTGTGGTTTCAGGATTCATACATATTTACACCACGCCTCATCCCTGATCTCTATATTGTTTCACCTTGGATTAATTAGAGGGATGGTGGGGGAGTAACATCTGGTGCTATGGAGTAACAGAGGTCTCTTGAACTGGCGGGGGGGAGGAGAATCATGAAGTAACATGTATAGCGTATCTTGACTCTTGGGCAGTCTCAGTCATGCAACTAATGCGCTCGGTTACACGTTAGTGCTATTAGTTCTTGCAGTTATAATTTGCTCTCACCTCATCTTTGAAGCAGTTCCATATGTATGAACTAGAGCTCTTTCAGGTGGTTCTTAGTAATGTGCCACCAGATGAGGGCAGCATCCGCTAACATCACTCAAATTTATTAAAAGAATAGATAGTAAAAGCCTTGCAATTTCTTTTGTATAATAATCCTATTAAATACCTGTAGCATGAAGAGTTATAATTTAAATGCTCTTGGTTTAGCAACTTAATTAGATTTTAGAACCTTATTTCCATACTTCATCTTCCTCAAAATAGGAACATTGAACTTTGCAGCAAGATATTTTACATGAATAGTTTCTATCTTCTGTTACCAATCAAGCCAGTAGAATGTCCAGATTCTTTCAGGCATTTGGATACCATAGAAATGATTCCAGAACAAGTTACATGGGATTTGCCATAGAGCATCGGGCCACTGCTCTATCTAGTCTGGAATCCTGCCTCTAGCAGTAACCAATATCTAATACTTCAGGGGAGAGCAAATATGAAAACCCTTCATAATACACCTAGCAATTGTGCTATGCTGTGTGTGTGTTGGGGAGAAGTTCCTTCCTAATCCCCACACAAGCAATCATTTTATGTCTTGAGGCATGAGCTTTGATTTCCCTTCTCATTATCTTAGCTGGCCTCGCTACAAGTGCCTATTGCTGGAAAATTATTCAAACCTTTATTTTTTTTTTAAGTGCGTGTCTTGCTGTGGTGGCAGTGAATTACACAGCTGACCAAACAATGTGCACAGTAGTATTTCCTTTTTTGTGCTAAATTTATAGCCTTTCATCATAAGCGTCTCTCATTCCTGTAGCATGGGATAAAGTAAAAGGCAAGAGTCAACTGGTTTTCACTGTATCCTTTGTAATTCTTCTTTAAGTTGTTGTTGCAGAGTCATCTCTGGCCTGTCAGTGCTTGCGCCAAGCTTTGTTAGTCCAAAACTAAATGCCCTGGCGTGCACAAAGTGACTATCTACCACTGGTGTCCTAGGGAAGCAGCATGAACTTCAAGCAGTCCACATGGGGCGCTTATTCCCTACTCGGAGGTAGAAATACCCTCTCTAATGTTGGATGCCTGTTTCCCTGGCTGGAGGGTGTGACTTGCCCTAGCACAGTGAATTCCCTGAACTCCTAACTTGGAGTACTTTCCACTTCCTACCAAGTTCACCTCTGTCTTACAGAGGGTAAATAAGCTTGATCCAACTGCATTTCATCCAGGTACTTATTTCTTTTAATATCCAGGCCAACTGGGTGATGGCTGTGTCTCTTTTGATGAAGAAGATATATAGCAAGGTGTCATCAGTATATTGCTGACATTTGTCATCTGTAGCAGTCATGCTGAAATTTAAATGTGCAATAATTGTGTTTCTAATTAGATTCTAAATTTCACTTAGGGTCATCCACAGAGCGGCTTTTCTCCCTTTGTAATCAAATCTACAGAGTCTCAGGATGGTGCATATTATCCTGTATACTTTTAGCTCTGTTAAAATCAATTCACTTTCTGCTCCCGTTGGTTCATGGTTCTTCCTGATCTGCATACTTGCGCAGATCTGGCCAAGCTTTTCTATTGATTCCTGAGTGTTGATTTTTAAAAAGATTAGTGATCGGGGTAGTGTTAGTTGGTTTAAAACTTATTTTGAAAGAACTCCAAAGATAAAACACTTTTTTTTGACTAACATCTGCTGCTCCATGCTCCCGTGGAGTACAATATACACCTGGCATTCAGTTTTCTTTGGGATGAGCTAATGAGCTCAGACATATTTCAGATAATTAAAAAAGCTCTGCTTTGTTGCAGAGACAAATATGGATAAACTGTCAAATTCATAATACAGCTCATATTATATCTGCAAAATTTTCCACCCTACTTGAAATGGTCATTGTGTGCATGATTTATAGAGAGAATATCACCTTGAGTGCACTGTCATTTTGGCAGGATTTGTCTGTATGGATTTCAGTGCAGAAATCTAGCACCAGGCTATATAAATATCATGCCTCTTTCTCCTCCATGTCTTCTTTCCATTGCTCAAAGACTGGTGAGGTCATGGTGACTAACAGTGGTGCTTTGTGTTTGGCATTGCTCTGTGTCCTTTTTCTAAAAGGGAAAAGTAAGATCTCACTGAAAAAAAGTTTCTATAAAAGCGAAACCCCTTTTATCTGTCCTTATGTATTACTGGGGATGAATAATAGTTTGAGATCATCAGATGAAAGGCGCCGTTGAAATGCAAAGCACTTTAAAAACACTATTTAAGCCTTACCATAGCTCTGTGAAGGATGGAAGTATTCTCCCCATACTGCAGATGGGGGACTCAAGCACATTGTGTCCAAGGTCCCATAGTGATTCAGTGGAGCCTAGGAGGTCTGATGCCTGGTACCATGCCCTAAAGGCTAAATAAAACATTCATTTGTGATTGACTGCAGTGACACGAGTTACTCAAAGACTGCAGAATTAAGCCTACAATTTGTTCTGACCATTATCATCATACAAGCCATCTACAAAGGTGCCCTTCACGGTCTTCATCAGTATTTGACTTGTATGTGTAAGTACGCTGATATTCACAGGAGTTCTGTGTGTGGCTACATCATAGGTTACATTGACTAAATGTCCTTGAGTGCACACTTAAAACAATGGCACAATTATTTTTTTGATCATATATTAAATTCATAAATCTGAAGGTGAATGGTAGCCTGGACAATTCATTTGTTAGCTAAGAAGCAGTCTCCATTAGTGCGGCATGGATTGGTGCAGGCTGTAACAGTGTAGTCTTGTGTCGCTGCTGCATATGCTGATGCATCAACTACTAGAAATTAATCTTAACACCCTCTGCCATTGCACGTGTTTGGGTGTGTATGGGAGGGAAGAGAAAACTGAATTTTCATGCCCCAAATAGGGATGGGTCTGGACAAATCCCAGATCAGAGCACCCATAAACTCTGGAAAAATTTGGCTGTGGATCAGAACTTGGCTGTTCAGGCTCATCTCTAATTTCATATCATGACAATCTCACTTTAAGTCCTTGCACACAGGGCCGCCCAGAGGGGGGGGCAAGTGGGGCAATTTGCCCCAGTCCCCAGGCCCTGCAGGGGCCCCCACGAGAATATAGTATTCTATAGCATTGCAACTTTTTTGTATGGAAGTGGCCCCCAAAATTGCTTTGCCCCAGGCCCCCTCAATCCTCTGGGCGGCCCTGCTTGCACAATTGGGATATCAACAGAAAATATCACTGATCACTTGTGAAAGTGAATCCTATGTAGCTGAGTATGGAACACAGTCCAGGACTCCTGCAGTGGTAGAATCAGAACAGAGAGGAACCCAAACATCAAAGATGGGTTGCTTTTATGTGGTATGAATTTAATGGAATTACATTAGAGACAAATTTGTTCAATTAAGTGCTCAAGAAGAGAGTCAATAGCATAAATGGAAATGGGTGGCAGATGCGTAAGGAAGAGCTTATTTGTCTGTTCCACTGGATAAAATTAATTAAACAAATCACTGTAATATAAAGTCTTCTTGGGTAATGTTGTCAAAGATCAGGCTATGCAGGAGGTATTGGCTGCATATATATTTATCATCTGTGTTAATTTTTCAGTAGCAGCTGTATGCACACACTGGGCTTCGAAAGATTTTTTTTTTTAAACTAATTAGCTGGTGTTCTCATTACAGCCAATTCACAAAATATTTCTGAAGAACTGCTCCCATCAGATTGGCCCCAACAGCAGCAGTGCAATTTATGTGACTTGCATTTATGAGGCAGCTGATGTGCTTAAACTTGATTTTGAGAAGAGAATATTTCTTCACTGCGTTGATTATCCAGATGGATTGTCAGCTTCAAATATGACCCATGTGACAGTCTTCCGAATCAATGTTGTTGCCTTCTATAACACTTGGCACTGACCTAGTTTCTTGCTTTAAAATCCCTGAAAGAACTTGGCAAATGCTAATTAAGCTGCCCCTGTGGTTACTTCAGTGGATAAACTCAAGCAAGGAGGTCAAACTGCTGCTGGCCTTTGAAAATATGGAATCCATGAGGTCCTGGCCAAATTAGTGGGAGATGTGAGTGCTTGGCACTTCTGAAATTCAGGCCCAATATGTCTCAGGCTGGAAACTCAAAAATAGAGGCACCCAGAATCTATGGCCACTCTGGAAAACTTTGGCCTAACATGATTTACTGGAGGTCACTCAGCAGACAGAGCTAGAAATAGGCCTGGCTTGAGTGTCCATTCTAAACATTAGACCAGATCTCCTCACCCATACTTGTGGGAGCCAATATGAACAAATTCTGATTGTTTCTTATGCTTGAGTTTCGATACATCCTCCTTAAAGTACAGCCTTGGAGTTTGTTCAAGATACAGAAATATTTATTTACAGGTCTGCCTGCTAGGCTCAGTTGCTTTAACCTAATGGATAAGAGTTAAGGGACCTTCTTCACCAATAGCTCCCCCTTCGGGAAGAAAACGAATTGTACGCATCTTGCCATATGAAGCATGAGACACTTGTTCAAGTGTGTGCAGGCCTCAGCTTTGAAGTCACCACAAATAGCATCATCAACACAAAAATAATCTCTTAATGCAATATGAACATGAACAAACTGTGCCGTTACTTGTCTTCCACACTGTGCTGTGGAAATAAACTACTGTGGCTGCCTGCAAATGTTACTGCTTTGATATTGGTGGAGTATTAAGTGTAGAGGCCAGGTTAGGATTTGTGTTATTCCTTTATTTAGTTATACCTCTTTTCCATGTGGCCAACAAAATTCTGTCCAGATACCTATGCAATTGGTCGGTTTTGGGGGAAGGAAAAAAATGACTCCAAGCAAATTGCATAAAAGAATAATAATGATAATAAAAAAAAGAGCCTGTAAGATTTGGCATAATACCTTAGGATAACATGGCAAGCAAGGGCATGCCTTGAGCTATCACTACACAATAAATATGAATGAATAACCAAGAAAAACACTCAAATTATTGTACAGCTGACTTAAGTATTCTCCCAAAGATAATTAATAAAGTTAATGAAAGGAAGACTTTTTTCTGGAGCATCTGTGAATGCTGATATTGAATATTGATCTCTATTTATAGTGTACACATGGTGGAGGCAGTCCTTTGTACAGGCTTTATCATGCACGCCATACTGCATACATCTATTATAAATATCCATAGGTTCACATATAGAGTGAACAATGTGTATACACACTTGTAAATCACTAACTCCATTAAAGTTAGTTACATCAGTGTAAACTAGCAGAAGAGATTCCAGTGTTAGATGCAGGTGTGCTGTGTGTGTACATAGCTATACGTGGGAATAGTTATTGAAAACATGAAAGGCAGTGCATTAAACACTATAGGTCTATCTTGACTAGTTAGGTCTGATTGGAGTATCAACAAAGAAGCCTTAAATGTGAAGACTTTTAGTACTTTTAGTTCAATAGACACTCTTCCAAGTTGTTATTGTCATTATTTTTACTCATTTTTATTTTAAAGAAAACATGAAGGTGTCTGAGGGGGAGATCTGAATGTAGCTTTTGTTACCTTCTCTTCATTCAGATCCCTCCTAAAAACCTCCATCGGGCCTTTGAAAAATGACTTGCATCAAAATGGGAGGAACTAAACAAAACGACGAAAAGAAAGTTATCTCCTCATGTGGATTTCCTATCTTTAGACAGTAAGCTCTTTAGGACAGGAAGGGACTGTCTTTATTTTTTGCATATTGTGTTGGGCTGAGCACATTGCTGATGATAAATAATAATGTCTCAAAACTGGTATGCACTGTACAGACGTATAGGAGAACAGAGTTTGCTAGGAGCCTAGAAATGATGCTAATTACAAAAGACCGTAGGCATTAAAAAAGATAAGCAAGCTCCCTCTCCCACCATTTCTCCTGTTTGTACCTTTGTTTATATTGCTAGATTACAATATTTCTACATTTTTATAAATGACAATGAGCCATAGGGCCAACTTTATTAAGCATGCATTTTTGATTCAGCAAAACCAAAGTAGTACATTACATCGTTTCATTATATTGTTTCTCAAACACTTATGCACTTTTCTAAGGGAACAGAATTTGTCTTATACATTTTATAATGAGTTTGAGATTCAGCAAATCTTAAATATTTCAGAAATGCTTAATTTATATACATTGCTGGTAAATTACCCACTAAATAGTACAGAAGGATTGTCAAGGGCTATTAATTTACAGCTTTTACTACCAAGCTTTGAGAATGCAGCTTTAAAAAATGCACCTTTTAAGGGCAAGAAACCATCTGGCACAAACCTTTAAGTGGAGATATAAGCAGCACTAGATCTTCAGCTTGACTGAATTCCTAACTAGAGACATTAAAAAAAATGGGATCTTCCTTTGATGGAAATTTTGACACTTCAAAATTACTTTTCATTCCCAACCAGGAGAGAAAGCTGCAATATTGGAAATGTTTTTTCAAAATGAAAAATTCTGAAAGTTTGAATTGGAAATGTCAAAAATGAAAACTTAAACATTTTTCCATAAGAAGATTTTGAGTTGTCAAAGTGGAATTTTTCATTTCAAATCACCCAACTGGAAAATAAACAATAGTTAAAATTGACATTCTCATGAAACACTTCAATTTACATGAAACCACATTTTCCAGCAGGTACATTTATTTTGGTCAAAAATGTTGACCAAATATACTCTTACCTCAGACTGAGCTTCTGATCAAATTAATTGGGCTCTTTAACTGGGGTGAGAGCTAGGACTGGCCGATCAGTTTTATATTTCCCTGGTTCCACCCCTTATTGGCTTAGGCCAATCAGCTTTCTCCATTTCTTCATACAGTTCCCCCTCCCCTCTTTTCTTGGCATGTATATGTGTATGTATATTTCCTTGCCCATTAAAACAATCTCCCACCACACTGCTTATGGTCAGTTAGAAGTAAGAGGCCCCAACCAACAAACCACCCACAGCTAACAAACCTCTATTAAAACAAACCAGCCATCTAATATATAGCAGAGTCCATGCTATGGGGAGACGCCATTTTTGAAATATCATATTAATTATATCAGTTGGTGCTGTGTACAGCTGGTCAATTTTTTTTTTTGAATTAAGAGTTTTTCCTTGAATGGCCTCTTGTTTTTAAACAAAATTTTTCACAAAAAAATTGATGTCAAAGATTTCATTTTTTGTGGAAATTCCCCCCTCCCACTTTTTTACTGAAATGGTTAATGGTTTTTTTGGCGGGGGTGGGGGAGGGGAATGGGTGGGAGGGGATACTAGTAAAAGGTATGACTTTTTAGGTGATAAATGGGTCCACCTTGTATGTTTCAAAATATAAGCAACTTCAAAATTTAGAAGTTTTTCATAAAATAGGTTTTAATTTTTCGACCAATTCTACTGGTATATAAATAGCAGTTCATGCAGGTCCCTTTGCATGACCCAAATCAGCACAGCAGCAAATGCTGCTTTCCCTTGAGGCCAGAGAAAGTTTTACCAAGTGTTGCTCTAAGGTAAGAATGCCCAAATCTCTATTCTCTCAGGTCTTGTCTACACCCAAAAATTGTACCAATCTAGATATACTGGTATAGTAAAGTCGGTACAAACCCCCTCCCCCCCCCCACAGTCTGGATGCAATTATACCAGAATAAGACACTTATAACAATACAATATATCCCCATATGGGAAGCGGAATAAGCTATACTGGTATAACTGTGTTGAATGAAGCTACAAGCCCAATGCTTCTCTCAATGAGAACGTGCTCCCATTCAGGTAAGTGGGTAGGGTTCAGCACTATGGAGAAGTGTATCTGGAGGGGCAGCAATCACATGTTGAGTGCTCTGGTTCTTTGTGGTCCTTTTGGCAGCTTGTAGGGTCAAATCCAAAATGAGTAAATTACATCCATTTAGAGAAAATGAGCTCAGACCTTATCACATCCTCTTTGTGTTTCTTAGTGACTCCTCCAGATTTGCTCTAGTTATAGCCAAACATAATCATGTTGATTAGAAAGACCTCTTTTTTTTTTTTTTTTTGGCATGGACTGAATTCCAAGGAAGGTGTAATAATGAAGAATGACATTTTCAGCTATATTGCTGCCTAAAATTACTATTGCCTAGACCAAAACTTGCAGTCTCTTATTTTAAATTCGGGAATTTACATGCATAGACTTTTGTAGTATCCACTGCATAAAACACCTCTAGCTGTGCTCAGTCCTGCAATGTACTGAGCACTTTAGCCCAGATCCAGCAAAACACTTAAGAATGTGTTTAACTTTTAAAAACCTGATCTTCAATCCTGATTTTCCCATTGACTTCAATAGGGTATTCATTGTGTGTATACAAAATTTGTTTCTGCATCCAACCTGTGGTCCGCAGATATAAAAAGGATATACGCAGATTTGCAGGGCTCTGTCAATAGGATGCTAGACACACACATACCTGTAAAACTTTTTCTGAGTGAAAAACATTCAAGGAACTTCTTTAAAGTATATTCTGTTTTTAATGGCAGAAATTTTAGAAATCATGCGTTATATACAATATTGTATTCCTATTTATCCTTTTGTTAAAAAAAATTAAGATAGAGTTAAAATATGATGATTTTAGTGGGACTCTAATGGAAATAGTTGTAGTGTGTAAAAATATGCATGTATGTAAATGTTTGCAGGATTGAGTCCTAAAATTGTAAGCTCTTTGGAGCAAAGAATGTCTTATACTAGGTTTGTTAGGCTAGGTCTACACTGGGGGGGGGGGTCGACCTAAGATACGCAACTTCAGCTACGTGAATAGCGTAGCTGAAGTCGGCGTATCTTAGGTCGATTTACCTGGCCGTGAGGACGGCCGCAAGTCGACTGCTGCCGCTCCCCCGTTGACTCCGCTTCCGCCTCTCGCTGCGGTGGAGTTCCAGAGTTGATGGCAGAGCGATCGGGGATCAATCACTACCCGCCGATTCGGCGGGTAGCATAGACATACCCTTAGAGCAGGGGTCGGCAACGTTTGGCACACGGCTCGCCAGGGTAAGCACCCTGGCGGGCCGGGCCAGTTTATTTACCTGCTGACGCAGCAGGTTCGGCCGATCGTGGCCCCCACTGGCCGTGGTTCGTCGTCCCAGGCCAATGGGGGCGGCGGGAAGCTGCGGGCAGCACATCCCTCGCCTGCGCCGCTTCCCGCCGCCCCCATTGGCCCGGGACGGCGAACCGCGGCGAGTGGGGGCTGCAATCAGCTGAACCTGCCGCATCAGCAGGTAAATAAACTGGCCCGGCCCGCCAGGGTGCTTCCCCTGGCAAGCCGCGTGCCAAACGTTGCCGACCCCTGCCTTAGAGAGACAGAGTGGATGAGGTAATCCTTTTATTCGACCAACTTCTGCTGGTGAGAGACGCAAGCTTTCGAGTTTACACAGAGCTCTTCTTGAGGTCTGCATTATCCAATGTTTATACAGCACCTAGATACAGAACCTAGAACCTGAGTTGTAACTGAGGCTTACAATTTTTGGATTGACTAATGGAGACTGATTCAAATGTGCTCACCTAACTGAAAATAGCATTGACCTCAAAACCAGTACAGCTGGTTAACGGGCCACACATAGACAGCAATAGTTTATATAAAGTTAACATGGATGTTCTGCTGCTGTTGTAACTCTCCAACATTTGAACCTCATGGACGTTTCTACTTGAGAGAAAACATAGCAAAACTACAGTTAAATAATGAACAAAATGAAACAACAAACAAATATGCTCTGCTTGTTGCTGTGAACTGAAATCTGATTTTAACCAAAATAAATCCTGATGGGCAGGAAGTTGAATTTACATTTATTTGCCACGTTAAAGGAAACATTTGATATTCCTAGTGACTATACAAATTAAATTAAAGATTTGTTAATGCAAAGGATTAAAAGAATCTTAACATGCATAAAGATGTAAATGTTCTCTTGCATTTTATCTTCTTGAAGATCAATGTGGCATAAGGGGAATATGGAAGGGAGACAGAACATCCTCACTCTATGAATTGCAACATCTGCTTTAACACTGCACTCACATGGTCACTAAGTATTAATGTCTTCACTAGAACATGTTTGAACATTGTACTGCAATTGTAATACATTTTCTCTTATTCTAATTAATTTGGTAATCACAGAAAGTAATTAGAAATCTGTGTCCAGCTTCAAATTTATAAGGCCTTCCTGGTGTATGGTTGCATGCATTGTGGATTGCAAGGAACTGTAAAGCTGTTAATGAAACAGCACTTTTTTTTCTTATGGTATTTTAAAGAGCTCATCATAACAGGAATTTAATAGACTATTGGATCCATCACAGGATTTCAGCTGCTTTCCCCACCTCTTCACCCACTCTTCTTGGCACCCTCCAATGCAAACACAAATAACCACCAGAATGGAAAATCATGTGCTTTATTTAGGAGCCTTGATGTATATTGTTATCACATGGAGAAACCATAGAAAAATTATGATTTAAAGGAGGAAGTTAAGGAGCAGATGTAAACGTCACTAATTGTAAATCATTTATGCTCTGTTACTTATTTTTTGCTACTGTGGAAATGCTCTTTAACTGACCCTTTGCTAAACAGACGGTAACATCTAGGAGACACCACATGGAGGCATAAGGACTTTGTATTTCCCGTTTTTCTTTGATATTTCAGGCCAAAATGTAAAAGTCAATTTTTGTTATTTATGGTAAATTTTCTAAAATGAGATTTTGTACATGAAAAGCTATCAGTTTTACTATGTCGCATGAATCCACTGATTATTCTTAGAAAATATAAGAGTGATGTGCTTCTAGAGTATCAGTGTACCAAGACCTGTATCTATTATGTAATTCAGCTGATATGAAATAGAAGTGTCTCTTACTTTCTAATACAAATCTTCAAAAGGTTTTGAATAGTTAAACATCAAATAATCCATATAATAAAAATCATAACTGTGTTGTCTTTGAGCAGGGGAAAGCTGTGCAAAATAGCTCTGTGTAATTTTAGTGGTGGTTCGTTCTTCATTGGAATGTCTGTCTTTAAACCTAGGGAAAGTTAAATTTTGTGGAGCACCAATTAAATGCAGGAAAAAATTTGCATCTTCTTCCATGCTTTCAAATTTCCCTACAAAGTCATAGTCTATTAAACATGGGCTGCAAAGCCTGTTGACATGATCCCAGTGAATGTCCATGCCCACTGGTCTATGTACATCTAGAAGATATTGAATGAACTCTTTAAATTTGACTCCGGAACCTGTCCTTAATGCTTCTTTGGAGGCATTGACACGGTATCTCGAAATAATAGCTTTTCCAAAAACAGGGTGGTAGTAATTGTTCGGATGCTCAAACTTGTCCCGAAATGCGGATACCAACTTTTCAAAGGGTTCGCGAATGAAAAGCATCTTGGTGTAAGTGTTGAGCCTGTGATAAATCCCTTTGCGATCAAACCCATCCAACCTTTTTAAATAATTTCCATAATGCACTGTGTTGTGCTGTATATCTTTTGTGGAGGAAGCCAACCCATTGAGAACCATGAGCACTCGTTTCCAGTTAGAACAGCCAGCTTTTGGAACTTCACAGTATAGAATTCTGTATTTATCCTCTACAAATATTCTGGAAACGTGATAAGGAGTGATTATCCTTCTGTTATTACTCTTGTATTTGGAACAAGTATCTCTCATTATTCTCTTTCTTTCTCTTTGGATCTGATAAAGACTTTTCCAATTGTTGTTGTTTCTGTCCTCAGATTTAAGCATAGGCAGGTTGAGAGAAGAACTGTTCATAGCAATCAGTATAGGGCTCTTCTTAATGATAAATCTCCTTCGCCGTTTGTGGAGCCCGATAGGATTAACTTCTGCATCTTTTTTTTGATGGTCTTTCATCACAAACATTATATTTTGTTTTCTGTCTGTACTTTGAAGCTTAGTAGGTGCATTCACAGGTGAGTATAATGAACTTCTCTGGTTTCTCATTGCTAATTCCTCTGCAGAATTTTTTCTTATTCTTACGTCATGATTGTTGCTAGAAGTGCAGTCCTGCTGGAAGAAAAGACCAAGAAATGAGATAGTATTTATCACTATTGATAACGTGTACAGTTCAATGGCAGATCTATTCATTGACTCTCAGTTCAGCTAAATTATAAAATGATGTGTATTGCAGCATGTCTGAGACTCTGCTCCTGCACTAGACTTTTCCATTTCCTTCTTTTTCTGTTTTAGGTGTGTTTACATAGACATCAAAGCTAGAGGTGAGCCTGAGCTGGCAGATGGAATGTTCCCATAGTTTGGGGGCTATCTGTAGCCAGGATTCTGGTATGGATCCATCTCTGAACTATCTATCTGAAGCATGAATAACTCTTGTACTCATTGGAAATGGAGGGGCAGGCGGAGGAATTAATTAGCTGTATGACACTCAATGTGTTGCCGTTTCTCTGTCTAGTGTGATAACTTTGGAATGCAGTGTAGCAATTCCAAAATTGCAGGGAATGTTCTAGGCATCATGGGCACAAGCCTATTGATTTTTGTGCAAACTGAAATACCAGAAAAGCCTGATTCACAGGAATATCCAGGCCCTCAGACTGCATGGTGCTGCAGGCAGAGGAATTTCTGTCTGCCCCTTGCTGCTACCTTAACTTGTTGCATGAGAACACAGGGAGGGTTTATCAGGGAAGCTGCAGTGCTTAAAGTCAGTGTGTGCGCATGTGCACTGAGGGGGGTTGCATGCCCCTCCATTTAAAAATCAAGCTGAGTCTCTGAGGGGCACACGGTAAGCACTGTCTCATCAAAGCTGCTGCTCCCACACTTTTTTCCAGACCACTGTAAGCACTGGACAACAGGGATGCAGGTGTGGGGAGGAGCCCTGAATGAGGGTAGGAGGGAAGCAGCAAGTATCAGAGGGATGGGAGGGGCAGGGACCTGGGGCTAAATCGGGGGTTGGGGGCAGGGGCAAAGCAGGGACTGAGACGGTGGGGGGAAGGGGAAACCAGAGCCTCAGGAAGGAGGAACAGAGATGAGGAAGGGAGATATGTGGGTGCATACAGAGTCCCTGCCATGGGGGAAGGGGAGTGGGGGACAATGGTATGTGGAATGGGACATGGGGGACACACAGAGCCCTTGGCATGAGGGAG
The DNA here is from genome assembly GCF_002925995.2 of Terrapene triunguis. Classification (NCBI taxonomy): domain Eukaryota; kingdom Metazoa; phylum Chordata; order Testudines; family Emydidae; genus Terrapene; species Terrapene triunguis. The sequence goes on along the minus strand of NW_020664481.1, from coordinate 38,442,592 downwards.
GATGGGGCTTGCAGGGAGTCCCTGAAATAGGCCATATGTCTACACTGCAGCTGGGAGTGAATCTCCCAGTCCAGCTAGACAGCACAGGGGTGTGCATGGGAGGAGGGGAAGCAGGGGCATGGGCCAGCCAATAATTTCTGGGGACACAGAACTTCTCTGGTCCCGGGGCTGCAGTGGGGAGAGTGAGCTCCTCTGACCAGGGGCGGCTCTATGTTTTTTGCCGCCCCAAGCATGGCAGGCAGGCGGCCTACGCTTGCTACGCTGGTGCCTGGAGCCGGCCCTGAAATATGCATATACATATTACAAGAGGAACACAACATAGGTTATCCAGGTGAGCCTGAAAATGATGACCCAGATAGGTTACAGTTCTGGCACGCAATCATTATTCAGCATAAAATACTACTATTTATTATAGCTATTAATGGAGGCTTGAAATAATGTCACCTTTCAATGATTTCACACACTAGGCATGTCAAGAAGAAGGAGAATCCCACACTTCCTCACTTTGACTTGTTTGCTCATTAGCCGTTGGAGTGTGTTTCAAAGTGAATGTTTATAAAAAAAAATTAACGTTATAGCTCTCATTATGGCCCCAATCCAAAGGGCAATGAAGTCAATGGGAATCTTTCCATTGACTTTAATGAGCTTTGGATCTGGCTATTTGGAGTGAAAAATGGTGAAGCGGTTGCAAAGCAAAGACAGTAGCCAAAAATGATGGCAAGCCAATGGAGGTTAGGCAGCTATTATACCCACAGAGGAAAGTTCCACCTGTTGTTGCCATTTTCAAATAAGCCTTTGTACAGAGATCTCTAATAGCAGCTTGTATAGGTCAAAATGGTCCTAAATTTAGAAGGGGAAAGATAGATTACATCATACTGCCTCTGATCGTTGTGGATTTAATACGGGTCTGGGTGGCTGGAACGCCTGAATTTTTATCCTAGCTCTACCTGTGACTCTTGTTGACCATTTTCCTATCTCACCGAGGTGGAGTTAGGGGCAAATTATATGTAGTAATTAATTAATATGTTTGCATTATCATAGAAAAGCTATGTCTTCTGCTTTGACTAAAATTTTGTTTAACTGGTTTATTATAGATGTGGTTTTCCAAAGATGTTATAGTTCAGATGGAGGAAGGAATGGGAGGGCAGGGAATATGCAGATATAGCTGTTCAGTTGGTGAATACTTTAGCTAAAAATACTTTAACAATTAGAGGTAAACTGTGATGCAAATCACAAACTCTTCTATATTTGCCTTTCACCTGCTCCTTGATGATGTTAAAGATGTCCCAAACTTAAAAAAGCAGCTTCAGATTTGAAATGAGTATTCTCTTTCTTCTTCATGGTGAAGCATTTTTACGGATTATCATAGTGATGTCACAACTCTTTCTCTGCTCATCTGAGAGAACAGGCAGGAATCTGCAGTTTGGGCTTGATCCAATCCCCTTGAAGGCAATGAAAAAACATCCAGTTGACTTCAATGAGAGTTAGATTAGCCTCTCTGTGGCCCAATAGAAATCTTCACAGGGCTTTAGATTAGGCTGTCAAAGAATAACAACAAGCCTTTCCTGCCATTCAGTTACAAAGGGGAAGCTGCGACTCAGGCTACATCCCCATGTGGCATCACTACTGATTTTCTATATCTTGACAATTTCCTTCTTCAAAGGAGAATGGATTTTTCTTTTTCTCTTTTTTCTGGAAAAAGTTGATTCAATATTCATCATAAAAAAGTAATGAGCAAAAATCCAAATCGTGCTAGTAACCTATTAAGTTGTGTTCAAAAATAAAATAGAACTAATCAGTATTAAACAAATTATAAAAGCGGCTGTGCCTAATAGAGGAACAAGGGTGAGGTGGAACACAGTCTGGGTTGTCTCTTCACTTCTCTGTATACAGTACGCTGACTAAGACCCAAACAGAATAAGATGTTCTTTACACTTGCTTCCTTTTGTAACTGTTCAGAAAAAGTTATACTTATTTCTAGAATGACTTGCGTTAAGTTTTTACTACTGCCTTGCTATTACTATTACCACGTGATATAGGCTGACTTGGAAAAACTCATTCTGGTACTCCCGGGTATAGTTGCCTGGGTATATCCTAAACTGATGGGACTATGCAAGTATTTGATTGCTATTCAGTTGAGAAGCTTACCCTGATTTAAATGCTTAAAATGTATATTTCGGTCATCTTGTATATGTAAATGGCCAGTTGTTTTATTCTATTTACTACATATTGCTCTTTACTGAGTGATGTAGAAATCACATGAGGAAATCAGACTGTTTGATATTTCATACTTATTCCATGCTAGGGTACAGTCCCCTTCCCCCCCCCCAAAAAAAAACCCAACACCCCACATTGCTGATGATGAATCTAAAACTAGCATTTCCATCATAAGCAAATGTCATAATTTGAATATCCTCTGTGGACAAAATTCCTATTCACTGCCATTCAAAAGGTAAGTTGAACCTGCAGAGATGGAGCGATATGAACTACATCTCACTAAGTTCCCCCTGGAATTTGGATAAATAGCTGGTAAATTCTAGCATTCTTTCAAGTAGTCGCATTCATCCCTTAAACTTCAAAGAAGTAAATGAGATATAGTCACAGATACTATGAATGACCTAGTAGCCACTAGGTGGCAAAATAATACCAGTATTTTTCTTTCTAATATTCTATGTGATACTCAACCAATTCTTTTAGCAATAAAATTTTATACCAAATATGAATATGCAAATCTTTCAAGTTTACAGTATCTTTTAGGAATATCTAGTCTAGCAAACAACCATAAAACTAAATTTTCATGGATTACCAAATTCATATTGTAATAAAAAAAAATTTGCACTCCAGGAAAAAGCTTTAATGCTTCATTCCTGTTTGATACTTTTACTTCCAGTCAAATGTTTTGCTCTGAGCCTTCTCCCCCCGTCCCACATTCTGTATTGCAAATATGTCTTGCTCTATTTTCTTGCATTTTTTTCTGAAGAACTTACTTTTTTGGGTTGTTGGGGTCCCATGTTATATTTTATCCCTAAAGAAAGAAAAGGAAAATTACAACAATATTTGGTAAATACACATGACATGCTTATCTTGCACCACTGAGATCAACAAGAGTTCTACCATTAACTAGAATGTGAGTAGGAGCAGTTCCTATTAGAACAATGATATTAAATAGACCTGCAATGTTTTATATCCATGGATAGCCCATAGTAATAATACCTAGCTCTTGTATAGCTCTTATACCTGTAGATCTCAACATGCTTTACAGAGTAGGTCAATATCATTATTCCCATGGGGATAATGGGGAAACTGAGGCAGAGGTGAAATCATACAATCATAGAAGATTAGGGTTGGAAGAGACCTCAGGAGGTTATCTAGTCCAAACCCCTGCTCAAAGCAGAACCAACCCCAACTAAATCATCCCAGCCAGGGTTTTGTCAAGCCGGGCATTAAAAACCTCTAAGGAAGGAGATTCTACCACCTCCCTAGGTAACCCATTCCAGTGCTTCACCCTCCTAGTGAAATAGTTTTTCCTAATATCCAACCTAGACCTCTGCCACTGCAACTTGAGACCATTGCTTCTTGTTCTATCATCTGCCACCACTGAGAACAGCCTAACTCCATCCTCTTTGGAACCCCCTTTCAGGTAATTGAAGGCTGCTACCAAATCTCCCCTCACTCTTCTCTTCTGCATACTAAATAAGCTCAGTTCCCTCAGCCTCTCCTCATAAGTCATGTGCCCCAGCCACCTAACATTTTCGTTGCCCTCCGCTGGACTCTCTCCAATTTGTCCACATCCTTTCTGTAGTGGGGGTCCCCAAACTGGACACAATACTCCAGATGTGGCCTCACCAGAGCCCAATAGAGGGGAATAATCCCTTCCCTTGATCTGCTGGCAATGCTCCTACATTTAATGCAGCCCAATATGCCATTAGCCTTCTTGGCAACAAGGGCACATTGTTGATTCATATCCAGCTTCTCGTCCACTGTAATCCCCAGGTCCTTTTCTGCAGAACTGCTGCTTAGCCAGTCGGTCCCCAGCCTGTAGCAGTGCATGGGATTCTTTCGTCCTAAGTGCAGGACTCTGCACTTGTCCTTGTTGAACCGCATCACATTTCTTTTGGCCCAACCCTCCAATTTGTCTAGGTCACTCTGGACCCTATCCCTACACTCCACTGTATCTACCTCTCCCCACAGCTCAGTGTCAAACACAAACCTGCTGAGGGTGCAATCCATCCCATCATCCAGATCATTAATGAAGATGTTGAACAAAACCGGCCCCAGGACCGATCCATGGGGCACTCCGCTTGATACCGGCTGCCAACTAGACATCGAGCAGTTGATCACTACCTGTTGAGCCCGACAATCTATGACTCGCTCAAGGTCACACAGCGGGCCAGTTGCAGAACCAGGAATAGAACCCACGTCTCCCGAGTCCCAGGCCAGTGCTGTACCCACTAGGCCACAATACCATCTCATAAATGCATGTATTTAAGTTAACTAAAAATTGCTGTTAATTGTGCCCACTTTGGATAGCATGATAGTTCTGAATGTGTACCAGTCGGCATGCATGCAGTATTGTCCTATAACCCCTTCCCCCCAGTGCGTAATGTATATAGGAGGTAATATTTGTAGAGCATTTTGAACATACTATGGAAAGCACTTATCACTTTTACAAGTATTATGCCACATGCTCTTAACTTTTAAAGAGGAATCCAATCAGGAATATAATGATAAAGGTGTGAGTGCCTCTTAAGACTAAACTAAGAGAGCTTTGCAATCGCTTATAGTTTGTTGTATGAAGTGGTATTGTAGCCATGTTGCCCCCAGGATATTAGAGAACTGAGGTGGGGAGAGGTAATTTTTTTTATTGGACCAACTTCTGCTTGTGAGAGCGAGAAGCTTTTGAGCTTACACAGAGCTCTTCTTCAGGTCTGGAAAATGTACTCAGCATCTGTACTTTGAGTACATTTTCCAGACCCGAAGAAGAGCTTGGTATAAGCTCAAAAAGCTTGTCTCTCTCACCAACAGAAGTTGGCCCAATAAAAGATATTCCCTCACCCACCTTGTCTCACTTATAATTTATGACTACTGTTGCAGTTAAGCTAATGTGTATGCTATTGAAAACACTATTTTGTTTATGCAATCAGTTGAGATTTTTGGTGCATCTCTGTGATTTGGATAGTGCCACTTGTCACTGTCAGTGCTGCCTAAAAAGATTTCAGTTTAATTAATGGGGCTACATTACAAATCTGCAGCCATTGACAAGGACAATTGCAGGTCAGCATACCACTTTACAGTACCTTTGTACTACAAATTGAAGCACCACCGGAGAAGCTCAGTCCCATCAGATTTAATTTTCATTACATTATTAAGGTTCTCATGAATACTGTGTGTGTTTAAAGTTATTCTATCAGTCCCCTGACTATATACCATTTACATTAATGAATTTCTTGCAGCTATAGCACCTACTCCAACAAGCTGATCTTTGGTTATTTTTTCAGAAGTATGAACAGATATTAAGGGTTGAACCTATTTCTGCGTTGCTATGGCTATGTGTACATGTTCCATACCAGCAATTTGTTAGCAGTAGGCATGAGTTAATGTAGTACTATGCAGCAAGGGCATGAGAGGATGCTGCATATGTGTCTGATTCTGCCCCATTAAAGTTAAAGGGACTTTTGCCATTAACTTCAATGGGAGCAAAATCAAGCTGTACTAGAGGTGCCTTGTTTTTGATGAGATGCAAGTCCGAAGTCCCCTCTTACTCAGTTCTAATACAGTACCTGTTCAGCTGGAAGTGGAGATCTTAAGGGTTTTTTGTTTTGTTTTTTGTTTTAAACTCAGAAGAGTGGACACTTAACTTGTGGAGTCCTGGCCAGGATTGCTAAGTAACAAAACTGGTTCTGGTGTCCATGACTGAGCGAGGCTGTTGAGCTATTATTGGCGGCTATGTTTGTTGATGCAGTCAGTGTAATACAAGCATTTAATCCATGGTTTTGTAAAATGCTGTGGAATAGTGAGTATGAAAACTGCTATGCAAAGAGAGGCCTGGAATTCCAGAGTTCTAATCCACTTATATAAGAAATATGCTTTAACCCATAGAGACATCATGGTAGTCAGCAGGAAACCATGATCTCTGGCTCTGAAGGCACAACTTTATATCATTTGAGCTAGACCTCTATTAGTTGCTTGGGCACCACCCTGTAGTGAACCCATAGCCCAGAGGTGGGCAAACTACAGCCCACGGGCCACATCCGGCCCACGGGACTGTCCTGCCTGGCCCTTGAACTCCTGGCCGGGGAGGCCAGCCCTTGGCCCCTTCCCTGCTGTTCCCCCTCCCCCGCAGCCACATGGGCAGTGCTCTGGGCGATGGGGTTGCGCGCTCTTGCCAAGCAGCATGGCAACGTGTCTGGCTCTGGACGGGTGGCGCGGCAGCCAGACATGCTGCTCTGAGTGGCATGGTAAGGGGGCCGGGCCGGGGGGTTGGATAAGGGGTGGCGGGTCCCGGGGGGCAGTCAGGGGACAGGGAGCAGGGGGCAGTTGGATGGGGCGGAGGTTCTGGGAGGTGGTCAGGGGATGGGGGTGGGGTTGGATAGGCGTGGGAGTCCTGGGGGGTCCTGTCAAGGGGCAGTGGTGTGGATAGGGGTCGGGGCAGTCAGGGGACAGGGAGCAGGGGGGTTGGATAGGGGATGGGGTCCTGGGGGCGGTTAGGGGTGGGGGGTCCTGGGAGGGGGCGGTTAGGGGACAAGGATCGGGGGGGTTGGATGGGTCAGAGGTTCTGGGGGGGCAGTCAAGGGACGGGAAGTGGGAGGGGTCGGCTAGGTGGTGGGGGCCAGGCTGTTTGGGGAGGCACAGCCTTCCCTACCCGGCCTCCATACAGTTTTGCAACCCTGATGTAGCCCTCGGGCCAAAAGGTTTGCCCACCCCGCCATAGACACTACTAATATATTTGCCTTTAAACTGGCAATAGTTGCTCAACTGTATAGATACAGCCTGTGGAATAGCACCTAAGGCTGTTCTCTCCAGAGACAGTCGCTTGAGTACCCCTTTTGATCTCTGCTGCAGCTAAGCACTAGAGGATGATATAGTCTCACACATTAATCATAACATTATACTGGCTCTGCATTGACTCCCTTTGTGGCCTTTGGCAAGTTTGTACCTCTGCCTCAGTTTCACCATCTGTAATCTAGGGTTAATAGTTACCTCCCTTAATTTTGAACGCCTTTGCTGTGGTAAGTAAGTAGTTCAGGATTAAAGTACCATAAAGTGCTATAAATGGCAAATATTATTAAATCAGAATTTTTTTACCCTCTCTAACTATGGTGCCCTATGGAGGGGAGGAATATTTGGAGTGAATGAGCCCTAGTCTGTTGTATGATTCTTCTGATTACTCCTGTAAAATGGGTTTCCTGGTAGCATAGATACAGGTTGAATCCTCCAGAAAGCTTGAATGTTCTTTTCCTTATCAATTCAGAATGTTGTAATGAAATCCCTTTTCGGGGGGGGGGGGGGAAGAGGCAGAAATTTTATATATTGAATACTGAAAAGTCAAATGTTTGTTTAAAAGAAATCTGTGGATTGGGGGGTTAGGCAATTTGCTTGTTTTACATGGAGATGTTTGGTTTCTCATGTATAATTGCTAACATGCATTTAGTAATTTCCTTGTGTAATAGCATCATTACAGGCAATAGTCTGTTCAGAGTCACCAGTGTTATTTCTCTGCTTTATACTTCAGCTTTGGGCTTCATTATTTTTTAATATCAGATTCAGCTTGTTAAATCACTTCTCATCCTCTGTCACAGATACCAGAGATTTACTTTGTCTGTCAATACTGTCAACATGTATAGGCAAGAATTTACATATTTAAATATTTATCCTTGCGTGAACTAGTTATGCCTATCAATGTAAGACAGGAGAGTGGTTGTGTAACCTACTTCCCCCCCTGAAATTATAAGATGTAATAACATCCAAGTGTGGTTTAATATTTTCAATACCATGGATTGGATGCTAGTTTTGGGGCAGTTCTGTGGGCCACACACACACACACACATAATTCCTGATTCTAGAACTGGATCACTTTTTTTTTTTTTTAGGATTTATAATATAAGCACATTTTCTCTCTGTATCCCCTCCCTGAAAGCCTTCAAGCTTTCACAATTGAAAACAAGACTAGTTAAGAGAACTTGGTCACTCACCAAAATGCAAACCAGTATTTAGACAGACTTGGATACAATTTTTTAAAAATTTCTTTTGCCAAGATTGTAATGAAAGACTTAGGAGGTGGTTTCAAAAGAGCCCTCTGAAGCACCTGGCATTGGCCACTGTCAGGAGACCGGATACTGGGCTTGATGGACCATTGGCCTGACCTGCTATGGCTGTTCTATTGTTCTTATGGGCATAATTTCAGTGGTAGCAGAGGTGGACCATTGCTGGGAGCTTTTGAAAATCCCTTTCATAACGTGTAATTACCTATTTAACTTTCCTGAAAGAAGTAAGGATCATTCTTCTACAAAAAAGATGAAGGTATCATAAATGCTGTCTGAGCTATCTGTTTTTAAATTATAAAAGAAAAGGAATTAATGATGAGTAATTCACACTTTTGTTGCTAACTACTTCAAAAGGTGACTTGTTTTTTAATAGAGTGGATATCTTGTATTTTTGTGCTGTACTTCAGTTATTACGTCTAATAAAGAAATTCCATTAGCTGGAGGGAAAAATGTGTATCAGAATTGAGACTTCAATTATTGGTGCTAACATGGTCAGAACAACAGCTAAGGGCTTGTCTACACTACCGCGGTAGTTCGACGGCTGGCAATCGAACTTCCGGGTTCGATTTATCGCGTCTGGTCTGGACGCGATAATTCGAACCAGGAAGTGCTCGCCGTCGACTGCGGTACTCCACCTCAGCGAGAGGAGTACCGCGGAGTCGACGGGGGAGCCTGCCTGCCGCGTGTGGACCGCGTCTGAACCGCGGTAAATTCGAACTAAGGTATGTCGACTTCAGCTACGTTATTCACGTAGCTGAAGTTGCGTACCTTAGATCGAATTGGGGTGTTAGTGTAGACCAGGCCTAAGAGTACATTTTGAATGGAAGATGTATGATGGAGCTGGTTGCTAGTCTCTTGAATGTTTTTTGAGGCATATGACTTCTAAATTTTGTCTCCTCTCAGCTCTCTCTCTCTCACCAGCAGCAATCTGTCACATCAGATTTAAACCTACATGGAGAAAACCATTCTTAGGTGCAGTGAACTCAGCCAGTAAAAACACATTGCACAGTTGTGCTCAACTAATCAGATCTAAGTTTAATGTGATGCTATACCCATGGTATTTTTGGCACTACTAGCTCCTAGATGGTAACCAAAATAGCAATGTAATGTACCTTTGTGCCATAGGTTGGACACTTGTGCCAACTATATAACTGAAATTGGTGATACTAAGGAATAACTTTAAAATGTGGTGCCAGACGCCACGGCAACGGACATCTTAGCAGCACATAGATAAGTAGGAAATCAGATAGTGTCACTTCATTGTATGCACAACACTTCTGTAGGTTCTCTCTTTTTCTGCATGAACTTGACCTTCAAAGACCCTGCATGGGCCTGACACTGATCTCTCTGTTCTTGTTGTCTTTTATTATGCCCAGCTCCACTCAGTCTTCTAATCTAACTGCTCCCTTTCCCTTCTTGTTCTGGGAATTGTTTTTTTTAATGCCATTTACAATACACAAAGGAGCCTCTCTGCTGCACACCTCCTCTTTTTCAAATCCCTCCTGGCTAGCCTTTTAACCCTGTTCTCTCCTCTGACACAGTACAGGGACTGGACTTAAATAGAAGTTGATTTCACGTCTGTATGTGTGCCCCTTAAGGTGCTTCAATGAGCAATGTTTGTTTGCTTGTTTTTTTTACTGCAATATCACTGCACAGGGAGAGTATCAATACTTGTGCAATTACATATTTGCAGAAATAGATACTTCAGAAGTGTTGTGAACACTTGTGCAAATATGTTCATGTCACAAATGACTTAGTCAATGACTCCAGATTGTTTTTATAATAGCTTGTCAACCAATCAGGCAGTGGGAATGATAACATATGACTGAAGTGGCCAATCACAGCACCAACAGCAAATTATGTTAGTGAATTTTCCAAACAATAGTTTTGTGAGTAGCATTCAGGTTAAAATTTATTTGCATAAAAATATTGGCAAACAACTTTGAAAAATGTAACTCAGCTGGTGGATGATTTATTAACAGAAAAAGGGGTTAAACTTTTTGACTAAGTTGTTTATTATGAATAGATTGCCCAGCTTGGTCTGCACCTAATCCCGTGCCTAATCTTTTATCATGTATAGTATATTTGAGTTAAACTGAAAGCTCTTTCAAGCAGGAAATTATTAAGTATTTGCAAAGTGCTGTTACCATCTATGTTACTGCCACATATCTCATTCTAAATTAGAAATAATAAATTGTACATTTAAGAAAAAACTCCTTGTAAAAAGACTGACAAGATTTTTATTTTGAGATCATGGCCTAATCAATGTCATAAACTATATATATTTTTTGCCCTTCAGTAATTTCTTATCTCTAAACTGATGTCTTATTTGACAATAACAAACCTTAATAGCCCCATCTCAGCCACATATACAGCTCCCAGTTTTAATACACAGAAAATTAATGAGATGAAGCAAGCAAGGTTTAATGAAAGTATAGAGTGCCTTGCATAAAGTTGCCATCAAGAAACAAGTGAATCTGTACAATGAATCTCTTGAGTTCTCAGAGAAGATGCAAATACTCAGTGACATTTTCCACAGATGAGAACTTTCACAGTGAATGCTTTGGATGAAGTGCCTAGCTCCGTTGAAGAAGAGTCAAAGTTCGATATCTCTTGGTTTCAAGATCCTGAGCATATTCTTTAGAGAGTCCTTGGGCAGTATATCCATCTGACACTGCAGTGACTTAGTAGTTCATTTTAGTTTCAAACTAATTGATTTAATGGCAAAGATGTCGTAGTATGTATTTATGCTAATCTATGAATGGTAGCTATTACAAGGAAGACCTTGAGCTTCCTGATCTTTTAAGAACATATCTCTCCCTCTTCATATGAAATGTAGCCAAAGGCAAACAGTCACTATATTGCCTTGTATCATATATAGCACCTTCTTTTATTTGGTGACTAACTAATTATACACAAAGCAAGAATGACTCTGTGTCAATTGCAAGAGAAAGTGAATTATAAGAGAAGTCACTTGTAATATACAGTTTTCCCCCAGAAACTGCAGGATTAGATGGTGAAAATAATTAATTCTACACGTCACTGCTACAGTACTTACACAGTGATTTCCCCCCCCACACACACACCTTAGATCACAAAGTGCTGCACAAATATGGTTCATAGTTATTCCAGTTTTACAGATGGGAGGCAGGAGAGGTTACAAGTCAAACTTTCAAGTGTGGTCTGACTTTGGGTGGTCATATTTTTGATTACCTTAATACTTAAGCTGGGCATCTTAAACTAGTCACCTAACAATTGAGGAACCCCAAATCAGTGGTCAGATTTTAGGCTGAAACCCTAAGACAAGGATCATGTAGAAGGTTGGTGTTAGAGTCTAGACTAGAAACCAGGTGTCCTGACTCCTATCTTGTGTTCAATCCTCAAGATCACAGCTGCCTGTCTACTAACTAGGTGCAGTTAATTAATGTGAGTCTTGCATTTGGATTACAACATTACAGACATTGTGCTTCTCTTTAGAATCATTAGACAAGAGATGTGCAATGACATGCTACTCAGGCACTTGAATGATGTATACATGCTGCGTGTCAGACGTTGGTGGGATCCAGGTTGGAAACCCTTCCAGCAAATCTGCCCCAGAAGCTGGCTCATGATGGGATGGGACCCAGCTGGACGGGAGACGCACTTTTCAGTGAGCTGCTACTTTCTGGAAGAACCCTGTGGCATGGGAGGGAGAGCGGCAGTGTCGCTGGCTCTCACCTGAGGTGACTGATGCCTCCAGTGTGGCTGCTTCTGCCCTGTGACCCTGGAGGTGAATCTGGCCTGATGCCTTGCAAAGACACTTCCACTTCTACAGATAATTAGGTGCTCCTTCCTAGAATTTAACAACCATCTGATCTCTATTAGGTTAACATCTGACAGCTCCTTCATTTGTATCTTCCCCACCTCTCAATATTCATCCTTCCATTCCTCCCGTTCACTCCCTTTATCTTTCTCTGAAGGTTCCTCGGCTTCTGGTCTCAAGCTCTTCATGATCCAGTGTTTTCACAGTACAATGGAAACTGAACACATTAACATTCCTGTAATCAGGATGTGTGTATTTTATTAACTCCATTTTAGTTGGTCTGCCTGAAGTGGTGCCAGCTGAAGTTTTGTTATCTTCCTACTGTTCTTGGAGCTGTCAGTACTGAAAACTTCTTACACAACAGACAAAATTACTGGGATATTTCACATTCTGCAGAGAGACGTCAAGAACAAAATCTGACACAAATTGCATTTCTTCTAATAAGGAACCACACTCTAGTTAAAAATTAGTTATAGAAAACAAATTTCTTTGCTTCCTTTTTAAATAGAAAACGTAAAAAAAACTATTTTCACTATTTACTTCTTTGCATTTCTCTTTTTGGACAATCACAATAGACTAAATCAGTTTCATTTTTTGGCTGTCATGCCCCTTCATAATACTGCAATGTTTGGATTGCAAACGCTACATGGGAGTGCATTTTTTGTCTTTTTTTTATAAATAATTGATTCCTCTGGAATGTAATTCATGGGAACATTTTTATTTAAATTTTGTAGAAGCTTTTTTCTTAAACCTCAATTTTAAACTTCATTTGTTTCTTCGGTCTTCATTTACATGGCTTCATTTACATTTGAGGCCCTCACTCAGAAACAGTGTGGATTGTTTCAGAACACAATGCATGGTTTTACAATACATTACTACTTTCACTGCCCAAAAAGGTACAAGTGACAGGTAATCTTTCACATATCCACGGAATACTCACATTAAAGAGAAGGGGCTTGATTTTTGACTCCACCCCACTGACCCAAACATGCTGGAAACCCAGCAGATCTGGTCAGATGGGAATTTCCTCTGCAGACATGGATAGAGTTAAAGAAAGGGACATGAACAGGACATCTCTGGTGATTTCCAAACCTCCAGAATAGCCTTTGGTCAGTAGTCAGGCATGACCTGCAGCGGCTTTGATCTAAGGATGATCTAAGTTATGATTAACGATGGACTGGGGAATGGCAATGCCATGAATGTCTAATAAGTAGGCCTGTCGATTAATCACAGTTAACTCACGCAATTAACTCAAAAAAATTAATCACAATTAATCACAGCTTTAATTGCACCGTTAAACAATATAATACCAATTGAAATGTATTACATATTTTGGATGTTTTTCTAAATTTTCATATATATTGTATTCTGTGTTGTAATTGAAATCAAAGTATATATTATTTTTTGCTACAAATATTTGCACTGTAAAAATGATAAACACTCTGGAACGGTGTCCGAAGCATGAAGGGACATCTGAATCTTTAGTGCATCTGACACATAAATATCTTGCGATGCCGGCTACAACAGTGCCATGCGAATGCCTGGTCTCACTTTCAGGTGACATTGTAAACAAGCAGTGGGCAGCATTATCTCCTGCACACGTAACTAAACTTGTTTGTCTGAGTGATTGGCTGAACAAGAAGTAGGACTGACTGGACCTGTAGGCTCAAAAGTTTTACATTGTTTGGTTTTTTGAATGCAGTTACTTTTTGTACATAATTCTACACTTGTAAGTTCAACTTTCATGATAAAGAGATTGCACTACGGTACTTGTATTAGGTGAATTGAAAAATACTATTTCTTTTGTTTTTTACAGTGCAAATATCTAATCAAAAATAAAGTGAGCACTGTACACTTTGTATTCTGTGTTGTAATTGAAATCAGTATATTTGAAAATGTAGAAAATATCCAAAACTATTTAAATACGTGGTATTCTATTATTGTTTAACAGTGTGATTAATCACGATTAATTTTTTTAATCGCTTAACAGCCCTACTAAGAAGGGTAAAGATTGTGGTTGATCAATTTAGCAGAGTAGTTGGCCTCCTGTGAGAGTCCACTTGTTTTAAAATGGGAAGGGGAGGGAGCAGTGTGTAGCTAAAAGCACAAAAGAGGGTATCCTCTACGTTCCTGGCTCTTCCATGTACTGTAAAAATGTGGATATTGTCCTATCTCTTGGGATTGTGTAGCCTGAATTTACTAAAGCTTGGAAGGTATTTTTTAATAGAAGCCTCTATTAAAATGCAAAGTAGTATTTATTGCATTCAAAAGAAATCAGTTCTCCAGTTAACCTCCTCCTGTTTGACTAACAAACCAGCTTGGTGATGCATCCACTACCAAGCTTATGCCGGGTGCTTATTTAGACTCAAGAGAATGCAAATTTGTGCATGCTGCTCTTATCTTGCACAAAAATTACTGTTCACTTACTGTTACACTATCTCCATTACACCCATTTTTCCGACTGATGTGCCACCACTTCACTACCAGTGGACTTAGCCCTATGTATATCCGAAGGGCTAACAAGAGCCTCCATTCAAAAATACAGTTGGATCTGAGGTATTGCTTTGCTAAAAAAGCAAGATAAGGAGGGAGATGCACACCAATATACTTGAGCTCCAAGACTCTTGGTAAAGTACTATTTATATTGCGAGAGTGCCAAGGAGTTCCAATCATGGATCAGAATCCCATTGTGCTAGGCACTGTACAGATACATAACAAAAATGTTCCCTTCCACCCAAAAGCTTGCAATCCAAGTATAAGACAACAGCTGGATACAGACAGATGAGGGAGCACAAAGAAACAATGAGACAATATTGATCATCAGGAGAGATAGCTGCCTCATCACATCAACTCCTAATCATTGTCAATTTTTTTGTAGTTATCATGCCAAAGGAATGCTTTAAGGAGAGATCTGAAGGGCAATGAGATGGTTTTGCCCAATTGTTTCCTGGAGGTGGGGAGTTTCTTGGTGTCATAGGAGGGTTGGGTCTTGTTCATTCTATGATGAATGAACTAGTCTCACTTTTCAACACCCACACGTCCGCCTTCCTTCCCAGTGCATCTTGCCAATGGTCCTGAAAATTGGTTAGCCCCCTCAGAGTTATGAAAATAGGCCCTACATTTTTTTTTCTTGTGACTTTAATTATTTTTAGAAATGCCCCCAAACAGGCACTTGTTTCCAATTCTTCCTTCCCAAACATAGCTGTACTTTGCAAATGGGTCCTCTCTAACTGTATTGAATGGAAAAAACAAAAATAAAAAAGGCAAAGGAAACTCAAAATGTTTGCTGTGGAAGCATGTTATGAATATTTTTGGAAAAGCTATATTTGTCCCCTCTAGCTGCTATCATGAAATTATCAAATTGATATAGTTTGTTGCTGTTACTGAAGACGACATTTCCAGAGTCAGCAGGAACCGGGAAATAATAAAGCTCCAATTTTTATAAAAAACAACTTGTGGATACTGTTCCTTCAAACACTGATACTGAGAGCAGTTTATTTTTTATTTAAATCCCATATACATATATCTTTGATTTCCATTTTCAGAGTGGTTTCCCTGCACTGTTCTCCACACTACCCAAAATAATTCGTTAAGAATCCATGAGAGAAATATTTCCCCCCACCCATTAAGAAATGGTTGTTTTCCATGTTGAAAGCGATTACATTAATATTTAAGCAGAATTACAGACACGAAGGTATAATACAAGCATATGCCAATGATAATAAATAAGATACGAAATACTTTGGTCTGCCCTAATGTACTGCAGCTCTCATCTACTGCTGTTTTCCTTCAGAGTAAGTTATTTAAATGTTTCCTATTTATCAACTGAATAGAGAAAGCTACTGAAGGGTATATATTCTGTTTTTTTACTAATCCTCATGGAGATTTTTTTTTATTGCATTCGTGCTGTGAGAAGCTAGGGAAGAGTTTTTAAAGACTGGTTAGCATTTACTTAAAATGGAATAGTGAAACGTTAGCACTTGCTACTGTCATGCCAATTTACAGCCTGCAGAAGTAGGTGGTATTTTATTGGAAGGGATTTTGAATACAGGCACCAAAGAAACTCTGAATAAATTCCAAGAGGCATTAGTGTAGGGGGATGTTGTATTTCATGTTCAGAACATATGCTTTAATTATGCTGGTCTTTTAGTACCTAACTAATCATTAAGAATGACTGGCCCAGTGCACTTTAAGGGCCAGATTCTCAATGGTGTAAGTTGGTGTAACTTCATTGAAATCAATGGATTAATTTATACCAATTGAAGCTCTGACTCTCACAATGAAAATCACACCAGCATGGAGGGCCTTCTGCCCATTGTTCAGCTGATGCCTTGTATTTGCTCTCTAGGATGCAGGAACCTCAGAGTTAGTGGCCATAAAAGGGGGTCTGTGCCGCCTATGGACTTGCATTGGACCCATATGGGCGGGCATTGGGTCCGAGATGGACAACTGAAAGTGTGATTATAGATCAGGTGACCTGGAGGCAGTGTCTGCAACCCACAGGTTGGAATAATGGCAATGGAGGATCTGCACTGCAGTATGGTGTGTGTACTCTAACCAATTATAGTACAATTTCTCTGGCTTTCAGTGACTGAAATGACATTGCAGCTTAATGAAGTATGGGAGTCTTTGGTCAGGAGTACAGTACCTGGGGAAAGTAATGCTATTCTGAAGGGCATACAAAAATAATAGAGACACCAGGTTAATCCATTAAAACGAGCATGAAAAATTTACAAGTGAAGAAAGTCAACACAGAGATCAGCCGACATTCTTAAGGTAGCTGTTTGAATTGAGAAAATTGAAGACTTTCCCATTGTTAAAGAATTCAGATTTCATTCATAATAGAAGTGTCCAGTCCTGTCCTCATCACTCAGGAAACACTCCCAGAGAAGTGCAGGGCTGGAACACACTATGCTGCCATGTCGCACTGCACTTGCCCCATCTAGGGTAACCAGAGGTCCCGATATTCAGTCGTTTGTCCCGCGTCCCGACGGATGTATGGTTGGGACGCCACTTGTCCCGATATTCTGGCTTGGGGCTTTTTTTTGGGGGGGTTTGTTGCTTCGGCGGCACTCCGGACCTGCCCCCCCCCCCCCATGTGTCCCGATATTTTGTTCAAGTAATCTGGTCACCCTAGGCCCATCTCAGTTCAACTTTTGGTTCTCCTGTTAACTGACTCATAGCCAGGAGTTTAGCATAACATTCCCCCTCTTGGAGTCTAATTTATTAAGTCCCCACAACAAACAAGGTTTTGCTTTCAGTTTCAACCTTCTCCTTCCTCAGGCTTTCCAATTTCCTTATTGCAGGACTTCAGACTCCAGCTCTTTCAGCTCCCTGGTTCATCTCTGCCAGCTCTGCACAGCTCTTCCCTTAGGTCTCATAGTAAGCCTCAGCCCCTGAGTTCAAACGTCTTCTATGCTATCTCCTTTGTGGGGGTTTTTAAGTTAAATATAGTAAAATTTTTAAATGAACCATCTTTTTGAAAAGAAAAGTCAAAAACATTTCAGCTTTCTCTGAATTTGTTTTTCTGTTTTTATTCAGCTGAAACTATTTGCCAAATTTGACCTGAATTTGCAGATAGTTGCATTTGACCAAGAAATGCATTTTTCTGCAAATAGCCTATTCACCCCCCAAATTTGCTGAGCTCTATTCCTGAGTCTGACTCTAGGCTTCCTCTCTGAGCTAAGAGCACTTCTTTTTAATCCTCAGCAGGGGATCACATGACTCCATTCTCTTTCCCCACGTCTAAAGCTGGTCTGGCAACCTTCCCCGAACTACCTGTTCTCCAAGGAGACATGCCTTGGAATGGTGTTGGCCCAGGCTCCCACTGCCCTTAAAAGGGACAGACTACCCTGTTACAAGGAGTCTTGGATATGCAAGGACCACTGGTCCAGTGAGTGCTGCTTCTCACTGCTGGTGCCTGTTGAGTGTAATGATCAGAACTGTACACAGTGGTTTCAGAGAAGCATGGAAAGGCAGCAGGGTGCAGTGGTCACCTGAGTTCTACGTGCAGCTCTGCCAAGGGCTTATTCTGTGGCCTTGGACAAATCACTTCCTATCTGTGTCTCACTTTACTGGTTAGAAAAATGGAGATAATACTTACCCCTTTGTAAAGTGCACTTGTTAACAGACTCCTAACCATGTAGAGCTTACCTAGTTTCCAGTTTCACTACCAGCATTAAGCTCAGACCATTGTTTCTTAAAAGGCCCCCTAGCCTATGAATTGTCTTTTGGTCATGTGAAACTCCTGTGTGTTTTTAAAATGTTCTTTCATGTGTTTCTACACCCATTCAGGTGGAAGTGGTTATTTCAATTACATTTTGCTTTGCATTTTGGGGGTTCAGTGGAACCTCAGAATCAAAGCAAAAGAGAAGATCTCAGCAAACTCATATGGATCAAAAGAAAATGCTGCTAGGAATCCTGGCCAAATGAAAGCCTCATGTATTACAGATCTGCAGTAACTTTGGCCAGCTATACCTCCTGAATGCACAAATTCTACTCATCTCATAAAATGACTTAAGCTGTATTCAAACCTTGTAATAAAATATATAGTAAGACTTCCTGTCTCTTACCCTCTAAACAGACAAGATAGGGCCAACTTTTTGGAGAAGGAACTGTATGGAGAGTGCCTAGCACAATGGGGCCCTGATCTCAGTTTGAATCTCTGTTCTACCTTAATAAAAACAGACATGAGCTTGTGACTGTCATAATAACCCCATGTTCTAAAATATCCCAAACTGATCGACTTCATTCTACACACTTGCAATTTTTAAAATCAGTGTATTTCCTTGATAACCAATAAAGAGAAGGAAAGAACATAATACCTTTTTAGTGCAAACTTAATTGATTTAATACAAGAAGCTGCTGCTTGCAAATTTATCATGAGGAAGGTAGAACTACTTGTTTGCTTTGTCTTCTCTGAGCTAGTTAGGCATCCTAATTAGGGAGTGACATTTTCTGCACTTAATTTATATTCAATAAGAATTCTACAAAGAAAGCAGAAAAGCCAAGTCTGTGCTGTTGCATTTCCCATTCCTGCTATGGATCTATCCATGGGAATATCATTAATTAGCGTCATTAGCTTTCAGGCACTGTCAGCAGTTACTTGCAATTTCTACTTAGCACCTTTCAGTTATTCTCCATTGTCACATTTAATATTTGCATGAAGGCAGCCTTCATACCCAGCCTGACTTTGACAAGGACGCTAGACTTTGTTCAGTTTTATTAAAAAATAAAAGCTAAGGTTTAAAAATATAACACTGCATTTATAATTAGTCGCCTGCAGGAATGATCTTGGTATCCAAAAGAACAGTAATGAATTTCAGGCAAGCGCTATCTGCGATTCTTGCACGCAGCAGGGAAACAGTCACCCAGAATAATGCACCTAGTGTCCAAACCATTTCAGGAAATTGGATACACAGTACATTACATGAAGCTACCGTGCGCTGTCTATTTCTGCCTAATGCAGCAGAAAATGTCTGGGCTACTTTCATGTGGCTCCACTTCTGAAGATACTACTTTCCTTTCCAGAAGAAGAGAGATTGAAAGAGAGGAGAAGGCAGCAAGTAACACTCATTGTGTTGGTAAAAATGCAGCTTTATGCAGTGTTTTCTGGAACACTTTTTTCCTCCTCCCAGTGGATATAAATACTCATAGGGTACCGTCCATGTTGGTAGCTGACTACATGTGTTTAGTGGTAGTTCAAGAAAAGTACTGTATAGCACACTTGGGAAGAGAGGTATAAAGATAATCAGCTGGGTAAATTGGTGCAACTCCACTGAAGTAAAGTAAACTATGCTCATTTACTCCAGCTGAGAATCTGGCCCTTTGTCTTTATCTCCAAAATCCTGCTTAAGTTATACCCTCCCTGTATTAGTGACCACCTCCCCTTTTTGCTCCCTCCAACTTTGGCTACATTCAGTGGGGCTGCTTTAGCTGACAGGTTTGAAATCATGACTGTCAGGGAAAGGATCTCGTTGGAGGGGATAGTGTTGTTAGGGAGTGGTCTGTCATTGTGTTATCCTGGTGTGCTTTACATGGCTTCAACTTTATCTTCTAAAAGATGCAGACTAAATCACCATATTCTCCTGCCTGCAGCTTCTAGACAGGGAGGCTATATCTATGGTACTTTCTCCAGCCCTCCACCGAATCTCGAATTTCATCACCTTTTAGAGCATGATGAAAGATACTTCAAATGGATGTTGCCTCAAGAAATATGTCAAAGGTACCCAGCATGGCTATCTGAAAAACATCCCCATGCCACCCGATCACAGCAACAAATGTGCAGAAAGGAGGGGCAGAAGAGAGTTCTTCCCTCTGGAGGTAATTGGTATAGCTTTAATCTGGTGAAGCGCCTAGATGCTACTGTGATGGGCACTTTAAAAAAGTCATATACTAATGTCCAGTAAGGGGAGCAAAGCCAAAGTGCAACCTAAGGAAAGTGACCTTGGGCCCTATGAATAAAATATGAAAAGAGAATGACAGAGATCAGTCTAAGTCCTTGGAGGATTCCTTCCAGGTTATAGTTAGAGAGAACATGAAGCCATGAACATGAACAGAGAACAAGTAAACAAGAGAACAATCATGCCTCTTCCTGACAAAACAGTGCCGGCAAGAAAAAGAAACAGTCAGATATTGTTATTGCTAGTTGGGGCCACCAGGCATATTAGCAGGCAGCTCTCCGTCAGCAAGATGGCAGTTTCCTGCCTCAACAGCACCTTGTGTGTTTGTATTTTTTACTTGGACATGTACATATCAGTAGAAAACTGGCAGACACCTGGACACCCAAGCTTTAAAGTTAACTAGAGGACAATATCTCTCTCCCGCCTACCTACACATTCAGGAGAGTAGAGAAAAGGTAAATAAGGGTTTTTTAAAGAAAAAGAAAAAAGCTATTGCATGTATGGGAATTGGACAGAGGCAGCTACATTAGGGCAGATGGAGTCCACTTTGGTGTGGCTCCCTGGGAAAGTCAACCATTGAGTCTAGGGGACAGAAGAATCCCACAAGAATTGGGGAAAATGGACTTCCCTTGCTATAACCGGGCTCTCAAAAGAAGGAATGGGGGAGTCAAAATCACCAAACCTCTGTCTGGGATAAATTTCTCCATTAATCCACCTAGAACCATGTGTCAGGATTGCCTGCTCTCCTTCAGATATTGCCAACCTCCACTGGCTTTTGAAAGCAGAAAGCTGGCTTGTTACGCAAGGTGAGCTTTTCTGTTCTCAGAATCCCCGTTCTTACTAGGGGATGGCAACCTATTCAGCACTGAAAGGTTACATTTTCTATGCAAACCTATCTGAAATTGGATGGGAGTTGATGGCTTTCAATACTTTACAGGATTAGATACTGTATTAAATTGATCTATAAAAGATGGGGCCTCATTCTTTTTAAAGTCAACTTTTGGGTGTCTGCATCTTTTTGTTTCAATAAGTCCATGCTACATTTTAAAGGTATGCGAGAGCACAGTGTCAAACTAGGCAGGCTTATTTTGTGGAGGTTAATGCAAACATTTTCTTACATCCCATGAGTTTGTGAAACTCATTTCAAACTGTGGCGTTTCACTGAGTTTTGTTTTGTGAAACCCTGTAAATCCATGTGGTTTTCTTCTAGTTATGGTAACACATTAATCCAAAGGTAGCTCAAAACTTTGTTTGAAAGTTTTGCAAAACATGGCAAGCTGTTTACTTAACCAAGCTATGTTTTGAATTTGTAACAAAGCCCCAAACAGGTAATTTTCACATGCTTTGGGGTTTCATTGTGAACATTTTGTGGAGATTCTAATGTACCTTGCAGAGGGTGACGTGCACAATTACCTGAGAACTAAATGGCTCCATCATCCAGGAATACTATTTATTAGAATGATCTGGGAATTTTTCATGGAATGTTTTTCTGTTGGAAAATGCCAATGCATAGAAATGGAAACTTTTGTACAGAAATGTATCACTTTCAATAAAACTTCTATTAGGAAAGTTTCTCAGGTTCAGAATGGATTTTCTTGTGAGCACGCAAGAGAGAGAAACCTATTTACCCAGAATAGTTGATAGCCCAATGGTTAGAAAACTTCCCTGGGACATAGGAAGCCCTGGTTCAAGACTTGGGTTTTCTATGTCCTAGGGGAGTCCCCTAACCACCAGGCAATTGGCTTTTCTGTGGTGGCTCTCTCTTTATGAAAAATTTCATTCCAATGTAGAGTGTAAACAAACTTCAAAACCTGGAAATATTTTCTGAAAGAGTTCTTGTTCTGCAGCCAGCCCTAGTAATTTACTTGCTGAAGGAGAGTCTTACAGAAGTTTCATTGTCCAAATGAAAGGATCTGGCCTTTCCACTGAATTCTCATGGCTTATGCCCGTGGCTGCAGTTTTTGTTTAGTTCAATATTAATTGATTACTAGCTCATAGCTTGTCTTTCTGCTGGCACCCCTACCAAACCATTCATCTCAGTGACAAACATAAGACTAAGTAGCAAACTCTGAATAAATATGTTGGTCAAGTGATAAGAAAAACAGGCCCATTTACATCTGGACACTCCAGTATACTAGATTTCTTTTCTATTTAAACATATAGTATAGATACCCACGTAATGAATATCTGGATTAGATGTGTTCTGCATATTAAATTAATGGTAACTTTCATACAAGTAGGGAAAAATCTTTAATCGGTGTTTTAGGTTGGGATTTTCATAGGTTGTAATTGTAGATTTATTTTTTGTTTAAATTCATAAAACTGCAATGTAGGGCTGTAGTAGCCAGACAATCATAAACAAATATACATAGATCTCAGATCAAAAAGACCCGTACGTCCATGGAGAATCCTGGTCTACCCCTCCTGGTGCCCTATCCAGAAAAGCTTATCAATCACAATAAACCATACAGCCTGCCCCCAAAGCTGCTAAATCCAGGCTCTGTCAGACAAAAAGGAGAAGCAAATTCCTGAGTAGAGGGATCCTTCACTGATAACACCGTTCTACCAAACCAGTCCCATTAAGACCAGGAACCCAGTGGCTCAAGTGAATGAACTACCATGACATCCCAGGGGAAGAGATGTATGCTTTAAGTAGCTCAGACCATATAACTTAATAGGTTACACTCAAAATCAACACCTTTCACTTCAACCAGAAAGCAATGTATAGCCAAATTATTGTTGGCTAATAATAATAATTATTAATTAGGAGTTTAACATATACTTCACCAGCTGAGAGATTAAGCCACTTGTTTTAATGTCGTCAAAACATTTCAGAAAAAGAGATAAGGTTTCTATTTTAACACAGAGCGTTACTCAGATTTCACTGTCATTGGAATGATCATAAAGTATTTAATCTGAGTTCAGAGGGATGTTATTGGTGCTTCCTTAGAAGTTCATTAACATTCTGTATGTGCTGAACATCAGTTAATGGACATCTAAAGTAAAGTGTTGACACTTTGTATTATATTACAGTTCAGATATTCTTCTGAGGCATTCAATTTATAACTGTAGATATTTTCTAAAAGATGAAACACTCCATTAGCTGACTGTATATTTTACACAAAATAATTCAATATTGCTAAAACTGTTTCCTGATGTATCTGCCTGAATGTTGATTAAAACTTCAGGGCTGAAGCAGAAAACTGTGTGCATCCAAGACTCCACAAATATGGCCACTTCTCATTGGCTAATTAGAGATTTACCTGAAATCCAGTATGGATGAGGTAAAAGTGTCAACAGACTCATGGGACCAAGTTATGAGCTAGGCACAAACAGATGCAACTCTCATTGATGTCCTGGATAGTTGTGCAAAATTGCACCAGGCGTCCACATTGGAATTTGTTTTGCAAAGTCTTGTGTAACATTATTTCCTACTTCTTCTACTTCTAAATCACTGCTTGTGATTTTGGTGTGCTTTGCCCTAATTTTGCAACTCCAACCCCCTACAAGTGGAATGCCCATTGACTTTAATGTGTGTCTTGCAACAACTGACTTCTTAAGTTCTCATTGCAAATACATCTAGGTTAGAGTCTGTGTAAACAATAGATGTGACTTACTTTAAATGGTGCAAGAGGAATTTAACAGGAGATTTAACTGCAGAAGATGAACTTGTTTATCTGAATCTTTAATGTTTCTTCACTGACATACATCAATTAGGTTTATTGATGAATATTTTCTCCAACTAGTTTAGGTAAGACAGTGCCTTCAGTCTCCTGATTTCTTGTTTTGCTCCTTTGGTCAACATAATTTCTGTCTTTAAAGTTGTTACTCTACTGCAGCTGCAAGTTAATATTAAATTTAAAGTGGATATTATTTTTCAGAAGCAAACATTTTACTGTTTGCAAACCAGATTTTACTCCCTTTCATGTAGCAATTGATACTCAACTCTTCACTTGATGACTGAGTTCCTTTAAAAAAATGTATTTTGCTCACAATTCATAAATGAAACATGTAATGACTGTAATCATAGCTATCTAGACAGTCGCTCCTCCAAGAGTCAGACGTGAAAGTATAATTTAAAAAAAATATTTTTGGTATGGTGGTGTAGCTTTTAATATTTAAACAATAGTTATTTGACTCCTCTTTGCTCTCCTTCATGGCCTAATCCTGCACTATGGGAACCTTGCCATTGACTTCAGCAGGATCAGACCCTTTATGAGCCAGTAGTAATGGTAAGATGATGTTGCAAGGAATGATCACCTTCACTAAGCTTCTCAGCCACTTGCTCTGACAGCTGACTGTTCAGTTCCATAACCCATATGGGTTGGTGGCTTAAATAAAAATGAATACTCTACTGAATAGTCCTTTTTTATTCATTAGACTTACTTTCAAATATTTTCTTGTTGTTTTTCAACTATTCCAGTTGGAGGAAAGGGGGGCAGAAAGATGTGCGTCTTCTTTTTTAAATAAAGGGACAAAAAAAAAAAAGTCCTGAAAATCCAAAAACTGAAAATGGAAAACTGTTATTTTTTTGGTTTCCAAAACTATAGCAAAAGAACACCGAGTCAAAATGAAACGAAGATTTTTGTTCGCAATCAACATTTGAAAACGGAATATTTTGTTTCAAATGTCCAGAGAGGAAAATAAAAACATTTAATCAAAATTGACATTTTCTCATGGAAAAATGTCAATTTTGATAAAATCAGATTTCATGATGAAGCTCTAGTCTTCTACCTAGAGAGTTCCTTCTTCTCAGGCCTAAAGAGGCTAAAATAACCAGAGTGGAATTACTTTCACACTATTCACTCTTTCTATCGCCTAAGTCACTTTGTTTTTGATCCATACTCACTGTCTTCCAATTTCCACAAACACTTAAAGCTTTCAGTGAGGCTGAGATTAATCGAAATTTAGGGGCATTTTATGCTATTTCAAAGCAGCTATTACGTATATAGTACTATACAGCATCACTACGGTCCATTTATTTTGAAAAAAAATTGTAATCTTGGCATTGAACTTTAATATATATAAAATATATTTATAATATACGCAAAATATAAAATCAAAAGGCCTTATGTGCCAAATTATCCTGGATTATACACTGACATTAGAAAAAGCCCCTATTTTGATTGGTAAATAGGTCTGGTGATTAGGTGGTGCAATTAGTGTTCGTGAGTGAGGAAGAATCCATTTTACACATGGTATCAAGTCATTCAAATCATACCAGTCTTGTCCTGATCTACTCTGACTACCTCTGAAATCTGAATGCACAGCATAGTTTTACTAGCAAACAAATGGGACTTCAGACTGCTCATTTACATCATGTGCCTTTTTCTTCCCATTAAGGAAGGTGGTAATTGCCAAACTGTTGTCAGTGAGTGCTGGAAAAAGCAATATGAGTGATTTCCTTGGTGACTGTCAGGATCTTCAGATGAGGCTGTTGAACTACATTCTTAATAACTGAAATACACTGTGGGAAAAGACGGATGACAGGGTCTTTAGCAAGCTTGTTTCCTGTCGATACGCCCAGGATGCTCTTCCAACTCCCAGCCCTTGCAGCATGGTGCCAGTGTCTGAGCTTGGGGAACAAGCTGGAAGGCTTGTGTGTTCTGAATGATGTGCTGAACTACTAATACTTCTCATGGAAAGAGGTAGTAACATCCTTTTAAAAGACTAGACATTTGAATACCTGGATCCCAGTGAATTTGTGATCTTCTCCTAAAGGATTAATTATGTATTTTTTAAACAAGAATTTTTTAAATGTATCCAGGGCTGACAAGGGTGGGGGGGGGAAGCTGGTACAAATTACTGGGGCCTGGCGGTCTGGAAGGGGGCCCGGGGCCTGGCTTCCCCGGCTTCCCCCCCCTCTCGTCGGCCCTGTTTAGCCGGTCCGCCCTAGCTGGCCCGAACCTACTCTTGGCGGCCCTGAATGTATCTATACAGGTCTCCAAAATTAAATCGGAAAGCAGCATTTTTCTGGTCTGAGTTTTCCTTCCTGAAGCAAAGTAATAGAAGGAATAATTGTGAGTTCTTAGACAAACTGCTTTTGATAAGAGGCTAAAAATGTTGAAAAAATATCTTCTTACCACAAACTGTTTTCATGTCTCACCTTTTTCTATTTTTAGTGGGCTAAATTTTCAAAAGTTTTGAAGGCTAGTAGGTTTGAAACCCTTTGTGGTATAAAGCCATGAGCTCAGGGAGACCAGCTCACCATGTGTATCGGGCAACCCATTGAACTTCTCTGTGAAAAGGGGGTAACATTTGCCTTCCTCAAAGCGGGGGGTTGGGTATTAATTGCTTAATAAGAACACAGATGTTGCCATGCCAAATCACACCAATGATCCATCTAGTACAGTATCCCATCTCTGAGAGTGGCAAGGCCATTGGAAGAAGGTGTAGGAAATTCCATAATTTCTTCCTAAATGCTTTCAGATTGAGGTTGGTTTATGGCCTGAGGCATGTCACTCTCGCTCCCTTAGGGGTTCTTACATGGTTTATGTTTAGCCTTTTTATCTAAGATTGGTGGTCAGATTCTCTGTTGACATGGCCATTTCTGCCAATATTCATGCATTGCACACTAATTTGATATTTTGGGTTTGTTTCCATTTACTTTGAGCAGATGTTTTTAGCTGTGCATTCTCTCTCTTCGGTCACACAGGGCTAAATCCTGAATGGAATTTTGCCTAAGGATGTAGACAAACAGTAAGAATTTGAGGATTGAGCCCCAGCTCGTTATGTTCCAGTCATATGCAAACACTCTATAGAATGCTGGAGCTTATTATGCAGTTGGGCCTCACTCAAAATTTCCATTGATCGCAGTGGGAGTTCTATGTGCAAGGTAGTTGCTGGCTCTGGAATACAGAGATTTTTCACCTTGTTGTTTGGGCTGAATGACTTCAGAAGATAAATAAGCCTAATATTATTTAAGTGACTGATTCTGATTTTCTGAAATCATGCCTATACTTTTCAGACATGTTGCTATATATAGGCACTCAAATCAAGTTTTGCATGCAATGGCTAAATACCTTGCACAAGCCAGACTTGTGTGTATACAAGTTAGGTACACAACAGTTTAAACAGGTGCCGTTAGATTGATTTCTGATTACTCTATTTTTTGGGTTTACATAGTGTTCCTAAGCACTTTACTGGGTAAATTAGATGTACAGTAATCAAATCAGCTTCTGAATATTTTTGAAGTATTGGCTTCTACTTGTACGCTCTTAAACCCTTCCAGAATAACTGCTTAAAATGAACTAGCTGCTGAAATGGTGAGTGGTGATTTCACTTCCACCCATCAGATAAGACAAAGTCCCTGCATGTTAGTTTTGGATCTCTGCAACCTTAATCAATCTGTCTAATATCTTTAAGTGATCTACCTTTATTAGCCTCCAGCAAGGAATTACTCTGAATTCCTATGCATCGTTTGTCCCCATAGAACACTACCTGGTTCTTCTTTTGAGGGTCTTTTTTCTTCTCTACCAACACCCTAGAGGTATCATAGCAGCTAAAATGAATATACTGGAACATTTTGAGAAGGTAGAAATCCCTATTAGGATTTCTGATGTTCTGAACATTTTCTGCCTTCCCTTATTTGCATAAGGCTTTGTATAATCAACAAACCTTCACATAATTAGAAATACAGCTAGGGACTTCTGCCGCCTAGAAACACAGCTAGGGTTTCTGATCCCTAATTCACTTGATACAAAGGATGTAGAGAAACTGGAAAGGATCCAGAGGCAAGCAACCAGAATGATCCAAGGGATGGAATGCAAGCCATCTGAGCAAAGGCTGAAGGAACTGGGTATGTTTAATTTGGAAAAGAGGAGATTAAGCGGGGACATGATAGTGGTCTTCAAATACTTGAAAGGCTGCCATAAAAAAAAAGATGGAGAAAAATTGTTCTCTCTTGCCACAAAGGGCAGGACAAGAGGCAATGGGTTCAAACTACAGCGTAGCAGATTTAGATTAAATCTCAGGAAAAACTTCCTAACTGTAAGAACAGTAGGACAATGGAACATACTGCCTAGGGAAGTCATGAAATCTCCTTCACTGGAGATTTTCAAAAAGAGGCTAGATAGCCATCTGCCTTGATGGTTTAGACACAACAAATCCTGCATGTTGGCAGGGTTTTAGACTGGATGACCCTTGCAGTCCTTTCTAGCCCTATGGTTCTATGATTCTGTGATAGTGAATCAGAAGATTCCTTAATACTTGACAAAAGTAACAAAACAACCCTGGATCAATTGGTGAACCCCACCCTTTGTTTCAATTTGATATACAGTCTGGTATATTTCCTTTAATATGAATGTTTTAGAGAATCAAGTGATTTTTAGTCACCAAATTGCCTTCTACAGGTCCAAACTATTAAGAAAAACCTGCTGTTCCATATAGAAACCTTTTATTTTATTGAAGGGAATACTGAGGTGCCAGTGAAATACGGTATCCATTAGTGTACTTAAAGGGCACTGCCAATTTAATTTGGCAAACTTAATATTTTAAAAACATTTTGTAAAATTTAAGATTGCTTGGTGTTTAAACAATTTTTCTCCTGAAGTGTGAAACTGGAGGTCAGACTAGATGATCATGATGGTCCCTTTTGGCCTTAAAGTCTGAGTCTAGGAAACCCACACAGTACAGCACTGAGCTCCTCAGTGGGAAATAGAATTTGAACAAAACTGAAAAGGACTTCACTGATATTTTTTATTGTCCAAGTTAAGAGAAATGAAAAAAGTAAACATAGAGTATAAATAGTGACCATCTAGATTTTGTACCATTCTTTCACTTTTGCATCTAAAGTGTTATCTATAACATAAATAAATGTAGTTACTGACAGAATGTATTTTTTAATTTGACAGTGTACCTTTAAGACTCTCACACAATTCCTAGGCGCCATTCAGAGTCTGTAAGGAAACCTGAACCCTTCTTCCCTCCTCATCATGTTTTGTATGGTCTGGTTTCTAAAGGAAAGTTTACATTGCACTTATTGTTACTTCTGTTAACCCGGATACAGATGTTTTGTTGTAAGAATAGCCCATGTCACAACACAGACATGAAGATGTAAGTCTTGTAACATTTTCACTCAAGAGTCACAGCCCATTATTTGTTTGTTTGACATTTACAGGTCTATAACTCTTCTTAAAGCATGCAATAAGATATACAATGGAAAATGCTGATGATGGCTCTTCAAACCCATAAAACTATCTTTATGATCTCTTGTAAAAGTATGTGCAGGTGGAGTCTCATCTTTACTCAACCCGTGAACCATATGCAGTGACAGCCTGTTTCACACGGACACACCCTGGAATCCTTTGAACCAGTTTCCAAGGTGCCCCACTCACCCAGACCTATTTTGCCAAATGTAATTTCCTGCAAGCTTCAGGTTTTCCACCAAGCAAAATAGAAATGTTAAGTGGGCAGATGTGCATGCCTCATGGTGACCAATGGTGGAGGCCACTGCCAGCTCATGGAAAAGGAACAATGCGTCCCTGTCTGCTTCCTTACATCACAGCAGCTAACTCAGTAAATATGAATTTTCATCATCTACATTGCTATAAATTTTGGTTTAATATTGATTTCAGATGTTCTAGATAAATCCTTAACCTTTCAGCTAGTGTCTCTCATAATCCCATATCACTGATGACTCCAGGCAGTGACAATTGGCACTGCTAAACTCGGCAGCTTCTCTCTCTCATTCCCTCTCCCCTCCCCCCCCATACTACTTCTTTGGAGGAAGGTGGGAATTGGGGGAAAGCCAGTGTTCCCCAAAGGCCACTCTTCACAAATAACATCATCCTCCCATCTTAGAGTGGGAAAGCTGGTCTGTGAAAACCAGAAGCCACACTTGCAGCAAAATGGATGGGCTTGCTGTAGTCAGTTTATCAAAATTTGTTTTTCTAAGTCCGGCAGAGCACTTAGATACAACGGTGTAGCATACTGTAGAGAAATGCCTGAGCTGGATGGATAGCAGTCTAAGGCAGGAACCAACTGTCATCATGAATAAACTGTGAAATGGACGTTATCTTTTAAAAGGCTACCGACGGGTTTGGCCAAGTAGCAAAATGAATCTGGCAATATTTCTAAGCACAAACAGAAGGACCAGAAATATTTTTTTTAAGACTTCCAACCCAATACTGCAAACCCATAAGGTTTATATAGGTATCAAATAAGTTGCTGAAGTGTAGAGTGTTCATGAAATGAACTTGAGCTTGCTACTGAAATTGAACTTGAGTTTGCTACTGACCCCACCCACTGCAAGTCAAGAGGGACCAAACAGGCATGACAAAAATAAATCAACCCTAAGCCCATGAGTGATGCTGGTGCTAAAGCCAGCAAGAAGGTAAATATGGCTAACAGTGGCCTTGTCTTCACTACCAAAAACAGTGTGCTCTGAATTCAGGTTAACTAAAATGAGTTACAATCCTAGTAAAGGCAAGGCACCTTGTAGTTTTCACACAAGTTAGCAGGCTAAGGGTATGTCTACACTACGAAATTAGGTCGAATTTATAGAAATTGATTTTTAGAAATCAATTTTATACAGTCGATTGTGTCTCCCCCCACATAATATCATTAAGACCATTAAGTCGGCGGAGTGCATCCACAGTACCGAGGCTAGCGTCAACTTTCAGAGCGTTGCACTGTGGGTAACTGCTCCACTGCCCATTAGAATTCTGGGTTTAGCTCCCAATGCCTGATGGGGCAAAAACTTTGTCGCGGGTGGTTCTGGGTACATGTTAGCCCAAACGGCAGACAATCGTTTTGCGCCTTTTTTCCAGGATCCCGTCCACTGGACCCGCTCAGCCCTCTGCCTGCCTGGATGATCGGAACCCCAGGCAGGCAGTGGGCTGAGCGGGTCGGCGGACGGAGCCCCAGACCGGCAGCAGGGTGAGCGGCTCAGCTCGCTGCCGGTCTGAGGCTCCGTCCGCCGGCTCCTGCCAGCCGGTCCCGCTCAGCCCTGCTCAGCTGGCAGACCTCCGTGAGGTCGATCAGGGGTGCCTGGACAGACATGGCTATCCTACTCTTAGAGCACCAAATGGGAGTGACTCCAGGTCATTCTCTTCTTTAAGTTTTGTCTCATGGAGATTCAGTCCTGCCTGGAATATCATGCGAGCTGGAGGCTTCTGCCTCAGGCTGCTCTCCCAGCCGGCATTACCACGCGGTCGCACCTACCCCAGCCTGCTCCTTGCTCCCATGTTTCATGAAGCCTGGACAGTAGTAAGGAGCAGTTCAACTTGTGGAATGACAAATCCAGAACGAAGGATTGCACTCTATGGGTCACGTTAAGATTATTTCAGAGTCCTAGATAGCATTAGTCCCTATAAAAGGCTTCATGAAAATTTCTCCCCGCCCCTAACAAAAATGTTAATTTATCAGAGCAGCTGAAAGGGTAAGGAACCCGGGACTATAACTGAGAGAGAGCTTCCATATTATTTAACTCATAATTGATATAATTCAAATTAAAATTTCACAGCGCGGTCTGTTCTAAGACTAAAAATGCAGGAGGGGAGTCAGAAAAAGGAACAGTGACCTATTTCCACCCAGTTTCGAACTGGTGACATTTCATGTGTTAGGTGAACATGATCACCACTACACTACAGGGCTTTTGTGTGTTAGGTGAATATGATAACCACTACACTATGGGGCTTCTCTTTTTTTGCCACAGACTTTGCCGAATGCACAGGAATGTTTTCTCTAGCTACAGAAGTTACCTAATGCAATGCCTATATCTATGGCCTTCCTGCTCACAAAATGGTCATGTCCCCGCCCAAGGCTGACACAGCGACCTGGCTCGGGCAGGATCGCTAGCAAGGCATGATACTTTTGCCATTAAGCACACACAGCAATTGATTTTAAGAGCCCTTTAAGTCGAAAAAAACGACTTCGTCGTGTGCACGGGTGCAGGGTTAAATCGATGTAATGCTGCTAAATTCAACCTAAACTCATAGTGTAGACCAGGGCTAAGTTAAAACTTGGCTCATCCATCGTCTTTAACTTGATCTGCTAACTGATGTACACATTGTCTTGTCTTAACTAAAATGAGTTGCAATCTTCGTAAACTCGGGTTAAAGCAGAGTGTTTTTTTTAGTGAAGACAAGGCCAGTGTCATGCCCTTGCCAACCCACAATGACCCAGCATGGTGAAATTTTGGCCAAATCATTCAATCCCAATGGATGCAAGGACTGCTGAAGAGGTCTTTCTGCTTTAGTGAGTAGGAAGAGATGATTTGAATGGAGGGTCATTCAGCCGAATGAATGGAACAGCTCCATGTCATGAAGACAAGCATACAGCAAATAAAAGGCCTAATCTTCTAAAGTGCTTTGTGTTCTCAACTCCCAACAACCTTCAGTAGAGCTGAGAGCATTCAGTACCTTGCATGATCAGGCTCAGTCTCTAAATTTTCATGACGGTATTCAGCTGAGCCTTGTTTTCAATTACCTGTAAAATGGGTATAATTATTCTTAATGACCTTCAGGGATGTCATGAGAGTTAACATTTGCAAAGTGCTTTGAGATCCTCTGTTGAAAGGTTCTCTGTAAGTATAAAGCTTCATTATTTTAATAATATAATTTTGTTTCTCTCAGAAACTATTCATTCTATTACATCACTAAGAATCACTGCAGAGATTTTGTGCTATTTGTTAATTTATTTAGATTAGATGCTAAAGTGAAAGCTTAAACATACTGTCATCTTCAGACACTCAGGCAATTAGAGTGCAGCTTGTATTATAGTTCTATAATTCAAATTGAAGAAGCTTACTGAAGTCATAAATTAAGAAACTCATTAAATTCTCAATTGTGTTAATAGGAAAATTCAACTTATTAAATTCTTCACTAAAACCTAATAATGAAGTATTGAAAATGTCTTTATTTTTTTTTCCATCCTCATTCATTCTTGCTGCCCAGATAGTTCTGAAACATTTTCCCTGCTCACAATTCGGCAAAAAGTAATAAATAAAACAACAAGACTAGAAATTGCATAACAGAATTTGGTTACGTAGATTTTTAATCCTTTACCCTGTGTGTCACATTTTAAAGATTTGTTAAAAATTCCGGGTGTTTGAGAGCCTGCCCAATAAATGGCTGTAGGCATTTAGGCTGTAAGGTACCGTTGTCTTTGTACTCTGTGCACCGTACTGCCCTGTTTACAGCAGGATGTTGAATTAATGACGGATCACACTTCTTTTGTTTAGCAGTACACGATACAGAATTTAATGCTATAAATCATGTTGTTGAAAG
Source organism: Terrapene triunguis (assembly GCF_002925995.2). Classification (NCBI taxonomy): domain Eukaryota; kingdom Metazoa; phylum Chordata; order Testudines; family Emydidae; genus Terrapene; species Terrapene triunguis. Next base: position 38,408,895 of record NW_020664481.1, on the reverse strand, counting down.
AAAAAAACATTTTAATATATCAGTATTTCCAGTAACTGGAATTTGAGCACGTATGTACTAGTGAAGGTCATAGGAATGGGGAGAACATTATTCCACTCAATAGGCCAAATCCAGCCCTGGTGAAAATGGATGCATATCTGTTAAAAGTCAAAGGGCAGATCCACACCTGCTGTAAATTGGCACAGCTCCATTGACTTCAATGAAATTGTCATTTAACACCTGCTCATATGTGTACCATGGATCACCATGTGTACCATGAAACTTGGGTTCAAAGTTTTTTTTAAATCAGTGGAGTTGCACCCACTTACATCAGGGCTGAATTTGGCCCAAGGTGTTTGCTTGCATTTAATACATTTTTCATGAGCCCTGCATCAGTGCTCATTTCAGAGATATTCTTCACTCCCTTTGTCATTAAATTGCTGAAACTTGGTGGTGGAAACAATTACTAGCAATATCTAGTGCAGGGGTCGGCAACGTTTGGCACGCAGCTCGCCAGTGTAAGCACCCTAGCGGGCCGGGCCAGTTTATTTACCTGCTGACGCGGCAGGTTTGGCCGATCGTGGCCCCCACTCACCGCGGTTCGCCATCCCGGGCCAATGGGGGCGGCGAGAAGCGGCGCGGGCGAGGGATGTGCTGGCCGTGGCTTCCCGCCACCCCCATTGGCCCAGGACAGTGAACCGCGGCCAGTGGGGGCCGCGATCAGCCGAACCTGCTGCGTCAGCAGGTAAATAAACTGGCCCGGCGCGCCAGGGTGCTTACGCTGGCGAGCCGCGTGCCAAACGTTGCCGACCCCTGCATTATCACATGTAGCTATCCAGTTTGTGCACACAAACAGTGTGCACATTCCCTCTTTTCAGATGCAATGGATATGCAGAAAAGCACATGGCCTGTACCAATAAAATCTATCTCTAGAGATGTACGAACCCTATCCAATGCCCACTGAAGTCAACAGGGTCCTTAGTCAGGGACCCCATCAGATTATCAGCAGCTAGGATTTGTTTCTGCAGAACATTAGGTACTTACTCTTCATCCATATGTGATACGCCACATTTAATGAAGTATTATCCTTTAAATGCCCCTGTCCCTGTTACAGGCATTGACATACCTCACTGCCTCTGTTCCTTCTTACAGGCCAGCTAGTTATTTTCTGGTTTTCTCCTGGGGAAGGTAATACTGTTGAGTGTGCAGAGTGTGTGCATTTGCTACCAACATTAAATGTGATGTGTCTCAGAAAGTTTTGGAACCTTAATGCAGTGTGTCAAATGGAAAAGATATGTAGGTTTTGATTTGCTTTTATAAGTTAAGCCTCATATCTGCTTCATTTGTAACTTCGGCGCAACGGGTTGCAGTGAAATCCAGGATCCTGAAGAGGATCCAGTGGAAATCTTAGGATCAAATCATGATCCATGGTACACATATGAGCAGGAGGGTATTAGTATTGTGGACAACAGAGTAGCGGGACAGATGCCTCTAAAGGGCTGTTATTTCCCATCCCGTGCATGTGAGCAGGGAGTGGTTTGCGCAGGGTGGAATGTGGGCAGTGGCTTGACTCCACCCATCTTCATGCCCAGCTGATCTGCTACTGAGGGGAAAATACATTGCGCCAGTTAAAGTGCTGACACACAGTGTTGCGAAACCTTGTGATTTCTGGAGTTTCTTCTTAAAGCCCCCATTTCTGGAGTCATGGGAGAATCCTAAATTGTTATTTTTTTAAAAAAAAGCCAGTTTCTATCCCTGGTGGTTGCAGAGAAAAGCCTGAAAAACAGTGAACCCTACATGCTCAAAATCCAGAAAGCTAATAAAAAGAGCCCAAGTTTATATTTTAAAACTCATGGTTTTTAAACCAGTCTCATGATTTTTGAACACTCGAAGTTGGTAATACTGTGCACGGATTACTTCTCCTATTGAGACCATGTGCTTCATAACTTGGTCTCTGATCTGCTCCTGGGGCAGCACAACCACATGCTGCCCCTAACCCAGGGCTTGTGGTAAATCCACAATCTAGCCTTTAGTGAGCTTTATAGTAAGTCTTTTGTTGTCTTTTACTTATCTGGCAGAGACCAAAGCAAGTTGCCTGTATGTTGCAGCCTCCAGTTTAGTTAGCAGCCTGTTTTCCTCCCATTTTGTTCCATCCATGTCCTCCTTCCGTTCACAAAAGCATTGTGAATCCATAATAATGTGTGCCTATCCCTGCTAACTGCTGAAAATCTCCACAGTAATTTTCATTGACTCCAGTTACCTCTCCTGCTGTTGAACTCACCCTGAATACTGCTTATGACTGTGCCAGAAACTATTCCCTTGCTACTTTAAGCTAATGCTTAACTTCTGGAGTAAAGTTTTCTTACCTCTTTGGGAAAAAACATTGTAGAATTTTAGAATAGGTGAAATGAAAAATATCACTAACTAGCAGTGGCAAGATCCTACCTGTAACCTAATGTAATCTAACCTATTTAGGATTTTCTACATCATGGGTAGTGTCTAAGCATGTCTCAAATAAATGGAATCTGGTTACTGAGATCCCGACTATTTTTCATGGAGTCTTTGTAGATACAGCAAATTAAATTTAAAACTTTAATACAGTTTGTTTGGTTCTGTTTGGGCTAGTAAGTATAACAGCTTTCTCCAAAAGGTGAGAACTGCCCAAGTTTTAAAACTCAACGATGCTTCAAATTTGAAAGGAAAACCACATGCTATCTATTTAAGGTCAGCATAGCTGTGCTTATGGGGGTATTTGGGATCACCAAACATTAGTCATGTATAATCCTCAAAGGCTGGCTCTCAGGAGATTTCCAAGCAAACTCATGCCCTGTTCTAGCCAATATACCCCCTCATGTTGCATTGTGAAATGACTTGATTTGTACTGCTTTCTTTCTAACTCTTGGCAGCACCAAGTTTCTTAACTTCCAGACTTGTAGTTTGTAGCTGTGTATAGTACAGCCACATCTGTAGTACAAGTCTGGTCTGTACTACAAGTGTACTGTACGGATGAAGGCCACCATTCTAAGGGTATGTCTACACTACGAAATTAGGTCGATTTAATATAAGTCAATTTTTTAGAAATTGATTTGATACAGTCGATTGTGAGTGTCCCCACTTAAGACCATTAAGAGCATTAAGTCGGCGGAGTGTGTCCACAGTTCCAAGGCTAGCGTCGACTTTTGGAACATTGTACTGTGGGTAGCTATCCCACAGTTCCCGCAGTCTCCGCCACCCATTGGAATTCCGGGTTGAGCTCCCAACGCCTGATGGGGCAAAAATATTGTTGCGGGTGGTTCTGGGTACATGTTGTCAGTCCTCCCCCCTCCATGAAAGCAACGGCAAAAAATCGTTTCTCGCCTTTTTTCCTGGGTTACCTGTGCAGACGACATACCACGGCAAGCCTGGACCCGCTCAGCTCACTGTCACCGTACGTCTCCTGGGTGCTGCTGGCAGACGCAGTACTGCAGTGCTACACAGCAGCTCCTTGCCTTTGCAAGTTAGCAAAGATGGTTAGCAGCCGTATTGTACTGTCTGCTGCTGTCTCCTGGTTCTTCCTGGCCGGCCTCGGTGAGGTCGGTCGGGGGCTCCTGGGAAGACATGGGTGCTCCTGGCCAGCCTCAGTGAGGTCGGTCGGGGGTGCCTGGGCAGACATAGGTGCTCCTGGCTGGCCTCAGTGAGGTGGGGCAGGGGCACCTGGACATAAATGGGAGTGACTCCAGGTCTTTCCCTTCTTTAAGTTTCATCTAATGGAGATTCAGTCCTGCCTGGAATATCAGGCAATCCTACCAAAGAACCAGAGAGGCAAACAGCCGCTCCGGGTCAGAGCCCCAGACATCCCGCTTCTATGATGAGCTGCATGCCATTCTAGAAGGTGCCTCAACAACTATCCCACCCCTGTGCTTCCCTCCTCCCCACCCCTCCTGGGATACCTTGGCAGATATCCCCCCATTTGTGTGATGACTTAATAAAGAATGCATGAATTTGAAACAATGACTTTATTGCGTCTGCAAGTGGAGATCAAAGTGGGGAGGGGGAGGGCGGTTGGCTTACAGGGAAGTAGAGTGAACCAAGAGGGCAGGTTTTCATCAAGGAGAAACAAACAGAACTTTCACACCGTAGTCTGGCCAGTCATGAAACTGGTTTTCAAAGCTTCTCTGATGCACAGCGCGCCCTGCTGCGCTCTTCTAACTGCCCTGGTGTCTGGCTGCGCTTAATCATTTTGTCTTTTAGAACGGAGTTCTGTTAGCACGGATTTGTCTCCCCATACAGCGATCAGATCCAGTACGTCCCGTTCGGTCCATGCTGGAGCTCTCTTGCGATTCTGGGGCTCCATGGTCATCTGTGCTGATGAGCTCTGCATGGTCACCTGTGCTGATCAGCTTGCCATGGTGGCCAAACAGGAAATGAAATTCAAAAGTTCGCAGGGCTTTTCCTGTCTACCTGGCCATTGCATCTGAGTTGAGTGCTGTCCAGAGCCGTCACAATGGAGCACTCTGGGATAGCTCCCGGAGGCCAATACCGTCGAATTGCGTCCATGCTACCCCAAATTCGACCCAGCAGGGTCGATTTCAGCACTAATCCCCTCATCGGGGAGGAGTACAGAAATCGATTTTAAGAGCCCTTTAAGTTGACAAAAATGGCTTCGTCGTGTGGACGGGTGCAGGGTTAAATCGATCTAACGCTGCTATATTCGACCTAAACTCATAGTGTAGACCAGGGCTAACATGCACAGATATAGGCCCCAGGAAATCACTGAAATGTGTGCTTTGCTTCGAACTTTAGTGCTGAAGTGAAACATATGCTTAAGGGTTTTCCTGAATAAGGATACTTGAATCAGGTCTCGGTGCAGAGTGGTCTCTTTTGTTTTGCATTAATGATTGTTTTATCTTAATTCTATGACATGTAGAGTCATACTGAACTCTTCAATTAAAGTAAGTGCGGTACTATGCATTGATTATAAGATGTGACAGCCTTTCTTTAAAGGCAGAGCAGTAGCCTTCATGTCTGACTTTTCTTCCTTTGTTATAAGAACATAAGAATAGCCATACTGGGTCAGACAAATCATTCATCTAGCCCAGTATCCTGTATGAGAGTCACCACTGCCAGATGCTTTTGGCAGTTGGAACGTAAGGGACACCCAGAGCATGGCATTGTGTCCCTGACCATCTTGGCTTATAGCCAGTATCCTCCATGAATTTACCTAGTTCTTTTTTCACCCCATTTATACTTTTTGTCTTCGCAACATCCCATGGGAACAAGTTCTACAGGTTGGCCATGCATTTTGTGAAGTGCCTCCATTAGCTGATTTTAAACCTGCTGCCTATTAATTTCATTGGGTGACCTCTAGTTCCTGTATTACATGAAGGAGTAAATAACACTCCCACATGCACTTTCTCCATACCATTCATGATTTTATAGACCTCTATTATATACTTCCTTAGTCAGTAGGTGTGGTACAATTTAAAATACGTTTTGGGTATATTTCTTTGAAAAATGTGGATACAGTTATTATTATTCAATAATTTCACTAACCTTGGCCCATCCTTGCAATAAGAATCTTTTTAATTGGCTAAGCGTAGTACAGATGTGAGATCTATGATTACTGCACTCTGCCAATCTACAGGCAATGTGCCATTTTTAATGTGACAGCTGTATTCCAACAATCAAGGGTTACAGCTTCTGGCAGCATGAAATTCTCATTATGCCATTTCTGCTCTTCAGTAAAATAATTATTTCAAAGCAAGCTGTTTCCGTCTCACCCCCAACCTCAGTACAGAAGACTTCCTGTTTATTGTTTTGTGACTTTTCATCTAATTATCATCTACTGCAGGTGTATTCATGATTAAGAAGTTACAATGTTCTCTTAGGGTGGCCTAGGGTACACCGCTGATTAGTTATTTTTTTTAAGCACCACAATATCACTTCCCAAATGCATTGCTTCCTCAAGAAAATAAACTGGGAATAGGCTAAAAATCTTGGAGATAATTTACACCTGTTTAATTGTGTTGTACAAAAATTATTTTCACAAACCTGTCGGTCTGCTAGCACGTGTGCTATCAAAAAGAGAACTGTCTAAAATGATCTCATTTAGGGAATTTTAAAATAAAAGCCATGAATATATCTGTCTTCAGCAGTGGCCACAGCAGAAAGCGAAGTCGGCTTGATTAATTTCACTTGGTGTGTTCAAAAGGAGATATTTTTAGTAGAGGCAGGGAGCTGCCCTTGCTTTTTTTCATGGGATACAGTACATTTCCTTTAAAAACCAAAGGGCACATGGACACACAAAGTGAACTGTTGAGAAATGCTGTGTAGTAGCAGAATAAAATATACTTCCAACTGTGAAAGTCAAAATCTTCAGTCAAGCTTTTGAAGTTTTTTTTATATAGATTCTGAAATTGTTGGGGGCGGTGTGTGTGTGTGAGAGAGAGAGAGAGAGAGACACACACACACACACACACACACATTTCAGAGAATATGCAGCTTGTTTTTCTTAACCAAAAAAAGTGTGTGTGTGTGTGCATAGCCTTAAACAATTCTTGAAGTACAAGTGCATGATCAAAAACTGAGAATCAAGTTCTCTGATCTAATGAATGCAATGATTGGTGGTAGCTTGAATGGAAATTAGAGCAGCATCTTGCAGAGAACTACATTTCATCAGTACATGATTTTAAATAAAGCAGTGTTGAATTTTAATGTTTATTTGTTTCCTTAATGTGCTCACCTCAAGTATAACTGAGAAATCAATATCTTGGAATCTTCATTTAACTTTTGCCTTTTCTACTTTAAAGACCATATTTTGATTCAAATAACTGCAATTTTTTAACATTTTGCAATAATTTAGGAATTGTCTCTGGCTCAGAGAATAATATGGTAACAGTGCCCTTTGGCAACAAAGTGTTTTGTTACATTACTCTTATATAGCAGAACGCATCTTATTAACAGTCTTATTAGTGAGCCACTTACTTGCAGGAAAATTGCAAGTAAACTGTAGCTTTAGTCTCTGCCAAGCATGCTTCCGCTTACTGTTTTCTGTCTGTCTTCTGGCAATATGTCATTTTTTTAATGTGACAGAAATGTTCCAACAATCAAGGGTTAGAATCCTAACAGCATGGAGTCCTCATTACATGATTTCTGCACTACTGCAAAATAATGATTGTGAAGCAAGCTGTTCTCCATGTAACACAGCATAACTCATAAGACTACCCATTTACCAGCTTCTGGTTATGGATTCAATTACTTCATGCCTCAGGTTTGTGGATGTTGGAATCATGTCATGCATCTGTCTTGAACTGCACCATAAAAAGCATTCAAAGTGAATAAATTACAGGTGATGTTCCCTAGTAGCACTGTGAAGATTTTGCTTTTCCCCAAGCCACTGAAGGCCCTGTCTTCGGAAAGTTTAATGAAGGTTTCACAAACCATAACCCCGCCCCCCCCCGAATGTCATGATCTTATTTCAGTTTCTGATATTGAGCAAATCTGTTTTCTGCAATTAACAAGGAGAAGAGAATTGTACCTGAGAGACATCATTTAAATGCTACTTTTATGCTCCCAAATACATATTAAACCGAATGGAAGAGGTAAATAAACAATAATTCATATGAGTGAGAAGAACTCAAAGGGGTACTTTAGTTTCCTGATAATAGGCCTTTGTATCACAGGGCCCATTTTTACACTACATATTTAAAGAGAGACACTGATCAAAAAGATGAATTGATAAATATATAATTCGATATAGAAGTTGATTTATGTAAAAGTAGAGTGGTCATGCATAAAAATGTCACAGTAGACAATTCTGTAGATAAAGCTATCTCAGTATTCTGTAGACGTATAGGGAATACTGCAAATAATGAGCTATTGTCAATTGCCTTAGATAACCAAATAACAAGTTTTAAGCCAGCCCACTGTATAAACCGTATCACAGTTACAGTTCAATTATTGATCACACTCTTATAAGAAATTTAGCATTAGCTGTTGGTTGCTGTCTGCTGCCCTGGAGAATGCAAAAATATGCTTATTTGAAAAAGGAAATAATGACTCCAGTTAGAGTCTAATTTTGCTTTGTTCTTTTTTTCAGCAATGCTCTGTGGAATTTCACTGAGAATGAGGTATTAAGGCTTCTAAAAATAATCTTAACTCTGGTCTCCATACCATCCAGTTAGTGTTTATATGCCGTATAGCCACATTTGTGCTCTTGGCTCAGACTTTGCCTTGCAATTCCACAGAGCTGATCAACAATGCTAGGAGGCAACTACAGTGTCACATATTTCCATGACTTCCCAAGCACTGTGAAGGATATGACTGAAAATTAAGTTTGGCATGGTAAGCCTATTTTGATGTGACGGTAAGGGGGCATTCTGCACTGAGTTCTTAACCATTTCAGGAAATTGGCATATTGCAACAGGGTGCCAAATATTAACTAAAGAACTTAAAGGCAGTTTCCTGCCTCAGATGCCTGTCAAAGGTATCTGCCCCGTGCAATGGCAGTGCTGTAAAATAGGGCCAAGCGGCTGGAATAAGATTCTTATGTATGGAAGTAGCTCTTCTCATTCTTCTTCTGCTCTATAAAAGCATTTTTTTTTTGTGTCTCAGCAAATGAAGAATGGATTCCCAATGGGTGAAATTATGAGGGAATCTTTAGAACTAAACACATTCTCTCAAACTGTTGCAGCTATCTGGTAAATTTAATTTGTGGCCAGTGAACATGATGAAAGGATACTAACAAGGAATTCCCTTCATCTATACTCTCAACTAATAGGCACTTTTCAGTTTCAAAAGTGCTAATCAATCTGCATGACATCCCTGCTAGCTGGGTATTATCCTCATTACAAAGAGAGGTAACTGAGGCAAGGAAGAGAACTTGCTGAATACAAGACAGTAAATCAGTGGTAGAAGGAATAGAATCCAGGATTCTTGGCTTCTGAGCCTTGCTCAGACTAGTAGGTGTGTAACTTTACAAAGATATCATAGTTAAATATTTTTTTTATTATTTTCCTCCCCAAATAAATTATTTTTGCAGCTTTCCAATTCTCCCTCTTTTCTGTTGTTTTGTATGATGTCCCTGACTTGCAGCACGAATCAGAGCTAAAAGAGAGATGGTTTCATGTAATTAATTCCTTATAACCTTGGCATTTATACCATGCTTTGATTTTACTTCTTCATACATTCAGCTTGACAAAAGATCAAGGATCATAAAAACCTAGGGATGCTGTATTAAAACAATTTCATTTCAGAAATTTCACTTATGCATACTTGTGTCCCTGAGAGGGCTTGAAGTGATTACTTGAATTTTGTATGCATCTAGCTAACATCCATGTGTCAGCTGTCTGCATATAAATGATGATGCAATATTATCCAGGACAACGGGAATGATGTTATCCCTACCTTTTGGCTATGCTAATATAATTAGTGGAAAACTGGTCATGTATGTTTATGCATGAGGGCAACATACTGTAGTCTTACCACCCACAAAATCATGATGCTGCAATGAGCTAAGAGTATGCCAATTGTCTGTCAGGTGTCAGAATAGCAAGCATTTGTTACTCTAAAATAAAAAGTACCTAGGGTACACTATTCCACATTCAGTACATATTGCATACATCCAGAAGATTGTAATTTATTTGCTAACATGCATAGAAATGCACAGGCCTTGTTCTTTTTAATATAGAAAATCATAAAAACAGTATATGTAAAGTGAAAATGAAGATCAGACAGAGGACATGCATAAAATTGAATTAAGCTACTTTGGATGGATAGACATGGAGGATAGGTGACGTCCCTAAGGACTGGAGAAGGGCAAACAGGGTACTTATCCTTAAAAAGGGGAACAAAGAGGACCCGTGGAATTATAGACCAGTCAGCCTAACTTCAATACCTGGAAAGATACTGGAACAGATTATTAAGCAATCAATTTGTAAGCACCTAGAGGATAATAGAGTTATAAGGAATAGCCAGCATGGATTTATCAAGAACAAATTATGCCAAACCAGCCTAATTTCTTTCTTTGACAGGGCTAGTGGCCTAGTAGATGGGGAGAAACAGTAGATGTAATATATCTTGATTTTAGTATGGCTTTTGACAAAGTCCCACATGACATTCTGATAAGCAAACTAGGGAAATGTGATCTAGATGAAATTAATGTAAGGTGGGTGCACAACTGGTTGAAAGACCATACTCAAAGAGCAGTTGTCAAACTGGGAGGGTATAACTGGTGGATTCTATAGGAGTCATTCCTGGGTCCAGTACTAGTCATTTTCATAAATGACTTAGATAATGGAGTGAAGCAGATGACAGTAAGTGGGAGGGGTTGCCAGCACTTTGGAGGAAAGGATTAGTATTCAAAATGACCTTGACAAATTCAAGAATTGGTCTGAAGTCGACAGGATAATATTCAATAAGTGCAGACTACTACGATTAGGAAAGAATAATCAAATGAACAATTATAAAATGAGAAATAACTGGCTACGCGGTAGTACTGCTGAAAAGGATCTGGGGGTTATGGTGAATCACAGATTGAATGAGTGAACAATGTGATGTAGTTGTGATAAAGACTAATAATTTTAGTGTATTAACAGGAGTGTTGCATGTAAGACAATGGAGGTAAATGTCCCTCTTTACTTGGCACTGGTGAGGCCTCAGCTGGAGTATTCGGTCCAGTTCTTGGTGCCACACTTCAAGAAAGATGTGGACAAATTGGAGAGAATCCAGAGGAGAGCAACAAAAATGATAAAAGGTTTAGAAAAGCGATGTTTAGTCTTGAGGAAAAAAGATTGAAGAGGGACCTGATAAGTCTTTAAATATGTTAAGGGCTGTTATAAAGAGGATGGGGATCAATTGTTCTCCATGTCCATTGGAGGTAGGGGCGTAATCTGTGGCAAGGGAACTTTAGGTTAGATATTAGGAAAAACTTTCTATCTATAAATGTAGTTAAGATCTGGAATAGATTTCCAAGGGAGGTGGTTGAATTCCCATCATTGGATTAAGATTGTTTTTAGGAACAAGTTGGACAGCCAGGAATGGTCAAGGTTCACTTGGTCCTGCTTCAGCCCAGGGGGCTGGATTTGATAACTTGGTTCCAGCCCTACATTTCTATGATTCTATGCCTGGGTTGTCCCCGTTTGGGATCTGAATCTAACCTTTTAAAAAAAGTCCTATATAAATTAATAGGAAATATCCCTCCCATAACGTGAGAGGTTTGGGCTGGATAGGGCAGGGGTTAGGGGAGGGTCCCTTAGCCCCTTGCTGAGCATTGAGCATCCTTCCCTTCCCCCATAAAGCTCCTGAGTGTTCCATGGTTATGTGTGAATGTAAGAGGTTTATGAGAATGGATGAGGCCAGGTGTGCTGCTTCCCCGTCCACAAACTTTTATTGGCTTTTTGGAGGAGGCTATGGAGTTCTTAATTGATCTCCCGACCCCTTGTGGTTACCTAAGTCTCATCCTGGGCATGGGCTACCATTTTTGGCACACCTTTTTTACTCCATTCACTCAGTCTATATCATCTTGATGGGAGGGGCTGCTGGATCTCCCAATGTGCTGGGGACTCGATTGAGTGCAGTGTGGGTCTAGAAGTAATGGTTCCATGAGGCAGACCTGGCAATGACAGTAAAAGTTCTTACTCTTCTCTCTTCCTACTGCTTCAGTAGCTCTGTCTTGGGGTGGGAGGTGGTAATCCGTTGCAATTTTTGGCAGTGTAGTTCAGTGCAGACTTCAAGTTAGCAGGGGGCAGTTTAGGGACCATTTAATTCAAAGAGCGAGTGAGCCAGACAAGCACTGGATTTGGGCCTCTATTTTAGGGCAGGGATGTAGATTCAGTGTCTTGCACAACTTGAGACACTTACCTCGTCCCTTAGGCCTCACGTGAGGTATGGGTATCAGGATGACAGCGGGGTTGGCGGATGGGGTTATATCCCTTTAGTTCTAGAGGGACTGCTAAGGATACTCCTACCCCCTTTTTTTGTGGGACACTTGGAAAAGCAACTGCTGGGTAGATGTGTGGATGCTGTTTATTTGGTTAAGCTGTTTATTTAAGTTAATAAAGTAGCAGCTTCTACTTATAGTCTTGTGTCTGTGCTTAATTCTCCTGAATCCAAGTAAATAGTCTTCTAGTAGTTTTTAGAACCATCCTATAGACTTCAGTAGAGAATCAATATCCCTGCTATAGAAACCTATAGGATGGGTCAAAAAAGGAAATGCTAGAGGTTTCTACAGTAATTTCTATGAAATTGCTGTAGAACTCTATTGGTTTCCTCATTACGTAGGACTCCAACACTAGGAGTATGGTTGGCTGGAGGGGTGAAATCCTGTCTCTTTTGAAGTCAATGGTGGTCTTGTCATTGAGTTGAGTGGGGCCAGGATTTCACCCTAGATGTTTTAAACTGGCTTCTCAGACTGGTAAGCTGCACGTGTATCTGCACATGAAGGGTACTGATTATATGAGAGACCCCCTGCCACTAAGTCAAGTATTGTAGGTCAAACTACTTTATGCAGCTGGCTAGTATGTCAAAAAGAAACAAAAACATTAAAATAAATGGGCCATTAATTGTAATGGGGTCAAAAGACAGAACAGTGAAACTACCTAACCTTTTAAAAAAGCCCCAATCTACTATAATCGAATATCTCTCATATCTCCTAGAAATCTCAGGACTTTCCTTTGTACCACTTCCTACCATCTACTCAGCTTTTTCTGATTCCTATCCTTTAAAAGGGAAAAACCATTTACTTGCTTGGATGCATCCTGGAGCATGAGTCTCGGATTCAGATATGTTATCACACATGTGGCGCACATTCTCACTGTCTGTACAAGTTATATACCTGCGGCTAGTTGGCACTTCACTGTAATGTGAAAAATGCCAGGGTTCAAAATTAGTCTTGTATCTTTGTTGTCACAGACAATACTTTCCTTCTAGCTTATTAAACAAGCTCTCTACAATCCTGTAATTATTAGTAGCACTTAAACCCCAAAGTGATTTTTATCATAATACTGTGAATTTGTACATTGCTTCCACACATGGATTTCAAAGTGCCCTTGCATGCTTTATTCTACAGCTGAGCTTGCTAACTGTTAGTGTTAAGCCACTCCAGATATGGAAGGAAATGAGATATGCTGAGAGCTATTGAACACAGAATTTTCACAGTGGATCAGCACAAATTTATTTAGCAGAGGTGTCTCTGTAACTGATGCACTGTGAATTGTTCCATGGCACTCAGTGTGACACTTCCACCTAAGTGGTGTAAAGGGCAAAAGCAGGAACACTAAACTGGAACACAAAATGTAACAACATCTGAACTCACTCCTGGAGTTTGCTTTCCGGGCTACTTTGCTTGTTGACGGGTGGTTAGTTGCTTCTCTTAACAGAAAAAGCATTCATTTTTAAAAATGTCAAAATAGATTTTGCAAGACTAGTTTGAATAGGGAACCTCCAGTACTGTCACCAGTTTTCTGGGATGGGGATATAATGTGGTATATAAACCTCTACATAAATAAATACATTAGTCACTTTCCATGTCTTAGTATTCACTCTAAAAAGTAGCAAGTTTCAAATAGAAATATTGTGCTAAATTTTTATAAAATTAGGTGCACAGTGGTGCTTCAAACTGCTTGCACCATGACAGTGATTGGTTGGACAATTGTGGCCATTGTGTGCACAAATCACCACTTGCATGTCATGACAAAACTCTTGTGTTTGGTACTCACTTTTCTGAATGAGGTGGGCTTACTCAGTGTAGCCCTATTACACCACCTATCCAGTTCCAGCCTGTTTGATCTCAGAGTTTAATAAACTGCTGTTTGGTTAAAGTTATTCCTAAATGCATACACATAGTGTATTACCATTTAATTTAAAATACAGTGTATTACTAGTAAAAAAACAAACACTTCCCCCCCACACACCTCCAAGGTTTGCAGAAGGCACCAGTGATGATGATATCTTATACACCAATGAAGAGGTAGGTGCTGCCAAAAGTCCCTAGATATATTTTCAGAGAAGACCCAAAATTTACCACTTGTGGCAATTAAGGGCCCAATTATCAACATTGCTGAATACTAGGGTTGGCTGAAATTTTCTCTCCAAACTGTTTTTGAGAAGACAGAATTTTTCACGAAAAGTTTCTGATTCTCTTGGGAAATGTTGACTTTTTGTCAAAAACCCGAATGGCTCAAATCCCCAAAATTTTGATTTGAAATACTGTTGCATTGCCTCATGGGAGCAATAGTTCAGGTACCTTATGCCCCCAATCTTCTCTGAGCTGGGTTCCCCAGCTGGACTAAATCTCCCATGATTTATTTTGGCCAGACACTCCCATGATGCACCACAGTGACTCAACAAGAGGGGAGACCCTGGTGCATTATAGGAGATACACTCCAGCCAGGGAGCCTGGCCCATATAGGAGAGTAGGGGCATGAGATGCCTGATCTACAACTCCCATGAGGCACTATGGCAATATTTCCAAAGAATTTTGACTTTTCAGTTGAAAGTTTTTAACCAAAAATTTTTAGGTTTTGGTTTTTGTGCCGAAACTTTGAAATTTTCCCACTCCATCCTTCCCAATTTTCTGACCCACTCTACTGATCACCCTTAGCTGTCACTAACTCTAAATGGAGTTGTGGGTGCTCAGAACTTCTGAAAACCAGATCTCCTGTAGGAGTTTTCTGATGAAATAGGAATGATAACATTGGTGTCTGGCTCCCAGCTGAATTTCACTTTGGGAATTATATTCTGGTTACCTCAATTTCTCCTGCAGTTTCAGTTGCATATGATATTTCAGTGTTGTCCTAAAACAGCATTACAGTGTGATGTTAAAACAGCTCTCTGGGTCCTACAGGCAGCTGAATTTTGGTGAACAGCTTTTTTAAAAGTAACAGATTAAGGGAAAACCTCTTGTTTCCTGGGACTGGAATTCTCCTCCCCCACTTCACTGTGTCCAACTGGAGATCTGGGGTGCAGCCTTTCAGGCTGGGGGCACCTGGTTTCTTGTCTCAGGATTGACAGAGGAGGACAGTCACTCTCCTCCCCCACTATATTATAAAGCACCAAACATTAACAAGTTCTAACCTTTGCTGAGGGCTATCTATCCAGTATTTATGGGGTCTCCCTGCCTGTCTCTCCTGGCTGTTTTGAAATACTATAGTTTATTTGGAATACCAGGAACCCTTTGCCTGAGGTCTAAAATGTCATCAAATATTTGTGCGGGTTTTAAAAACTATTTATTTTCTATGTAAGTCTCTGTCTACAACACAGTGAAAGGGAAAACAGGCAAGGCAATGCAAAAGCAAAATACAAGGTGACTGTAAATAATTGAAACCAAAATGAGGGTCAGAACCGAAACAGAGTATCCAGTGTTGCGATAAATGTTCTTAGACCAATGAAAATTACTTAGTATCCCAGATCTTCTAGTACCAACATTCTCTTTCTGGGCATTCATAGGAATAGAAAGGAGATCTTACCACTTGATGGCTGACTACCCAAAGTGAGCTAATTTCCATGGTGCTTTTGTATTGCAGACACTTGCACTAGGAATGAGAGTGAAACCACTCAAATAATTTCACTGAGACCACTGAACCTCTATCTGACGGTAATGACTTTTGGTTACTACAGACCTGTGCTGGAATCAAACCAATGACCTATAGATGAAAGGCTCCATATCCCATTACCATCCTCTGGGTTAGCCAATCTTGGCTTGTTTTTATACTCCTCTGCAAGCAAAGGAATGAGGGAATCCTATTGCCTCCAGAATTACCGACTGAAACAAGCAGTAAAGAAAAGATTCTGTTGCTTGTATTTCCACTTGGGTTCAGTGATCAGAAATAAACGTGCTGAGCTAAAAGGGCCTTTCTGCTTTTCTTAAATGTTTGCCATGACATAAATGTTACAAAAGTGCTGTGTATTCCAATTAAAGTTAAACAACAGTACGAGCAGAGAGGGGCTGCTGTGTGAGCACAGGATAGGAATGCATTGCTACTGAGCTCCACACTGTATTTAAAAAAAAAAAAAAATCTATTTCAGCAACTTCCATAACAAAGCACATCTAGTTTTCTTCTCCTCATGTAATTCTAATTCCCACGCTTCAGACACTGAACCTGAACCGCTGCCAGGGTATAGTCAGTGGGTACGTACCACTTTTAATTTCACTGGACTGACATCTTGTTTTTCATCAGACTTTTTATTACTCTAACTCTGTCCATAGATAAGGGACACCTGGTGTCATAATGACACCTGCAGTGCAAATGATCGTGTTCTGACCTGGTTCTGATCATCTTAAACAAATGGCTCAATCAAAGTCAACAGCACTACTTGTTTACGTTTGTACCTGTATTATTTTGAGAGCTACCGCACTGGAGTGGGACTCAGGAGATCGGAATTAAATTCTTAGTTCTGCCACAGACCTCCCGTGTGACCTCAGCTAAACTATTCCTATTTTATAAGTGGGGAATTGAGGCATTTTATTTTTTTTGTATCCTGTCTGTAAAATGGGAATAACAATACTTTTCTCCCACACGTTGTCTTAGCTATTTAGATTCTAAACGCTTTGGGGCAGGGTTTTTCTCTTACTGTGTGTCTGTATAGTGCAGGGGTAGGCAACCTATGGCATGCATGCCGAAGGCGGCACACAAGCTGATTTTCAGTGGCACTCACACTGCCCGGGTCCTGGCCACTGGGCTCTGCATTTTAATTTAATTTTAAATGAAGCTTCTTAAACATTTTAAAAACCTTATTTACTTTACATACAACAATAGTTTAGTTATATATTATAGACTTATAGAAAGAGACCTTCTGAAAACGTTAAAATGGCACGTGAAACCTTAAATTAGAGTGAATAAATGAAGACTTGGCACACCACTTCTGAAAGGTTGCTGATCCCTGATATACTGCCTAGCACAGTGGGCCCTGATCTCAGTTGGGGCTTTAGATGCTACTGTAATACACATAAATAATAGTATTGTAATACATCTGGGACGTGGCTCATTGTGTGTAAAGGTATGTCTATTTTGGGAGACTGGGTACATACCCATATCTACGTGGATAGCCTCAAGTGGATAGCACTGGGTTCAAATTTGTGGTTGCTGGTAGCTCCATTCAGCAAATGGTTTAAGGTAAAACATATTTCTCACATTTAGCAGAGCCCTTTCAGTGCTGCAGATGGTGCACTAGTAAAATGTAGTTTTCACTTAGCTATAACTTGGTTGGCTCGGGATGTTAGTCTTCCCCTTGGATAGGTTTGTTTGGCCTCTTAGTTTTGTGCTATAGATGGAAATGACCTCCAACAGGGCACAATCAAAACCTGAGAGTTCCTTATGCAATTCCTTTGACCATAAAGAGCTGACCTAGCTGGCAGACTCATAGATTTTAAGGTCAGAAGGGACCATCATAATCATCTAGTCTGACCTCCTGCACATTGCAGGCCACAGAATCTCACCCACCCACTCCTGAAATGGACTCCTAACCTCTGGCTGAGTTACTGAAGTCCGCAAATCATGGTTTAAAGATTTCAATTTACAGAGAATTCACCATTTACTCAGCCCATATACCCTGGCCTTCTGTCATGCATGTGCAAACTGACCAAAAGAAAGCAAGTTTTATTAAGGCTGTTGTAAAAGTAAATGGTTTACTATACAAGTGCTGCTGAGTCACTGGTAGAGATTAATCTGACTTCCTATGTTTGAAAGGCTATTGCTCATTATGTTGATTTTAATAACTGAAATTTTATATTTGGAAGCAGGGTTGTTCCAGGGATAAAATGAAAAACAACTTCTGTATTTACTCAGGTTCTTTTTGTTGTTTGAGTCCCTTTATGGGTACATGAGAGAGAGTCTGATGAAATGAATTATAGATATAAAAATAGCAAGAGTAACATGCATTTCAGATTTTTCTATTTGGTAAAGGGAGCCTTGGGAGTTTAGTTTGACAAAAATTCATTTTGTTGTTGTTGCCTTTGTGTGAAATTGAGATGAGGACAAAGAATGCTATTAAAAACTAATTTTCCTGACTCAGAATAGGAAAGCTTGTGAGGTAGCAGGACACCCTGTGCTCTGCAAAAATTGTGTAGCAATCAATAATAATGAAATTTTAAACTGTACATCATTTTACAAGCTGTACATCAGCAGGATAGTAATCTGGAGAATGCTTATGTAGCTTTCAAACAGCTGGTCATGTTCAAAAGTCTCCATTAACTAAAACTTAATTAATACTAATTGCCAGGGTATTCCTACTGAAGAACATGCATGCCACCAAAATTCATGAGATTGCAATGCATTCAAAGCTGTAGCTCTTAAAGTGCTACTGAGTAATACAGGTAGAATAGTAAACAAATACTGAAAACACAAGACTTTTGGTTTTTATTTATTACATATACCTTATTTAATAGCTTTACAGGTACTCATAATGGCTGACTTTGCAGTGGGTAATGACTCAGAAAAAACGTAAAGTATGCAGATGTAGCCTAGAAGTGCAATTCTCCTGTAGTAGCAAAGAAAAATAAATGGACATAAAAGCTTTTAAAAGTCCATTTAGAGAAAGAGTGAGTCACTATTACATGATTAAAACATTTCCATTTGCTACAATATGTGATTAGGTAAGAAGTAGTATTATCTTTGCACTGTTGACTGAGCGGGTATTTTGAACATTCTAAAGGGCAATTTCTCCTTAAATACATTTTCCTCTAAAGTTCAAATTCTTTACAAAATGTGGACTGGGAGGAATCAAGTACAATTGTTTCAAACAGGGGGTGTCTGCAGGTTTTCTGGGGATGTAACTATCAAGTTAAACATAACACGGAGTCAACGTTCATTTATATATAGCTAAGGAAAATGCAATACTCATACACAAAGCAAAAGGAAAAAAAGAACCAAACCAACATGAAACAAAAAGTTTGAAGCAAACAAGCGGTGTGGTTTGATTAATGTTTGAGAGAACTGTTGGATAATGGTGCTCAGCTGATTATAAGCATCTCTAAAGAAGTAATTTTTCTCTGTAAAGTATGCATCTCCTTGGATTTGCAATACGATTTGTTTTATTTTTCACTGACATCTTGCTTATAATACAGAGTGGTCTTCTGCAGGAAAGAAATGCTTGGAAAAATTCGTAATGTATTGGTGTTGTGCAGTTCATTTAAATATGTTTCAAAGGTTTTTATTAAGCTGTGTGAATGTTTGGGGCCAAAATCCCAAGTCATGTTTCAGGTTTCATTCCCAAAATTAATCTCTTCCAGGTTGACATGAGCAGAACCCAATATCCCTGCTGGCTCTGTTCTTCATACACTCTAATTGTAATCCTGCGCCAGACACCCACATTTGCCTTTTTCACTCTTCTGGGGCCTGATCTAATAGTATCTACTATTTCATTCTCAAAAGTTTTTTGGTGGTGATTAGCTGGACAATATTAGGAGCTTTGGGGTTGACAGCTGGTAGCCCATCCTATTCAGTATCTCTGGGTGGGCTGCCAGGAAATCCTGTTACTCTACGATTTGGACAAGGTATTCAGAAGAGTAGACTTCCCCCTCATCTGCTCAGTTAGCTGAAGTGGAACCAGAAAATGCTCTGGTCCTTTGGCTACTTCTGTCAGTACCCCTGACTTCAGTCTGAAGCCTGAGAAACGCCAGATAACAATGCAGTAATGAAAACATCCACCTGTGACTGAAGTGTAATTTGAGGTAAAGGATGTTAGGAGGCAACAGTGATAGCAGACGAGAATTTCCTGGTCTGCTCACACCTTATTGCCCTGAAGATCCTTCCTGTGGACTGTGAACAGCAGCTAGCCTATTTGCTAGCTTGTTTGCTTGCCTGCCTTAGATGCCAAATTGGGGAGCAAGTCAACTGGCTATCCATCAAAACATTAAGGGGAGGAGGTGAGATAAAGAGCCCTTCAGGACTGCAAAAATGAGTGGGGGGAATAGGGAAAGGACTTCTAGCATAAGATGGGGTCCTGTGAAGCTGTCAACTTTGGCAATGTTTGCTGCAATGCTCCATGATTTTGTCTAGGTTTTTTAGGTTTGTGTGAACTACAAACTTGGATAACTGGCTGTGAACTCACTCTGGTGGATTTTCCAGAACCTTGTTTGTTTACACACTCAAGAGTTCAAAATGTACATACATCTAGGTTAGGCTAGAAGATGGCAGTACAGGTTACCACAAGATGACCATTCTGTAAGACATCCAGTAGCTGATAACACCTTTGAACCTGTCCTGCCAGTTTTCTTCACATCTCCCTGCCTTGAGATTCCTTTTCTGCCTCTCCCCGTTTTTCTTTCCTTTCTCTCTTATTTTTTAAACTTCTCCCACATCCGTGCAGTTGGAGTAGGGTGTTGGCCAGAACTGCAGTCACGTTGATGCAGTTGTAGTAACAGTCTGTTTATTCTGGCATAATAGCCAAAATGAAAGTATTATGGCAAAGGATTATAATCCAAACTGCTTTCCTTTCACAGCTTTTCATCCTGGGAGAAAGCATTACATGGGAGAGTTCAACTGCATTAGTTACCCTTCAGTCTGCAACATCTGCTAAGATGGTAGACTACATGCTCCTGACATGCTGTGTCTTCCAGTAAACAGGAGATATTGGATCTCCTGAGTCAGTGGGGAGAAGAGGCTGTGCAAGCACAGGTACAGACCAGCCATAGAAAGTTGGACATCTATGAACAGATTGTATGGGGGATGCAGGAGAATGGTCATGACCGGGAACAGCAGCAGTGCACTGTTAAAACAAAGGAACTGCAGCAGGCATATCCAAAGGTCAGGGAGGCTATCAATTGATCAGGTGCCAAACCACACACCTGTTGCTTTTACAAAAAGCTGCATGCCATGCTTGGTGGAGACCCTGCACCCAACCGCGGATGCCTCCCAGGAGCTCCTGTCACAGATCCGGGGGTCTGGCTAAGCCACAAGTCAGGACTCCATCATAGTCCAGTCAGTGGCAGCAGTGGAGCACAGACAAGCCCGATGCAGGGGAAGGAACCTCAGGTAAGTGTGCAAATTAATTTCCCATTACAGTGATGGTGCCTACCAACTTAGTAGGATACAGCTAGTGATTTTTCTTTAATTTACTTATACTAGGAGAGCTAGCAGTACAACAGAGAGGTACAGTTATCTGCTTTTCATTCCCCTTTACAGTTAGGAGAGGGGTCCATGCGGAGCAGTTAGTTTATGTACACAGAGAGATTCCTTGAATCCTCCTGAGAGAACTTGATGACGCTTTCATTGAGGTACTCTGCAATCCTCCCCTAAAGTTTTCTAAGGATGGCAGCCTTATTTCTTCCTCTGTGGTAGGACACTTTCCCACACTAGTCAGTGATAACTTCAGCAGGCACCGTTGCAGTATGCAGGATACCAGCATATGGGCCCAGGTGGCTTTGGGATGCCAGCAGCAGTTGTGATCTCTCTGCCTTTGTTAATCTTGGGAGTGGGATATCAGCTGCCTGTGAAAAATGGTGCCAGTATTCAGTGCCATTGCCCTATACTCAGTTTCATGCAACTGAGCAATTCCCTTGTCATTTCCTGCATGGTTCATGGAATTTTCAAAATAGGCATGAAATCAGTTGGATAGAGATGCCATTATGGGGTGGAGAAAGTTGCATGATGGGAAGTTGACCCCTTGCTCCCAGTCATCCCTGCACAACGCATTTCTCAACTCATGAATTGCCAAAATTTCCCAAAAGAAGGCTGCACACTGGGATACCTCCCATGATGGTGCACTGCGCTATACAACGACACAACAATCCTGGTGAGTATGTGCACCGCCGATGTAAGTTGTTAAGCATGCATGCACATAAGCGATATACTAACCATGGTGGCTTTATGCCAATGTAACTTGTGTTGACAAAAGTTTGTAGTGTAGACATGCCCTAGACTGAAGTGGGGAGGGATGAGGGTGGGTGACTAGGATGAGAGTGAGAAGGGAGAGCTAGGTGTCACAGTTCAGGGCAACTGCACCTGTATTCCTCCTCCCTTGAAGGCACCAACTGCAGGCCCCCGTTATCTCTGGGGCAGAGACCTGTGTGTCTGTCCCTCCTCACCGGCTGCACAGTTCTCTGCAGCCTTTTCCAGGCTGCACAGTTCTCTGCCTACTCTATAACATTCCCAGCGTTAAACAGGCCAGTGTTTGCACTTTGCTCTCTCTCACTAGAGACTATAAGTAGCATAATTGCACACAGTTATAAGTTACCACACAGCTCTTTCTATGCAAGCACATTTATTTTTAAGGTGAAAGCATTATAGAGAGAACAGATTTAAAAATTTTATTAAAGATAATGTTAAAAAAAGTATATCCCTGCATGCATGCTAATAAGCTTCCCAGAAATCACCCCTCTCCTGCATTGACTCCAGCAGGGGCTCTGGTAAAACCCCACAAAGGGGTTTTTCTGTGGTTATAGGTTCATAAGAGTTTTAGCTCAGAATGAGCACACCCATGCATAGTTTGTCTTTTCTTTATACAGCTTGGGCCTTTGATCTTCAGAGTGTGGGAACACAATGGTTCCCTCCTCAGGGCATAGCTCCAAAAGGCTGGGCTTTTGTATAACTGAAGGTGGGAATTTGCATTCACCTCTCCCTTGAGGTCTCCCAGGCAAACTGCATCATTTCAATGAAGGTGCAGATTACTACAGAGAAAAGTAGGAGGGCAGTGGTGCTCCATGACCAACTGGGTGGGGACAGTGAAAGTAGGAAAAATCCTACCGTAACTGTGAGTCAACAGAACTCAAATAACCTTTTCCCTGTAGAATGAACAGGGTGGGGTGTTTCAAGCATATACTGGTAGCCTGTTATAGTGCCTCTAAATATCATTACAGACCATTTAGTCATCATCACTGCATAACAATATGCTCATTAACTCGAAGTAGGGGATTGCTAAGTAGATTTAAGTACTGTAAAATATGATTTTGCAAATTTTTTCAACTATCAGGTACTTAAAATAGTCCAATGTATTCCAGTGCAGTCTGTTTACAGTTACTGTGTAAAATAACCAACATTAAAAGTATCCTCTTTACTTTTCTGGAGGATCACAACATTTATGGCTTCTGATTTTCTACTGAGAACTTTGTTATATTTATTATATAGTAAGCAACTCCATTTAAACACTAGATATTACTTGTATTTCTGGAGTACCAAAATTGTGTGTGGCTCTTTATACATATTTAAAGATGGAATCCTGCTCTAAAGAACTTACAATCTGAGACATCACAGAGACAGTAGAACAGGTGAAAGGCTACAATACTTCATTTTTGTATCCAAAACCAACATAGAAGTTGATTTATGATAAAGAATTGCCAGTAGTTTTTAAAGCTCTAGCTATTCCTTTAAGGATTATATTTTCCTTTACCCTCTACCATAAAATCTCCAGCAAAATCCTGAAAATAGGAATCAGTCTGCTTTGCAAATACAATGTCAGTCCAGTTTCATGGCTAGATATCTGTACAGCGGGAGGTCTTAATAGAGTGGAATAAAAAAGAGACAACCAATACTGTTATCCAGTTTCCTTTGAAGTACAAAACACACTGCAGCTGTCAAAATAATACAATATGATCTCAAAAACAGAGCAGATAAAGCTAAGAAAGCTTTCTGTTTTTGAGAATTAAGATACCATTACTTACTGAAGATGTCTGATTATAGAATGCATTTTCCTGGCTACCAATATTTTCATTGGGTCTGTTAACAAACAGGAAAAAAGTAAACTAACACTTTTAAGGTCTAAGTTAACATATCTTTTTTTCATTGATGCATTCACTGTAACTGGTTTCAATTATGAATTAAATCTATGATGAGTAGAAAAATGCAGTATATGTCTTCTCTACCAGTAATGATTCTCCAGTTAAGTGTAAACCATTCAACCTAACAAAACATTCCCCCTGGGATTAAATGTCATTGCTTCTAATGACTTGATTTATATCCATTGGCTTTACAGTACTAAACAAAATGTAGTGATGACTATTATAAATCATTGTGGGGATGTTTACAACAGAGATTAGCATATTTTCTGTTTTAGAGACAATTATGGAACCGGGGATCCTAAATCATAAAGTTCAAGGATCCAATCCTGCAAACCCTTACTTATGTGACTAGTACAGTAGGATGGAAAATGGAAATTCCATTTCATGGAGGCTTTCAAAATTGGTTTTAATTCCAATTTGAAACAAAGCCTGAAAATTTTGACATTCTCCTCAAAACATTTTTTTTGGAAAAACATTTCAGCTTGATCAAAGCATTTCAATTTCAGCTTTCAAAAAATGTTGTATTATGCATTATGAAACAAAAGTTTAAAAAATGCAAAACAAAGTCCTTTTGAAAGAAATTAAAACATTTTGTTCTGAAAATGCCGGAGCAGGATGTTTTGACATTGTCAGAATTTCTTCTTCTTTTCTCTGAAACAAAATGTTAGCAGAATAGACATGAGTTCGCAAAGTATTTCAATTCTGAGGGAACTGCGTTTCCCAACAGAAAACCCTTCTGTCAACATTTTTCTGAACAGCTGTAGTAAGTAGTTCTACTGAAGTCAGTTGGATTACCTTGTATGAAAAGGGTTTGAAGAACTAGGCCTCATCTATTTGATGGTGGCAGAAATGGGAGTCTTGAGATAAAACCTTGGACCTTCCATGCTCTGTTTGTTGCTAGTGAATTGTGCTGTAGGGTGCCATGTTTACACCTAATTACATCAGTGTGGACCAAAGTATTTTAATGTTTTAAATTAGAAATAAAATACATGTCTCACTCTCTAAAACTGTGATAAATTAAAACATGTCAGCATTAATTGTAAAATTACATTATACAGTTTTTTGATCTTAGCTGTTATAGGTCTTACAAGCTAAAATCATCAGTATTTAACATTTCATTACTGGCTTTCTGTGTTCTAGTCTTCTGCTTTTGAATGACTCAAGTTATGATAGTGTTTGTGATTATTAAATGCTGAAGTATGAATTACATTTCATAGCTAAAAATACTATAAATGTTATCATGAACTTGGAACAGATCTAGAGGTCTCAGAAAAGAAAGATGTTCTCTCAACCCTGCAGCAGATGTGTGTCCATGTGCCTCTAATTACCACTCACAGAGCAAAGTTGCTGTGTGTAAGATTTATCAATTAGGGCATTTCTCACCCAAAACCTTTAGCCAGTTCAGATAACTACACTGGATCGTGTTTATGGGTTGGCTGCTGACTGCCTGATCTGATTTTTGTCAACCACTTAAGTGAAGCAATTTTGATGTAAACCATT
Source organism: Terrapene triunguis (assembly GCF_002925995.2). Classification (NCBI taxonomy): domain Eukaryota; kingdom Metazoa; phylum Chordata; order Testudines; family Emydidae; genus Terrapene; species Terrapene triunguis. Next base: position 38,383,727 of record NW_020664481.1, on the reverse strand, counting down.
GAAATTAATGGGAGTTTTGCCATTGACTTCAATGGAGCCAGAATTTCAACCACTGTTGAATAAGGCTCAGTGATACGTTTTAAATATTAAAATACAAATGCACCAGAAAACCAATGATATACTTGTGATACATGGACGATATTTTCATTCTCTGGATGGATGACTTAAACTCCCTCATAGATTTCCACAACTTCAATAACCACCACCCGTCCATTAAACTCTCTCTGGAACATACCCACACTAGCATCAACTTCCTGGACATAACTGTCAGCTTCAATAATGGAACCCTACAGACAACTATATACAAGAAACCCATGGATCCCCACACTTACCTTCATAGATCCAGTAACCACCCAAACAGACCAAGAAATCTGTTATCTGTAGTCAGGCACTCAAATACCACAGAATATGCTCTGAGGTGAAAGCCCAGGACATACGACTTTAACACACTCAAAACCGCCTTCACCAAACAAGGACATTCCACCAGAGAAGTAGATGGTGTCATGGAATGGGCCACCCAAATTTCATGAGAGAACCTGCTTCAAATACAGAAAAAAATTCCCTCCATCTGCATTCTCCTAGTTGTCACCTACCCCCTCCCCATACATATAAATTAGTGAGGTGTAAATTAGCTGTAACCACTCAAGAAAGAGAGCTTGGAGTCACTGTGAATATATCTCTGAAAACATCCACTCAATGTGCAGCGGCAGTCAAAAAAGTGAACAGAATGTTGGGAATCATTAGGAAAGGGATAGATAATAAGATGGAAAATACCATATTGCCTTTATGTAAATCCATGGTACACCCACATCTTGAATACTGCGTTGCCCCATCTCAAAAAAGATATATTGGAATTGGAAAAGGTACAGAAAAGGGCAACGAAAATGATTAGCGGTATGGAACAGCTTCCATATGTGGAGAGACTGGAACTTCTCAGCTTGGAAAAGAAATGACTAAGGGCAGATATGATAAAATCATGACTGGTATGGAGAAAGTAAATAAGGAAGTATTATTTACTTCTCATACTACAAGAACTAGGAGTCACCAAATGAAATTAGTAGGCAGCAGGTTTAAAACAAAAAGAAGTATTTCGTCACACAATGCACAGTCAACCTGTGGAACTCTTTGCCACAGGATGTTTTGAAGGTCAAGAGTATAACAAGGTTCAAAAAAGAACTAGATAAGTTCATGGAGGATAGGTTCATGGAGGATAGGTCCATCAATGGCTACTAGCCAGGATGGGTAGGAATGGTGTCCCTAGCCTCTGTTTGGCAGAAGCTGAGAATGGGTGATAGGGGATGGATCACTTCATGAGTACCTGTTCTGTTCATTCCCTCTGGGGCACGTGGCATTGGCCACTGTCGGAAGACAGGATATTGGGCTAGATGGACCTTTGGTCTGACCCAGTATGGCCATTCTGATGTTCATAGGGAGTATCATCAAACAACTACAACACATACTCATTGGGGACCCCCTCCAGAAATAAATCTTTCCTGAACCCTGTCTTCTGGCCTTCAAACACCTTTCCAAACTTTTCATCAAAGCAAGCTCCCCACAGACCAGGACATACCAACTGAAAGCAGCACCAGGTCCTGCCAGAACAACAGGTGTAAAATCCACAGACATGTCTCCACTGCTACCCACAACACCCCCTTCAAGATCTATGGGTCCTACACATGCATATCACATGTGGTGTACCTCATGCAGTGCACTAAATGCCTCAAGAGCAACTAGGTGGGTGAAACCAGACAATCACTATGCTCTTGAATGAACTCTCACAGGAAAATGATAAACAACAAAAACACCCCATTACCTGTGGGTGAATACTTTTCACAAAGCGATCACTCTATATCTGACCTATCTGTCCTCAACCCCAAAGGAAGTATGCACAACACTTTCAAAAGATGAGCCTGGGATCTTAATTTCATAACTTTGCTAGACACTAAAAATCATGGACTGAACAGGGACACTCGATGTATGGCTTACTACAACAGTTTACAACCCACTACCAACCCTGCCCCTACAGCTGCCTTCCTCCTCCCCCCATTCCTTCCCCCTATGACTGAAGGGGTGTTAATGGGCTACTTCACCTTGAATGGTCCCTTGACATGTATGTTAACTACTTATGCTAAACAACCTGTTCCACCTTGTATTTAGCTGTGATACTAAGGGCTTGTCTACACTAGAAGCTCTACAGCAGTGCAGCTGCACCAATAAAACCACCTCTGCAAGAGGCGGTAGCAGCATTGGCAGGAGAAGTTCTCCCAGCTCTCCTTAGCGCTGTCCACACCAGTGCTTGTCGTTCAGGGGGGTGGATTTTCTGATTGACATAAATTATGCTGACATAAGCTGTAGTATAGACATACCCTGAGGGTTGGTCTACACTAGGAAATTATGTCAGCATAATTACGTCACTCACAGGTGTGGATTTTCCACCCTCCTGAGTGACGTTATACTGATCTAACCCTCCAGTGAAGACAGTGCCATGTCCTGTTGATCTAGCTACCGCCTCTTGGAGAGGTGGAGTACCTATGCCGACGGAGAAGCTCTCCCATCAGCATGAATAGCCTCTCCATTAAGTGCTACAGTGGTGTGGCTGTGCCGCTGCAGCCCTGTCAGCATAAGTTAAGTCCTGAGTACATTTCCCAGATTAGAAGAAGAGCTCTATGTAAGCTCGAAAGCTTGTCTCTCTTACCAACAGAAGTTGGTCCAATAAAAGATATTACTTCACTCACCTTGCTCTCTAAGGCTCAGTGAAGCAGAAATGAAATGCACCTAGCTGACTAACCAAATCTACTTGCATAGACACTTACTTCTCTACTGTGATTTCTTACTACTTTTGAGAAGAACAGTAGTTATCTAGGACCGTACAATCAATACCGTTTGCATACTGTGCTATTTTGGCTTCATAAAAATTAGGCTGTCTTTGAATGTTAGTGAATAATACCTCTTTAGTGCTCAGCCCTGCAAACATAACACCTGGCATAGTGCTTACTGTTATGAGTACTCTGATGAATGTTACTCTTTGGGTACGTCTATACTTACCTCCGGGTCCGGCGGTAAACAATCGATCTTCTGGGATCGATTTATCGCGTCTTGTCTAGATGCGATAAATCGATCCCGGATCGATCCCGGAAGTGCTCTCTGTCGAAGCCGGTACTCCTGCTCCGCGAGAGGAATACGCGGAGTCGACGGGGGAGCCTGCCTGCCGCGTCTGGACCCGCGGTAAGTTCGAACTAAGGTACTTCGACTTCAGCTACGTTATTAACGTAGCTGAAGTTGCGTATCTTAGTTCGAAGTGGGGGGTTAGTGTGGACCAGGCCACCTGTTTGGATGGTACGATCTTCAAGGTAGGGACTTTGTCTTGTAATGTGTTTGACAGAGACTGCTGCAGGGTGACCCTGAACTCGGTGTGGCCTCTACCATAATAACAAGATGTATATCACATGAGGTCACTGCATTCAGCAAGTTTTATCAAATTAGTAAAAGTCAGAAGTTTTTTATTTTTTGTTGTATATTCTTACAGAATGAAGATTTTGACAGCATGGTCAGCATAATGACCATCATTATCCTTATGTGCAGAGGTGCAGTATTAGTACCCTCCATTGTACAGGTGGGGCAACAGGTATAGAAGTAAATTGCTTCAGGCCACATACACTGGGATGCTATCCCTACACTTGGAAAGTTCTAACTCCACAACTCTCCTACTAGTCAATGTAGGGGAACATTGGCTATTTGTGTACTAACTAGGGATGTAATAAAACAATATCTTAAATATACTACACTAGATACAGTGATCACCATTAATAAGTCAACAATTATCAATGGTTACCATACATAGCGTGTCTGGGATAGGGCAGCATTTCTCTATGCTTAAAAATGGAAACTGTGGCATCTCAGATAATTTAGTTTGGTAATTGTTTGCTTATGTTGACTCTTTATGGTGATCACTATATACTAATACTACAACATGTTAATATATTGTTTCCTCCTAAAGGATCTCTAAGAATTCACTCTCTGTAAATTATTTTATACTGAACTCATCAGCACATCCTTTAGTAACTATGCAGAGCAGACAAACCTTTGTTTTTTAAAGTTTCCTCCAAAATTACGTGCTATTAAATACCTTGTAGGAGACTATGCAAGCTGGATGGCATTCAATTAAAGCACAGAAAAGAAATATCTTGTTGGCATTTAAAAATACAGGTAACAAATTACACACAGTTGTTTCAGTGACAACACAAATGAAAGGAATCATTATGCTGTAGGTCACAGAATACAGCCTATTAAAACTGACTTTCCTTTTTGATGTGCAGTGCCAAACATTTTAAGCCTTTCAAATGTGTTAGCTCTGAAGGGTAGAAGGGCCTGGTGCAGTACTTTATTAATATGAATAGAACTATCAGTAAAAAGGAATTTTATCTTAGCTCACAAATGGTTTAGAATTTGAGTTCTTTTTAGACAAGTATCCACAGTTTTAGCAGTTTATTTGAGCTTTTGAGAATACTTCTCCAGGTTATGTGAGCCACCTTCCTGACACACAACAACTCATCCCTGTGGCTATTCTTGGACAGATGTAGGGAATTTTATGATGCCTCAGGGCATAAACTACAGCGTGCATTAAAAATGGTAAAGGTTGAAAACAGCCCAGCAAAAGGGCTATGAGATTTTGCACTTGACAACATTGTTGGTTTTGATTTGTACGGTTTCACACAACTGTGGTTTTCCTTAAAGCCTCAAACGCATTTGAAGCAAAGATGGCATAGGTGAAAACTTTAATAATCTAACATGTTGCCTATGGATTTGTTTGATGATAGCTGAATTTGAAAATTCTGTGCGGAGGAGATATTGAACATGCATGCATGTGCTGCAGAGTTTAGACCTTGAGGAGGAAAAATGGGAAAGAAGTAGGTCAGTAACCATCTCCACCCAGAATAATAACAACTAGCACTTACACAGCCCATTGTTTATGCAAAGGGCTGTACACCAATCAATTACTTAAACCTCACAATAGTCATGTGAAGGCAGGAGTAAGGGGGTTATTATTACTCCCATTTTCTAGATAAGGAAACTGAATTGGGAAGTCAAGTGATGTGCTCAGTCTGGTCTGAGAAACTCTATAACCACTCCACACACACTGCCACCAAATGAGACAGACTTTGAACTGGAATTAGAATGCGGGTGCTTGCTGTCCTGTGCTTCTTTCTTCAGATCATACTGCTTCCCCAAAAGCAGCTAAAATTGGGTAGGATAATTGGGTGGAGAAAAGATAACCCCTTCCAGGTCAGGCAGCTTCTGAGTCTAGATCCCAGCACAGGCAGCGAGCTCTGGCCCTCTAGTAGGCTCCCAGAAAAGAGAGCCATCTTGGAGTACAGTGGGTGGCCTCAGAGATCCAGGGAAAGAAGCTAAAACGAATTTGTGTGGGAGAACAGGATTTCCCAATACCCTGTTGCACTCTGGGCCATCTCAGCCTCACAAGAACCCAAAGAAAGGAGAGGCGATTTTTGTCTGTTAGGAAAACAGATGAATACAAATCTTCAGCACCAATTGAACACAATCTCAGAAAAAGAGGACAGGATCTGTTGGTGAGGACAGTGCAGGTGAAGGGAGAATAAAATGCTGGGAATGCGTTTTAGATGGAGGCAGGAGCAGAACAGTAAGCACATGCAATGCACACAGACTTTCACACCAGTTCTGTACAATTATTTCCTGTGGTTAGGAGTAGAAAGGTGGTGTCTGGGAGTTCTTCTCCCTTCTACTGTACATGCTTATTCTCCTCTGGCATAAGGATGAATTGAAGTTAGAGTCAGCCATTTGGAATAGCCTCATCGCTATAAGGTTGGCCTTTGGGCCCAACAGAGATGAAACTTCCCTCTAGCTCCTCCGATCAGCCCCAGTAGAAGAGCAAAGCAGGCAGCTTGCTTCCCGCCCCCCCACCCCCGACAAGTCATTCCTTCAGCATTGCAGCAGCAGCAGTGCCTGGGCCCCTTCCACAGGTGAGTATAGGTCTGGGGAAACTCGTGAGCCCTACTTATAAATGGGTCCGGCTTGACTTTTAGATAGTCAATGCAGCAGCAGAAAATAACTCCAGTGCCAGAAACCTCCCTGGTCTGCTCTTAATCCCAATTAAAGGTGCAGTAGCAGCTCCTCTAATGGCAAACACCCTTCTCCCCCACCTAAGCACTACCATTGGGGGGGGGGGGGGAATCACAGCTCTGTGAGGCCAAGTAGCCCTGAGGCAAAGCTAAGAAGAGGCTGCTGTTCACCTAAACAGGCCACAGTGAGCCTGTCCTATTGATAGACATACCAGTTATTGATTCTCTCATATATTTGCCAACAGTATGAGTCTGGCTGGGACTATAATCCTGGGCTTTGCTGATTCATCCTGGGTGGCTTCAGTCCTGGCTGGTTATCCCAGTGTTGGCCTACTGTCACTAGAATCATAGAATATCAGAGTTGGAAGGGACCTCAGGAGGTCATCTAGTCCAACCCCCTGCTCAAAGCAGGACCAATCCCCAGACAGATTTTTGCCCCAGATCCCTAAATGGCCCCCTCCAGGATTGAACTCACAACTCTGGGTTTAGCAGGCCAATGCTCAAACCACTGAGCTATCCCCCCCGATCCACTAGGATCTGCTTTGTAGAGTGAGTGGGTGGTGAGCTGCTGGGCTCAGCTGCACTTGCTGTCTGTCATGGCCTATTCCTCCCACCTGCAACCCTACTAGTATGGGGAGGAAGGGATCAACTTTGAGAGGCAGAAAGGTGGAAGACAGCAGCACCTTGCAACGGACACCCAACCTCAGCAGCCTGATATTTGTCAGCTTGGGGGAAAAGAACCCACCTTTCCTACATTGAATCGAGAGTGCAACCAGTGAAAGCAGCAAAGCACCAAGCTGGCCACTGTTAGATTGGGGAGCATATTGACTGCAGCCACAAGTGTGCCAGCTGAAGCCTTGGGTGGCAGGAGGAGGGGAGACTAAGGAGACCTCTAGGAAGGACGCTACAGTCTGGGGCTTGGGCCTCCATTAGCAGAAAATAGGCAGAAATTGTTTGGTTTTTTTAAATAATGAATTGTGATTTCATCTCACTCCGGTGACCACAGAAGCATGAGAAAGGGAATGCGAAACTGCTTGAGAACGCATGCATGGCCTACAGGGGGCTAAGTAGCAGGCCTGTGGCCTATTGCAAGTACTATCCCTAGAAATTTTTTTCCAATATTGGCACGTACTCTTCCAGAGGCCCCCATCATGATCACTTTAGCAATATCACTTGCATATGCATATACAAAAAGCAGACCCTCTGATCTACGTGAATATTCTCTATTAAGGGAAATTTGGCTTCTTGCAGGTGAACTTGAGCAATATTGCCTATAGATATAGACCAATCTCAATAAACGGATGCCTTCTCTAGACCCACCTTCTGCCATGGCACCTACAAGAAATCAGCCAGTGTTTCAATAACTACGCTCTGGAAAACCACTATGTGTATATATATTTATGTTTATTAACTATTTATTAAAGATAAAATTGTTGACAGTACGCATTTTTTCATAAGTATTAAGAGGATGACAAATGCAAAAGCTAATGGAATACAGTAGAATTGAGACAGTATAGGTTGTTGTTTTGGATGTAATTTATCCCCAAACATATACTCCAGCCTGCTTTATGTTGCTTATCTGCTTGAATTGTAAATTGCTTTGGCATAGACTGTGCCTGCCTCTGCATGGCATCTAGCACAATCCTGATCAGAGCCTCTGGGTACTACTGCATTACAAATGTTAAATAATAATAGCTCCTCATACCTATCATTAATCCAGGAGTGAATAGTACTAATCCTGCACTTCATCAGTGCAGTGGTATCAGTGTCGTCTGGAGTATGGTCAGTGGTGCAAGTAGAAATCATTTCTTGATGGTACGCTGCACTCATGGGGGGGAGGCAAGTGACCTCCCCATGCAACCCCCATGTGATTCCTTCCTGCCCCACCCCCAGCCTGGGGCCCCCGTAGTCTCCCCGTCCCCTCTCCATGATCCACATCCATCCCACATAATCTGGGAAGGGACCTCTGTCCTTCTCCCGCTGCACCAGAGACTTCTGCTGTACAGACCCCAGGCAGGAGGACTCCGGAGATGCAACTGCGTGGCTGGGCTGAGGGCGGTACAGCTGCGCTGGAGGAGCTGCCGGCGTGGGGCCGCTGAGCGGTTCAGGGCTCTCCTGGGAACTGCAGTGGGGAAAGGAGCAGCACGTGGGGTCGCCGGGCAGCCCCACGCCAGCAGCTCCTCTGGCGCAGCTGCTGTACTGCCCCCACAACCCCCCATCCTCCCGCAGGGCTGCTGAATAGACCCCAGGAACGAGGACTCAGGAGATGCCGCTGTGTGGAAGGGCTGGGGGTGGGCTTCTCCTGTGTCTTTCCAGTATGCCATACCTGCTATAAATATCTTACTGGTACGGTGTACCTGACTGTACCACCGTACTTGCATCACTGAGTATGTTGGGGGGAATTATATATTTGAAGGGCAAAAATGGAACCATTTTTATCAGGTTGTTTAAAATAGTTGTTCTGTGAAGTTAACTATGTGGAATGGCAGGGGTAGTTTCAGTGAGATGGATTAATGGTCAGAGTGCAGGTGAAACTTTCGGAGGTGCATGAGAAATGTAATTTATCATAGAATTCTGCAGTCACAAATATGGTGAGTGCACTTTATGGATAATTTACGAACATTCATACCTGTCAGAGCTGGGAAGAATGAGGGGTTTGTAACATGGTGCTTCCTTCTGCATTCTGTGACATGACCTATTTGGCCATTTTCAATTGTATTTCAGTCTTGTTCTTGCTTTATACAAAAGATAAAAACACTGTTTTTCTTTACATACCTCATTATGTCTGAACCTTCCTCTTAAAATATATCCCTGACAACTGTCCCCATTTCTCATGTTATGAAAAGAAAGTGGTTATATTTCCTAACCTCACTTTGCACAATTTGAAAATAAAAAGATATTGCTTCTGTCAAACGTTGAAAGAAATCTTCCTTCCTTGAAAACAAAATAAATTGTCTTGCTGGGATTAAACAAGGGCAAAAAGTGAAGCATTTGTTTGTTTTATGAAGTCTGGTGAATTTTGATAATGAGTCCTTTAAAATATGATACTGAAGCCTTTCTAATTCAAGACAGATAAGAAATAATGGTTACATATTTCAACTTCAAAGACAAAAGTAACCTTTTATCACCTAATTTAGCTATCTTCTTAGGAAAATGTGTTAGAAGAATGTGAAAAGTTAGTTAAATAATAAAAAAGCACCGTCTTTGAATAGCACTTTTTTTTAATTGCCAATCAAAGTCCAAGCACATTTCTGTACCAGCTTTAAATAGATCTTCCTAATGACAGGTTTTTTCTTAATTAGGACAAGAACAGAGGGAAATCTGAAAAATTTTGGTGTGACTTTGGAATAACTGAAGTTTTGTGTTTGACAGTCCCCCACTTAGAGAGAATGAAAACTGGAAATTTTATGTTTAATATGCAGCAACAAACTGATAGTTTACATTTATAAATATTAACAACTTAACATATACTTTTAGTAACAACAAAAGCTAAAGAAATCTTATTATACTGTAGGTCACAGAGAGAGGCATATTAAATCAGACTTCCTTTTGGTATGTGATACAAGCTTTTTAAGCTTTTTAAGTGTCATCTTTGTAGAGTATGATCTTTTGCATGAATTTTGTAAGTGATAAACATCATAGGTGGGCTGTAGTTCTGTATGAATACGAATTGCACTATTCATGGAAAGGTATTGGAACTGAATTCATGTTTCATTATTAATTCCAGTTCCACATTTTCATTAAAGTTCCCCAGCAATTTGTTTTAATAGTCAAAGTTATGTTAACATCACTAAAAATATTAAATTTAGGTAACTAGTGTGTACCAAATGTATCATGGTTTAATGAAAAAAAAAAAAGAAAGTGTGTAATGTCATAGTTAATGCTGACTAGAATTTGCTGTTGTAGACAGTAGACAAGGTAGAAAATGTCACTTGTTGGATTACGATGTATTGTATATTTCAATACACAAGTTTTTGGGCACAGTTGTATAGGTGGATCTGTCTGGAAAAGCCCTATAGACTAAAATATAAAATGATGATCTAATTAATAACACCTAATAAATAATTAAAGTGACACAAAATTACAGAACAAGAATACAATTTTTCATTAAATAATATGGGGAGGGGAGTTAGAGTAACTTTGGTAGGACCCAATTTGATTTTTATAGAACCCTATTGATTTCATCCCACTTAAGTGCAGTAAAGTTTCAAGTTTATTCTTTTATTTATTTATTGGAAAGAAAAGTTTCTAGCTGTCATGGTTACAAAGAAAAGCACAAAAATGTGACTTGTGTCTATAAGGTGTTGTCTACATTTGAAAATTTACCAGCAGACCTATACTGGTATAATTATACCACTATTGTTATACAGTTTAACTTCTCACACAGAAACTTTTATTCTGGAATTAGTGTGTCCACATAAGGAATATCTGTACTGATATAACTATAGCAATATAATTATACTGGTGTAGTTCTGATGGTAAATTTCCCTGTGTAGGAAAGCCATAACCAAAGCAGTAATGTCTGCCTGAGTTTGCAAAATGCCTGAAAGAATAGCTCTGAGAGGTGTGAACTGCCTCATCCATCCCAGTATGTTGTTAACTCCAAAACCCACTGCTCTCTTCTATAGGGCACCCCCCCAACAGCACCCCAATAGAGGACTTTTCACATAGAATGGTAAGAAGAGAAAAAAAAATAATAAATTGGGGTCGGGGCTCTGCTTTTGTGGCTTCTGGTTTCTGAGCCTTTAGGTCACATTTGCTAGAAACTCATATTTTTAAATGAAGCCGAGATACTCCCGAAACCTCTTGCTTCCCGCAGCTGGGCCTTTAAGAAAGCCAGAACTTATCCTGATAAAATTGTCAGAGTTGGTGACATTGAGTGGAGCAGGCTCTGCTCATGCGCCTATCCAGCTAGACTGCCCCCTGTTGTCATCCACTCCCGGGCCAGAGGGAGACCTACTGCTGCTTCCGAAGGGTGGGGAGACCTGAGGGGAAGAAGGGAAGAAAACTCCAGGCTCTCTAGGAGGGCTATCCCAATTCCAGGTGGGCAGTACAGGGCCCCAGATTGCTGTAATCTAACCCTGGTCCTGATCCTGCAGTTCTCACTCTGGCAAAGTTCCCATTGAAAACAGTATTAAAGTTATTCTTTTACCTTTTTATATTGTAGCACCTAAAGGCCACAACCAGGTAGGGCCTGTTGTGCTAGGAGCTGTACAGACATAACAAATGATAGGCCCTGCCGCAAAGACTTCATCTATGCTGCAAGCTCGGGCGTGATTCCCAGCTCATGCAGACATACTTGTGCTAGCTCTTATCTGAGCTAGCATGCTAAAAGTAGTAACGTGGGCAGATGCAGCAGCAGCAGCCTGGGGCTAACCATGCTGAATACAAACCTGCTTGAATCCCCTGGAGACGTACATGACCATTCTCATGTTGCTGCCACCACTGGCTGTGCTATTCCAGCCATGCTACTGTTTTTTAGCATGCTAGCTCAGATAGGAGTTAGCATGAGTATCTACGTGATCTGGGAATCTCATCCTTAGCTTGTAGAGTAGATGTAGCCTAAAAGACAAGACATAATAGGTCGATGAGACAAATGAGTGGCTGGGTTTCTGGGTAGGATGACAGGGTAACAAGCACAACAGAATGTGTGCAATTCTTAGCCTCAAGGAGTTACTCTTGAGAAAAGACTTCAGGCCAAAAATTATAGTTAGAGAAGGATGGAGAGGTTTTAGTTCTGAGATGGAGAGGAAAGTTTGCATGCCCCTATCAGGAAAGCTGTGTTCATCTCTATAGGAACAAATCCCACCAAATGCAATTACAATTCTAAGAAACAGTAATTATTTTAGTTGCACTTGTAAGTCTGAGGATCCTTCACTTTCAATTTAATTGGAAGAAAAATGGCTACCAGTTATTGAACAGCAGGGATTTTTTTATTTTACACTTCCTCCACGCATAACGAAGCTATGAATCACCAAAACATATGGGTAGATACTAAAAAGAAGCATGGGTGTCATCTGAAATTTAAATGAGGCAAAGGGTTGGGGAACCTATTCTTCCCTCCAGCCAGCCCCGCCAGTGTCATCTGCTGGAAAGGTTACTTTGCAGAATTGCTTGTTTAAAAATCTTTTTCATTTTGCTCCATTTTCTACGAGCAGCATCTGTTGCGAGAAAACAAACTGCACGATGAACCTGGATTCATTATTAAAAGAAGAGATTATAATTTCCACATCATTCTCTCCATTCCCCACTTCCCCCTCCTTGCCAGTGTTTGATAATAATCTAGTCTCATAATGAAATTCATGAAGCCGCAACAACAAAGGAGCTCATGGAAGAGAACAGGAGCTTGTCAGATGGTATAGATTTGCATACTAATGAAGATTATGATGTTATTAATATTGCAAAAACTTAGTGTCCAAATGCCACTGAAATGTGGAATGACAGATCACGATTAAACTCCGAAAACAAATTAGAGTGTATTTTATGATACAGTTATATCTCCCAACTGCTGAAGACACAAGTAAATCCATTGCTTGTAACTGAATTGTTTTATGATTTGTGTGTGCTACAAGAAGGTTAATAAATGTAGACTTGCAATATGTTTTATTAGCTGTACTTTATTGGAGGAAAAAGTATTGAAAACTGTAATTTTCTAAAGTTACAAAGGCTGATCAAAAAAATCAAATAATGTGAAAACTGTGTGCTGCATATGGGATTGTGGTTCAGAGGAATCCTGTTTTTTTGGCTTCTTGTAGAAAAGACAATCTTGAGGTTAAGGCAGAAGGGTGAGCTTCAGGAACTGAGGTTTTATCCCTGCCTCTGCCACACGCTTCCTTGGGCAAGTCTCTTAATCTCTCTGTGCCTCTATTTCCACATTTTTAAATTTGTATTGTAATATTTAATTACCTCAGAGGGTGTTGACAAGGCTCATTCAGTGTTTATAGTGTGTATTGAGATCAGCTGATGGCAGACACGTAGAGTCTATGCTTTATAATATTGGATAGTAGAGGAGAATAAAGTATCAGCAGTTGGTCAAATCGTAAGTGAAGCTCTGCACTACTCCTTAGCTGCATGTGGGCTCACTAATTAAGAGCAATTTTGAAAGTACTCCTTAGTCTTTGCTCTATGACATCCCTGTGCTGCTGCTTTAGTAGGACATGTGCTGTGAAGTGTTTGCCCCACTAGATCCTCAGTCAGTGGGCCTGATCTGGTCAGCTATAAAAGTGAATATTAATGGGCTACAAAAGAAATTCCATCCAGTTGAAATGGTTATGGATCCTGGGGGAAAAGTGTTCGGACCTTTTCTTCAGGAGTGCAGAGCCTTTTTCTGCATTCTCTAGTGGTTGCTAATACCTAATCATGTTTTCTTGTCCAGCATCACAAAATTTTCCTTTAACTTCCTATCTCCAGTTCCAGTCCTTTAAATTTTTCACTTGTCGGTTTGATTTCCTGTCTTTCTGCTGTACACTTAAGCCATTTATAAGGCATGCTTTCTGTCTTCCATCTCTTCAGAATAGCCAAAGGTCTTGGATTGCTCCAAAAAAGTGCTTCAGGATTTCTCAGTTGTCATGTCAAATACATTAAGCTAAAGATACAGATCTGATTCTTCACTGCCTTGCATCTTATGTGGCCATTGATGTCTGTGCAAAGTGGGTGTTTTAAACTATCAGAATGGTGGTATTTTGTACCCACCTACTTTGCACAGGTTTAAACGACTGTTAAAGTATACAGCAGTGGAGAATTAAGCCAGCGGTCTCAGCCTGACAATTAAAGATGTGGGGTAGTGAGCTAATACTTTTTGGTTTTGGCCACCTTCGGACAATACCCTGCTGCCACAATCCAGAACATGCCAGCTGAAGATCTGTAAAAGGGGAGAGGTCAGTACAGTATTTGGCTGTATTAAGAGGCTTGTCTTCAAGTTCCAATACGTAACTATTTGAATCCTCTGTTGGTCGAGAAGAGAGAGAGAAGCCATTTTGCATGGAAATGATTGAAAGGGGTGATGTCTAAGCAGATTTCAATGACATTTAGTGACCGTGAAGAACTTCAGTGACATTTAATGTTTGAGTTGTATGAGCCTAACAAAGCAGTTTATGCTTCATGGTTATGTCTTGCCACGTATCATGCTCATTTTAAATCTAGCTGAAAGTTACTACCTTGACAATGAAATTGTTGAGGAGACCAAAATCCTGTGGAAAATAAGGGTTGTGTAAGGCCCAGAAGGCAGTTGAGCTGGTATAGTTCTGCCATGCTCACTGTGGGAGCAGAACAGAGCAAAACATGCACAGGAGTTGTGCAAGCTGCACACACCAAGAAGCTCAGCTTTGTCTTAAGGTAGGTGTGTGTGTATGCGCACGTGCGCAGTGTTATGGGGCTGAGCCAAGTTAGGTGAACCCATTTCATATCCCTGTCTGTTGGCCAGCCTCACAACCCATGCAGATGGGGGGATGAGGAGGGAGGCTGAGGACAGGAAGCTCCCCGGTGCGCAGGCAGTTTCCTCAGGCTGTGTGCGCAGGGGGATAGGTCTTGGCCTAGTACACAAGTGCTTTTGTACAGAGAGGCATAGATTCATGTTCAAATATTTTAAAGTGTCTCTCTGTTAAGATTTAGCCCTAGGCAGAAGGTCTGTCACTTACATGGAATTTTAAATAATGTAAAAGTTTCAGAATAAGCTTTGCAGTTCACCTTAGAAATAGTCTGGCTCTTTCTAGAGGTTGTGAGATGACTGCATCATCACATTAATGTTCTACAGCTGGTAGCCTTCCTTAGTCTGCAAGGTTTTCATCGCTGATTTTGACGCTCCCTCCCCAACCGAAAGATTTCAGTTCATCTTTAACACGGATTAATAAATCTGTGTGAAATAATACAACATGGAAAAAATGACAGATCTGGCAGCCTAAACTTGTACTCTTTTTTGTCATTTTCTCTGAGGGATTGGGACTTGAGCAACACCTTGTATCATTGCTTTAGCTGATCAAAATCATTTCACATTTTGAAAGAATAATAGTGTGGGAAAAGACAGATAGCTTATCTAGTCTCTCTCACCTTCCACACAGGATTGTTCCTCATTGAACACTTACTCGTGTCTGGTCTCTTCACATACATTAAGTAGGACAATGGTAGGGCCATGGCATTCTGTCCATGTAATGGCTTTAACAGTGATGCTGTTTACTTTTGAAATGAGTGCAGGCCATGCCAGAATCACTTGAATGACAGGTAATAGGACATTTACTTAGAGCTGGAAAAACCCTGCTGGGATAGGAGTTATATGGGTTAACAGGGTCTGTTTGCAGGGGCTGGTATCTGCTTTGGCAGGAAGGAACCCACTGCTCTGAGTAACCCCTTAGATGTTCTCTTCCCTCAGGCACCAGGCATGCACTCACCTGACCTTAGATTTTTTCACTGGGAACCTTTTCCAGTTTGCTGCTACTGAGCAGGAAGGGTCCAAGTCACTGCCCCCTGAATACATATGAAGTAGGGTGGATGGTCTCTCTGGGGTCTGGGACAAGGGCACAGCTGGGAAGGTAGGAATGATGTGCTCTGGTGGAGAAAGGACTAGGTCT